>NC_043708.1:104257705-104328174 GCF_006229205.1 Suricata suricatta
TGTCGTCCATCCTGCCCTTCACCCCCCCGATCGTGAAGCGCCTGTTGGGCTGGAAGAAAGGCGAGCAGAACGGGCAGGAGGAGAAGTGGTGCGAGAAGGCGGTCAAGAGTTTGGTCAAGAAGCTCAAGAAGACCGGGCAGCTGGACGAACTGGAGAAGGCCATCACCACGCAGAACGTCAACACCAAGTGCATCACCATCCCCAGGTGGGGGGCCCCAGCGACCCGGGGGGCGCGGCCGCCCAGCCCCCTGACGCGTCAGGGCCGGGTGGGGTAGGAGCGGGAGGGTGTGTGTGCGCGCGTGTGTGCATGTGTGTGTGTATGTGGGTTGTGTAAGGGGGGGCAGTGGGGAGAGCGGTCGGGAAGGGGTTGGAGGGGACCCCAAACAAAACCTTCTCTGGATTTGTGAAGATTCGGAGCGCCGGGCTTCTGCAAGGCACTCTCACTTCCAATCGCTTTTCACCTCCGGGAAAGGGGGTTGCTGCTGGAATTGGCCGCCCCCCACTCCTGGGAGCCTCGGGCTAGAAGTTGAGGCCCGCTTTGTTCGGCTCCGCGGGCCGGAGCCCCTCCTCCGCCGCCGCCTCCCGCCCCCGCGGCCCGCGCTCGTGGAGGTGGCGGTGTCTCTCCCTTTCTTTCCTTCAGTCCTGTCCCCCCACTTTCCTCCGCAACAGGAATGCAGTCCGTACAGCTGGGGCTGTGGGTGAGGAGCGGGAGCCTCGTGATTGACAGATTCCTTCTTCGTTCTCTCTTTGCCTTCGGGATTAGCATTTTTATCGAGTATTTTTAGACTCGGTTGTGCCAGTCTCCCGCCCCCCTCTGCACACACGTACTTTCGTTGCAGCGCAGGGCTTTCAAATGGGAGACAAGTGGCAGAGGTTAGGGTCGGCTCTCCTCCCCCTCCCCCAGTGATTCTTTGCCCTGCTTTCAGCCTGAGATTGCGGGTTGATGGAGGAGAGAGGGAGCTTGGAGCTGATCAGATAACGAAGCGCGCCCCAAAGTGGGCCTCCTCGCAAGGGCCCTCGCATTCCTGCAGAGCCCTTCTTTCCCCAAGCGCTTTGCCATCTGGCCGGACCTCCTTTCTCCGCCGCAGCGCGCTAGCCAGGTCAGGCGAGAGCTCACAGATGGCTGATAGAAGGGGTCAGTGACTTCTCTCCACTCCCCAGGGCCCTTTCTTAGCTCAGCTGCCCCAGGCTGGGAATTCGGAGGTGGGGGGGGCGGGTGTGGGTCACCTGAGCCTCTTGTCTCTCCCTCTAGGATCCCTTTAAAGTCTGATTCTGCACCCAGGGAGTGTGTGTGCCTGGGGGCGGGATGTCCTTGGGGGGTCCCAGGTTGCAGAGGAATGAGTAGAGGGCCCCTGGGGCTTGCGCCTCACAGAAATTGTCGTCCTTCCTCCTGGGCCACGAGCGGGCTGCGTCCTTGGCCACCTGCTTGGGGCAGCTGTAGGAGGCCTGCCAGCTGTGTGAGGCAGGCACAAAGTAACATCTGTGCACAGGAGCCCAGAACGGGCCTCCTCTGGAAATAAATACCACATATGGTGGGAGTGCTGGCATAAAAAGTAATATATATTTTTTTAACTGGGTGGATCCAGTCAATACAGGGGGAGGAGGTGGTGTGGCGTCTGGGAAGTGCGCTCTGGGTGTGCGATTGGGCGCCAGAATGGACTTCAGAGGAGGTGGTGGGATGGGATGGGATAGGGTCAGGAGCCTTGGGTTCTGGTCCCAGCTCTGGTTCCTAATTTTACTTTATTCCTTCTGTCAGGGTGCTGCGGGGGTGGGGGGAGGGGGAATGAGTGTCATCCTTCTCTCTGTGTGGGGGGGGGTGGTAAAAAAAAACCTCCCACCTTACCTGTCTGGGTGCCTTAAGGACAAGTGCTTTATGCCTTGCAGCAGAAGGGGGGGCGGGTAAAAGGCATCAGTTATAAAAGGAGCAGCCGTGTGAAGTATTTTACAGTTTACAAAGCACTTTCACATGGTTTTCATGAGATCAGGAAAGAAACTCCTGGAAAATAGCGAAGGTGGTCCTGCTTCAGGTTTATCTCCTTTTAAAAGTGGAGACAACGTTGGAGGAGGGAGGGGAAGACGTTTGGCCCAGTGGACTTGGGACTCTGATCCAATGTGCTCCTTTTCCCAGTGGGTGCTGCTCTTTCCTTCGAAGGTTCTGAATACATTCTTGGTGGAATGCTAGAGCACTGTTAGCTCGGGGTGGGGGGCTGGGGGCTGTGGATCTTTTTTGGTGAAGTTGCTAATGGCTAGTGACTGGTTGGCGAAGAACTCTTGCTTTCCCCTCGTTCATCCTCTGGGGAGGCATAGCTACGGCCTGCCTTTTCCTCTTCCAAAGTCCTTCAGTGCCTGAGGCGCAGAATGCTCTGGATGTTTCTGAGAGTTCAAGCTAACATGCCCCTGGCCTTCTCCTGACTCTCTTAGGGATTTAGAGATGGAACATCTTCTATCTGCCTTGGCAAGGGCCTGATACAAAGATCGATTTTTTTTCCCCCTCAGGGAAACCCAGTTCTTTGGGTAGACCTAGACAAAATGGATTTTCATCCCTGGATTCTGTGCCCACGCCTCTGGGTCACCTTGTCTCCCTTAGCAACAGCTGCCACTGTTTTGGTCGTGGGCAGAACTCTAAAGGCCACGTCTTGGGGGAGGTGGCTAGCTGGCCTCCACTTTAGAGATATCAGCATGTCTGCTCAGCCCCAAAGAGTGTGGTGGTGGTTGTCGAATTATCTGCATTCACTCTCCTACCTTTTATAACTAGGGCTTTGGAAAGTGGACCAGGGAAAATGTTGAACCTAGTTATCCCATGGTGTGTGGGGGGTGGGCAGGGGGCACTTAAAGCTACCCGGGGGTTTCAGGAGACTGAGGTCTAAGGAGATTTGACAAGTGTGTTTTGGCTAAAATATAATCACGGTCAGCAATAGCAACCTTTGGCAGTTAGAGCTGTATCCTAGGATCTTCCAGACTGCATGCTCACTTGTGTTCCTGCACCAGCTCTAACCTGTCTCCGTGATCAGGAGAGCTGGAGCGGTACAGGCTTACTGATATCAAGAACGTAAAAGAGACCAGTGCCAAGGATGTGGTAAGAGCTTGATTTAGATATACCAGCACAGAGGGTATCAGGATACTTGGAGGTCTGGCAGGACGGACAGAACTTAGACAAGTTGTATAACAGCATCTTACTTGTCACCTACTTGAGTATCTTAGTGAAGCAGAAGGCATCTTCCTGGCCAGAGGATAAGAATGGAGTCCTAGCATTTACAGCCGAGAGGCAGAAGAGGTGTGTGCGTGTTATGTCAGTAATCAGGAGCCAGGCACACTGAAGAATGACGGATTCAGTGGACATGGGTAACTGTGCTCTTGCCTATGGGATCCATGCCTTCGTCCAGTTGCTGGGAGCTGGACCAAGCTTAAAGTCTGGTTTGTTTGGAAAGGAATTTGGGCTTTCTTATGTCAGAGCACTTTCCTGTGTCAGCGTCCAGAGGAAAATGGGGGATTGAACCAGACACCAAGTCTGACACACACCCGTCTCCCCTTTCTCTGTGAATCTGTTCTTCTAACATGGCCTCCTCCTGTTAGCCACCTGGACTTTGCCTGGCTACTCTCACCCGAGGGAGAAAGGAAAAAGATAGTCATCTTTAAGGTTCCTTTCTCAGACGTCTGGGGCTTGACCTTTACCAAGGCTGTAGGAGTGGCTTCTTTAATACCTTCTTGATCCCCTGTCTACCCTTCCCTCTCGATGCTGCTCGGGACACTGTTCTGGTAAAGCCTGTTGGAAGCAAGCCCACTTCTGGCTGCCAGTGGGGCGGGGGGTCCATCCCTTTTCCTTTGTCTTGTTAACCTTGATGAAGGGAGTTCCGTCCCGGGGTTGGGAAGAAGAGGGGCCCACAGACCACGAGTAGCTAACTCTGGAGGTCTGGTTCAGAGCTCCGGTTGAACCTAGGAGCCACCTGACATTCCCTTGCCATTTGGAACCCTGGAACTTGCTGCTTGCACCCAGGAGTTCAGTGTTTGGGCCAATGCATGTTACAGACAGCCCCTGGCTCACGGTTCCTCATCCAGTGTTACAGGGTTGGATTTTGTGGATTCATCGATAATGATTGGCCCCCTCCCAGGCCTGAGTCAATATTGCAGGCAATGGGAGAGGATGCAGAGATAAATTTGAGATGCCCCCTGCCTGTAAGCCGCTTCTGTTTCGGCAAAAGCATTCACAAGGCATTATTTGCATGTCTAACTGCAATTTCTTTTTTATTCCCACCCATCGGAAGAAACAATGAGTTCTAGTATGGAGTGATTTGGGGGTGGGGGTGGGATCTATACTCTGTCTTTTAAATGTTGTTAGAAGTCCTTGTCAGAAAACAAAATAATGGCAGCCATTGGTTTTCTCCCGAAAAAGCACAAAATTCAACTCCTGGACCTTGCCATTTTACGATCTGGATGGATTTAGGAGTTCATTTTAATGTCTCAGATCCTTCACGTCTACACCTGTAAAATCGGGATGATATAAGGCCTGCAGAAATGTTTGGTTAAACCAGAGAGTTCGGCAGATAGAAGTATTATGCTTTAGCCTCCTGTGTCCATCATTCATTCATTACTAAATTATTCCCTCCTTTATTAAATACCTTCTACAATGAGCAAGGCAGGGCACCAGTTCCCAAGGAGCTCCCTATCTAGACTGGGAGATAGACTTGGCCAAAGATACAGGAAACGGGCTGCAGCCTGGGGATGTACAAAGTGCCCAGAGACATGGGGACAGACCATTAATTCTGTGGGAGGAGGTGGGGAGAGGAGGGAGGGTTCAATGTGAGGTGGAAAATCAAAACGAGGGCAGGAGCTGTTATCCAGAGGAAGCTTCTGAACCACGGCGTGATCAGGTACATGGTGCTACCTGCCTACAAGAATGAGGGCGCCCTTATCTTCTGCCTTTTGCTCAGCAGGGTACTGTTGTAAATATATTACCTCATAGCATGCAAAGGGCTGGTGACCTGTGTGCAGGATTTATTCCAAGGTACAGCATTCTCCCTTTGAGGTAAAAAGTAACTTCATATTGCAAACCTGAAATTCAGGTTTCCTGGGCTGGTGCGAACAGTAACTTTAGACATATTAGCTTAGAATATAACAGAGTATCAATAAAAGCTGGATAACTTGGAGATGATTGTGGATATTTGGAATTTCAGAATTTTGGTGTGACCTAGCTTTCTGAGTCTCTGGTTAAACTTGCTGAAATAAACCCTACAAGTCTGAATTTCTGGGTGGACGGAAGAGCTTTGAATAACACGTTTTTAAAAGTCTTTGCAAGGACGTCAAGCTTTTTAAACATTTTTTTTAAATTTGTTTTTGAGAGAGAGAGAGAGACAGTGTGCAAGCAGGGGAGGGGCAGAGAGAGTGGGAGACACAGAATCCAAAGCAGGCTCCAGGCTCTGAGCTGTCAGCACAGAGCCTGACACAGGGCTCGAACTCACGAACCATGAGACCATGACCTGAGCCGAGTCCAGCACTCAACCGACTGAGCCACGCAGGTGCCCCAAGGACATCAAGTTTTAAATGACAGTTTAAATAATGGGGAAAAGTCCACAAATACAGTAGTCCTTTCGTCCTGATGAGAAATCCCAGCAGCTGGTGAAAATGACAGACTGTGGCTCAAGCTTATCACCTCAGGAATCCAATTAAAATGAGTTTTTGCAAAATAAATATTGGTTTAGTAATGTAAACTTGTAATTGCTGTATTATTTTAATGGAAATAAAATTAACATGATTTAATGGACTGAGCGACCATTAATATTCACTTGTTAATTTATGAGGGGATTTTAATGCCATTGAATGCACAATACGCTCATTGTTTTGTGTGAGCTCCTCTCTGAAATAAATAGGACCGAGCAGGGCTGCTTTTAAAAATTGAAATCAGACTTTAGTTTCACTACCTTATTCCCCCACTTTCTTTATCCCCTTCTCTCCCAGCCTCTTATATGTGCTGTTAAATTCTCTAATGGGGGATGCAGCTTCTCAATCAATAAGGCTCATGATGAGTCCTAATTAACCTCTGTCTTTCTCTTCTTTGGTGAATTGACCTATTTAAAAAAAAAAAAAATATATATATATATATATATATATATATATATATATATATATATATATATATATATAAACTCTGCCCCCTTCCTCAAACCCACATCTGATAGTATTGGAGGGCTGGGAAGAGAAATGCCCAGAAAGGTTGCTCCCCAGAGGCTGGGTGCTTTACCACCTTGTGCACGCAGGAGTGGCTGCAAGGCACTGGCTCCTCCCCCTGGAGGGTGGGGAGGCATCTAGTGACCACGGAGAGGTTCCTGGCCTTGGAGCCTTCAGTCTCTCCACCTTCAGGCACAGTGGTTCCTGGAAACAGTTGGAAATTGCCGTATTAACCCCAACCCTGCCGAACTTTGGTTTCTAATTATACTGTCCGCCAAGTTTTAGAACGAAGATCCCAAGACGACTTGTCCGGTTCATTGTTATGCTTTCCCTCCTCGTGCCTACGTGGAGCCAGGCAGCTAGGAAATGGTAAAACAGACACCGTCCCTGCCTTCATATAGCTTCTAGTCCGCTGGCTGCCAGCGTGGGTTCTGTGGAGTTGTAGTCATGCTGTATGTGTTCCCACGAGTTAATTTGTAAATGCTGCTTTCTTGATGCTGGAGAGCCAAATCCCTCAAACTTTACTGTTTATTGAGTCCTGAGAGGGTAATTTGCGCGCGCGCATGTGTGCGCATGCGTGTGCGTGCCTGCGTGTGTAACATTATGCTTTGTTTTGATTTAATTAACTATTTTAGAAATAGCAAATCTGCAGCACAAGTCACACTATCCGCTGTTGATTATCTGAGGCCTCTGCTGTAAACTGCGGCCTGCCACCATGACATACTGCTGCCGAATGTTTTGACAGAGAGACTCAGTTGAAAATGAAAACACAGTAGACGCCTATTAATTAAGAAGTTTGGCTAATTCTGGACTAGGCTAAAGTTTGTTGAACAGGCCTTTTCTCCCCATGAATGCTGTCAAAGAAAAATTTGTTATAAACAAGGTTTTGGGGGGCATTTAGGAGGCGGGAGTCAGCAGACCTGGGTAGGTTTCTAGACTTAGCTCTGTTTCTGATTAGCTGTGTGACCTGGGGCAAATCGCTTAACGTCTCTGGGCCTCAGATGTTCTCAGTTGGGAAAGAGGGGAGACAATAGGCCTTACTGGAGGGCCTTTCCAACTGTAAAGTGCAAGCATTTTAGAAGCTCCCATTTGCATGCATTCAATTGAACAATATATCATAGGTCTTGCTTAATTATTAATGTCCTAAGACCCTATCAATCTAGTGCCAATTAATTTACATAAATGAAGGTAATAAAACTATAATCCAGTCTTTAATTTTGGTTATGTTACCCTTCTCTCCTCCCTGCCTCTCCTTTACCCTGTGAGTCTAAATCAGTGAAATTTAACTACAAAGGAATATAAAAATAGCTGAATTCTAGGATAAAGACGTGAAGGCTGTGTGTCTTGAGTTGCTGCGAGCAATTTTTCTTCTTTTGTTGCTATTTTTGGCTCTTCTCAGAGCAGGAAGTTTACTTAAACTAATGACCACAGGCGCCTAAAAATGGTTAAATGTAAGAGGTAGGCATTATAAAGGATACCTGTGGAAAATGTTTGCTCGTACGTCAGAGCTTACCCAGGAAGCTTCCTTTATTTATTTTCAAGCGTCTATATAAAGAAAGGCTATACTGGATTTCGAACGCTTGTGCCTTTTGTTTGACAGCTTAGCGGTTATGGGTTTAAACCCCAGCTAAGAAATGAAAAGTGAGTTTCCCCCAAAACAGTACTTTTTCTGTATCACATGGCTCTCCATGTTTCTATGGGGCAAGTTTTTCCCCTAATGCTTTCCTGGGAGTTTAGGACTAGAGTACTGCTTTAAGAAACACTGTGTAAGGCTTTACCTTTGAAACCTACAGAGTTATAAATCAGGCCCCTGCTGCTGCTAAGTAAGTATTGCATCACCGACTGCCACACCAAGTTGTAGCGCTAAGGTGCCACCATTTTTTTTTCTTTTAGACTGGACTCTTGAAAATAGTGATGCTTTTTGGGTGTGTGTTTTTTAAAGGTCTGTTTTTACGCTGTCACGGCTCAAAAATGCCAAAAGGCATTTTTTCCTTAAA
Source organism: Suricata suricatta (assembly GCF_006229205.1). NCBI lineage: Eukaryota > Metazoa > Chordata > Mammalia > Carnivora > Herpestidae > Suricata > Suricata suricatta. Next base: position 104,265,865 of record NC_043708.1, read on the forward strand.
AAATCACCTCTGGGCTGAGCCCAAATGTGGAGTAATGGATCCAGAAAGGACTTTTTGAGTAGTTGCAAGTGGTTGAAAGCAGGCACGGATGATGGAAATTGGGTTTTTCCTTTTGCTTCAAAGCTTTCCCGTTGTAAAGTCTCTCTTCCCCTTACTGGATTCAGACTCAAGGTGAGCCTTATTTCTCTGTGTGTGGGAGGGCAGCGTGAGTTAGCCTGTTCTGCTGCCCCTTTAAGTTTTATGTGTAACTATTTATCTCTAACCAAACAGATTCTTAAAATATTACCTGAGGAGCAGGGGTGGGGGGTGTGGGTGGCCAGGAAAAGCATGGTAATGAAGAGACAGCAAAGGGCGCTGGAGTCTGACACACTTGGATTGGAGTGTGTCGGTTGCTAACTCTGCGGTAGCCTTCGGTACATCTGCCTCAATGTATTGAGCCCATTTCCTTATCTGTAAAATGGAGGTGGGACTGCCATAAATGAACCCAAAGGAGATAAGAGAGACCAAGCCCTTGGCCAATATTTGCAGCTCCGAGCACGTAGTAGGTGCCCAGTAAACACTAATTTCTCCCTTTCGAGGGGGATATTTGACTGATGGTGTCAATTTCAGCAGGGGACCCCTCTCCCCATCTTTACTGTCATTTAAAAAACAGTGTTTGGCTGACTAAAAATAATAGTATTGAAAACAAACTTCGATGAATCAGTGCTTCTGGGGCGGGGGATGGGTAAACCTCTGAAGAAGAAACGCTGTGACTCATGCACTTGTCACCGATAGCCTGCCCGTAAGTGTGTGGAAATGCATGATGTTTATTGTTTCTGGTGTTGTTTTGAGACCCGGTCGGGAAGCAGTTCCGGTTGAAAGAGCCGCCTCACCAGTCAGCTTGGCCATCAAGTAAGGCAGTTGGCACCAGAAACTTGTGGCTCTGAAATGACTTGGGTGCGGGTGGTGGCACTCCAGACTGCCCTTGGATAGGCACAAGAGAGGACTCCTGCCTACACGCCTGGGCTTTGACCCTCTTTCTGGGTGTACTTCTTCTCATGGGGCAGAGCCCTAGGGCCAAGGGATGGCCCATTTAGAGCCTGCACCTCCTCCTTGCAGACTATACCGTGAATCCTGACCCTTCAGTTCCCTGCCCCAGTGCTCTCGAGGCTGCTTTCAGGTCCTGTGTGGGCCTCTTCCAGGTCCCTCTGCCCAGAGAGGGGCATACTGCATCTTCCGTGACATGCGTGCACCCAGAGGCCTGCGGGTTGACAAGGTAGGACACGGGGTAGACAAGTTGGATGGAATTTACGCTCGCGGTGTCTGTGTGTGTGTCAAGCACCTTTGAGGGTGTGATGGCGCCAGGTGAGTGGAGGGAGGCTGGCACTTGGGCCCGGTTCTCCTTCAATGTCCACACCCCACTGTGAAACCAAGAGTTCAGAGAACTCTAAATGCAAACCTGGCCTTCCACATTGTATTAAAGTATTTGTCAAGGTAAGGAGGATAGAACATATTCCATTTATCAGTTGCTTTGATTTCCATCTTTTGAACGTGACCTATGGCATGCGAGCCTTCACGTGTCCTCTGCTTGGGACCCACCAGGGGTGGAGCTAGCTTGTTTCTAGCACCACCTCTCTGTTGTCAAGCCACAATGGAGACCCCACCTAGATGGTACCACTATATGGACAAGACTGTGGGGATTCCCACAGGGACCGATTTCCCTCACCTTGAACCCGGATCAGAGCGAATTGCAGATCAGGTAGAAGTCAATAACATGTTGCAGCTGCCCATCTCAGAAGCAGAGCTAGAGTTTGACACCTGCTAGTGCATTTGTCATTGGGTACGTTTCCTGGGTGCTGACTTTGTATGAGGCTCAGGGGATATAGGGCTTTAGAGGTGAGGTTCTACCTCTGAACTGCATAGAGGCCAAAAAGGGTCACCTCGATCACAGTTATGGCGGGCTTGGGGGACAGACACTAGTAAAGGTCAAACAAGTGTTGATTTGGGAGTCTGGAAGAAGAGCAACTCCCTTTCGAAGGGAAGCAGGAGGCTTCACAGAGGAGGTGGTGCTCCAGTGGGACCTTATGGATGGACGGAGCGTGGGCATGGGGCAAAGGCTGCCTGGAGCACTGGCCAGACAGGAGTGTGCAAGGACCTGGGGTCTGGGGCCAGCAGGACATCCCGGGGTGGCCAGGGCATGGGGGAGGAGTGGCCAGAGAGGAACCAGGGAAGGCTTTGGTAGGCCAGGCGAGGCATTTAGAACTTGTTGTTTGGGCGCCTCAGGGCTTTTCAAGTAGGAGCATGGCATGGCCAAAGCCACCGTGGGGTTCAGGTTCCATTTCCTCCCCCACCCCATGGCTAGTAACAGCAGGTTTTCTGCCTGAGTTATCCAGGTCAGAGTCATAATCCCTTACACCACCATGTGGACAGCTTTAGGCTATGTCTGGACAAGGGTGAAAATAGTGTTTTGTTCACCGTCAGGAGAGAAGACTAGTTGTACAGCCAGGAGGGTTCTGGGAGCCCAAGTGTTCAGGTAATTAGCTGGTGAGTCATGCCCGCCTCTTGCCATGGATTCCTTGGGAAAGTGAGTGGAGTGGTGCCTGGTCTCTCCAAGCAAAGGCCTCCAGACCAGGTCTCGGCCTCCCCATTGGCCTCCCCTGTGCCTGGCACACAGCCTTAGGTGGAATGTCTCTGGACAGTGTTTTTAATTTCTTCATTGATGATCATCTAGGCCAGCAAGCCTTTCACTTCCTGACTGCACTGCAGCCAGCAAGAATGCCTCAGTTCTGTCCTGCAGATTTACAGAATGCTCTAAGTGTATTAAAAACAGATTCTTTTCCTTAATAAGAGAGCAACATAGTTTATTTAAGTCAGTGTGGTTCATTTCTTTTAGCACTGAGAGCAAGCAGAAATCATGTGGGGCGTTTAGAGATTGGGTACGACTTACCTTATCCAGTTAGAGTCTGTCTCTCCCACTCTCTTTTTCTCTCTCAGTAAATAAATATTTAGATAAGCTATGCATTCAAAACACTTTGCAAACTGGAAAGTGTTAGTGTCACCCACAGTTTCTTGATGAAGACAGCTCTGTAGTATTGCTAAAAACCCTTTCTGACAGAGATGAATTAAGGCTTCCGAGTTCACACCCAGAGTTTCACAAAGGCCTTAGAGGAAAATTGTAAACGATGCTCCGAATTCAATGGGATATGAACTCAGGGCGGGTGTGCTCTGGGGCCTGGTACCAGAAGCTGAGGCGAGCTGTGCTCGGGGCCTTGCCTAAGGATCTGAGTCAGCCTTGTTGACCCCTGGCCGGTCACCTGAGCCCTCTCACCTGGGAGCGAGACAGCGCCAAATGAGTGCCGACTGTATGCCAGACACTAGCATGGGCCGCTGATTGCCTAGTTGGTCTTCGCTACCCACCCGTACTGTTCTGAGAAGGATGAGTTACTCATGTTCACAGAGGAGGAGCTTGAGGATTTGAGGGGTCAGTGGCTGAACTGGAATCTGAATTCAGGTCTCTGGCTCCTGTCCCCAGAAGAGACCACCCTTCTTGCCATCTTCAGCCTCATAAGAAGGTCCATGAAATTGCCTAAGTAAGTTGCTCTAGGTCCCACGGTAAGAGATGGAGCCGGATTTGCCCTGGAATCTCTAGCCCGTCTAGAACCGAGGGTGATGCTAGAATTCACTGAACAAACCAGAACACTTCGAAGAGTGAAAAGGAGCAGTACTACTATTAATTATGGCCAGAAAGTGAGCATAAGCCTGGAATGTCCAGCAAGACCTGGGCAGATAGTCACCTTAAGTCACCCTGTCTCGGTGCCAGTGGTTAATGATACCTGACTAGGTAAATGGGGAGGATTAGATCAGCCAGTTCATATGTCCCTGCTGAAGGGTAAGGGACTGAGTTATTTGTTGCTAGTCCAGGTGAAGCGACTTTGCCTAAGGTCATTCAGCAAGATCATATTCGAAAGCCGGACAAGGCCTCAGAAATAGTCTAACTTAGTGAAGTTGGCATGAGGGCTTCCTTACCCGGAGCAGGAATTGGGGAACGTTTGGCTGTGCTGATGGCAACTCTCCAGCAGTGGGAATAGAGGTTAGAGGTCAGAGTGGGGGTGGTGGTGAGGAGACAGTAAGGCATTCACCTAGCTCTAGAATGTCTGTATCCTGTACAGGCTGTGTCCCTTCAAGACCCAGGAGATGTCCTCAGGCCCAGCGCAACTCAGATGACGTTTAATGGCCAGGAGCAGAGACTCCTTCTGGAAGCTTACCTCTCCTGCTCCCCTGTTCCATTTTAGAGGCCTGGAGGATACCACTGGCTGATTGCTAGTGCAAGTTTAGTGGATAATCCTTCTGCTGAAAAATTTTGGAAGGCATGGAGGAAAGGAATTAAAAATAACAGCAAGCATGCCTTTTCTTCCTCTCTGATTGTGGTCAATGCATGGAATGTGCCAGGGACTCTTCGGAGCATGTGCCCCCGAATAACCCCTTTGCTAGTGGAATTCTGTAGAGAGCCCAGAAGGGCTAGGCGCTGTCTCACTGCTGCTTTATGTTCTCAGGATTTGCTCCTGCGATCTTCTCTTGCCCCGAATAATTCGTTGCAAGTCCGGAAAGGGACTTGAGTCTTCTGTGTTCTCCAACTGAGTGGCTGTCAAAAGCGAGGCCCTGTCTGATGAGCTCCAAGGGGAGCAGCTGGAGTGACAAAGTGGACCGGTCACAGGCTGAGAAAAGGGAAGTGTAAATTCAAGCCAAACTTGGCAGCACTTGCTTGGAGAACTTGAGCTGATACTAGGGAGCTCTGGTCGTCATCCTTTGCGGCTACGCCGTGTCTTATAAATAGAACAAGATGCATTCTCATCTCCCTCCCCCCCCTTTGCTACCCCACAGACACAAGGAGGCATGTGTGTGGGTGAGTATGGGCAGGGAGTATTAATTATTTATGTTCCGGTTCTTCAGAGAGACATTGTGGGAACTGGGCCCTGGGCTCCATGGAGATGGCCAGGCCGTGTCATGGGTAAGGCAGGACTCTCTTGCTGAGCTTCAGCACTCTTATCCATGCAGCCCTCTCCCGCCTGGTAGTGCATTGGCCTTTTCCTCCATGGTCCATCCTATATTCTGTATCAGGGCAAGACTCACCGCCTTAAGATACTTTTGGCTACAAGTAACCTAAAACCAACTAACACCTAAACAGTGTAGAGGTTTATTATCTCCTCTACAAAGTTTGGAGGTGGGGAGGCTTCCATCTTTCTGGTCTGCCACCTTCAGCCTGAGGGGTTTTGCCTTCAAGCTCAAGCCCTGGTTGGTTCAGGGATGGCCACAACTGACCCAGGCATTACCCTCTTTACACATCCAGGGGACAGAAAGGGCTGCTTCTCCTTGTTGGGGGCTGTGGGGGGGGGGGTGTCTCTTTATCCAGGAAGAGCCTCCTGGAATCTCATTGGCCAATGTTGTGTCCCGTGCAGTCACGGCAGAAATAATGGGTTGTGATAAGCCCCTTGAAGTCAAGGATCCAGGCTCTTGCTCTGACACATTATTGTACTTAGTACCCGCTAGGCACTTGGTACATTTTTTTTCTTTTTAAAAAATTTTTTTTAATATTTTATTTATTTTTGATACAGAGAGAGACAGAGCATGAGAGGGGGAGGGGCAGAGAGAGAAGGAGGCACAGAATCTGAAGCAGGCTCCAGGCTCTGAGCGAGTCAGCACAGAGCCCACGAACATGAGATCTGACCTGAGCCGAAGCCGGAGGCTTAACTGACTGAGCCACCCAGGCGCCCCCTACTTGGTACATTTCAATCACTACTTGATGATTGTTTACCTTCTTCTCTGAGTAGATTTCTGAGCACTTACTGAATGTCTTGCTGATTCAGGGATTGTGGTGCTAAACCACATAGAGACCAGTCCCTGCCCCCACGGAGATTACAGTCGAGTCAAGAGGGAGAAACAATTATGTAACTGTGTTTGGAGGCTTAGTGGGTGGACTGTTGGCAGTCGGCCAACGTGGCAGCTTTGGAAGAGGTGTGAAATTGGGGTTCAGGGAGACAAATGAGTGTGTGATTCACAGGGTAGACCCTCAAGGCTTCTCAAGTCTATGCCCAAGGATGACATCTTGTGACCCAAGGCAGTTCTCTTTAAGCAGTTCAGATTTCTGTCTCCACCCCTCCAGTCTCGTTTTCCTGTTGACAAAATGAAGGTAGAAACTTGCCCTTGAGTCTGGAGTGGGGGAAGGGTACAGAGCTGAGAGCGCCTCATGCTCCCAGGGGAAATTTTCTACTGGTTCTTGTGGGATTCTGCCTTCAAGACCACGTGCATTATAATGGCACACTTAGTGTCGTTGTGAGTCTCACTGGCTTTGAATCTGCTAGAAACTTTCTCTGAAAGCATATAGATGAAGAAATGAGAATTCTATAGATGTTTAGTGTCTAAAAACAAAGTGCTGGCTGATGTATGTAATTTTTTTTTTTTTTTTGTCGTTTTCTGATGGAACTTTCCGCAGAGATAGAATACCCTGGAGTCTTCCTGTCACAGTGAGCTAATAACTGACTTCAGGTCTGCAAGTATGCTTTCATTCCAGTTCAGAAACAAAACAAAACAAAACAAAACAACCACAGCCTGTCCCAAGGCCTCGTGTTTCATTTTCCTATTTATCTAGATGCTGGGAGAACTCAGGACCCTGGGGGAGCATCTAAAAGCTAATTAAACATGTTTGCTTGAGGTTTGCCTGTTTTTCTTGCTTGGTTGAGAAAGTAGCAGTTTTTGCTTTTATTGTAAAAAAAAGAAAAAAAGAGAAGCCTTCGCACTGCTGATCCGAGGTCGTGGCTGGGGTGTTGTTGCACACTTCAGTAAACACGTGACATTGTCCTCCCTCCCTCTTAACTCGGTCCCCCGCAGAGGCACCTTTGAGCGTAGGTCTGGAACCAAAACAGCTACTTTCCTTGAAGATTCCTGAGTTTCCACGAGTAGTGGCCAGGCGAGCCTGGGCGTGAAACCGAACTGAGCTGTCCCAGCGTGCGGCTCCTGGTTCTGTTTGATCAGCTCCGGTTCTGAAGTTAATGGCCCGAGCTCCCCACTGACAGAGGGAGAGGCAGCCTGTGGGGAGGTGGAGGGCCTGCCTGCCATTCCAGGGGTGCCCCCCAACCCTTTGTTTAACCACGGCTGCGGACCAGTGGCCTCAGCTGTTTACCATCGCCTGTTTATAAGAGGGAAGTGTGGTCATATTTCTATCTCTTTTGTGGGCTGCACGGTTGCCTTACTGGGGCTCATGTGGGAAGTGGTTACCGTTAGGAGGAGGGTAAAATAACAGTACTCACAAAGGGACTTTGATCCAAGAATCCTTTTGAATGTCATCTTTTCGGCCATCATATTCCTTCCTTCCTTCCTTCCTTCCTTCCTTCCTTGCTTCCTTTCTTCCTTCCTTTCCTTCCCTCCACCCTCCCTCCCTTCCTCCCTTTCTTCCCTGTCGGCCTTAAGGTCAGCAATGAGAAAAATCCAACCACAGAGCGAGCCTCGTGCTACCCAGCTGGGCTGGATCAAAACTACAGTGAAAACATCTCCTCTCCCAGGGTTTCACTGTAGGGGGAGACCCCCGGCTCTGTGCGTCTCCCATAGCTAGAGACCCTCCGCTCCAGCTGCTCTCTGGACATCAGCACCTGAGCATCCCAGCAATGCCTGCAATTGACTTCGTGCCTTTCCTTTCTGTCCTCCTCCCACACCCTATATTGGTTTTCCTCTTCATTCTTATCGAAGCCACAGGTTCAATGAAGTGTTCAGTCCTCGAGTAAACAGACAGATGCGCACACGGAGGAAATGTGGCCACGGTGTCCCGTTACTTCGGTGAGGCTGAGCGTCCTCGGCCACTGAGTGGCCGAGGTTGGCTTTATGAATTCAGGAAAGTCAGCTTGGCTTCTCTGGGGCCTTTGCAGCTACAACATGACAAGCTTTGAGATGATCCCAAAGCTCAAAATCAGCTGTGATATTTCACGACACCTCTCTGTCCTCTCTTCCTTGGCATCTTGCCTTTGCCATTTTCTTGATGCACATGTTTTCCTAGGGGACACGTCTAAGTTTTCATCTGATGCTCTACCTTCAGAGGTGGCTCATTCCTTAATGACCTTATTTAATTCAATCATAGGCATTGTTTAAACTCCCTAGATATTTATTGAGCATCTTGAGTTGGTGGGAGGGGGGACCAGACATCATGATGGTCCAGGAGTTGTGAATGCATTGTTGGTTTGGACAGCTGTACATCCTTCTGCCTTCCGGAAGCTTTCAGGCTTGTGGTGGAATGAGGCCCACCTGATGAGAATCCAGCCCTTGTTCCCGGGCCAAGGGAAGTCAATCTGCAGGCAAAGAGGAATTCTTATTTAGCCCGAAGCACAGGCTTCCTGCGTTTCCAAGGTGCCAGCTGCATTCCAATCCCGGGGCCATAAAAATACAGGAAGGAAGGGAAACGTGTTCACAGGTTGGTTTGAGATTTTAAACCGACAATCAACTCTCTCTTATCCAGAAGAAACCAGAATCTGCTCCTGGCTTTCGGTCTCTCAGGCCTAGAGTGCCACAGAGTGCCCTTTCAAACCTGGGGTAGAATCTCTTCGCTAATGGCATTTTCCATGAACCTCAGCCAGCAAGTATATTCTTTGAGGATTACAGTTTGACTGGTGTACTCAGGAATCTTTCAAGAGAAGCATCATTTTGTTCTTAAGCTGTTTTAAGGCCACTGAGGCCTGGAACCTTCCAGAGATTAATTGGAGGATGGTGTCTGAAAGCGTATGACAAGTAGGCAACGACTGTGCCTTTTTGATGCTGCTTTCATTGGGAGTCTGTCTCCTGTGCTGTCAGGAGAGAGAATTAGAGGCACAAGGCCTACATCCTAGCCTGGTGAACCAGCTTTGTGACTTCGGGTGAGTCACTTTACTACCCTGGGCCCCCGGTTTCCTCCTTTATAGACCCAAGGCGTTGGCTTACCAGGATTTTAAAGTTTCTTCCACTGTAAAAATTCTAATTCTTGAGCTTGCATTCAAAGAAATGGCTCTGTTACTCATTCAGATACTTTCAGGATCACTGTACGATCACTGTGGGGGCTAGAGATTGGGGGCCCCCAGAAAACAGAACGGAAAAAGCTTTGAGGTGCGAGGGGAGCTGGGGGGAGCTGGGAGTCCTGCCTCATCACGATTCACATTTAGTTGTCAAGCCCCCTGTGGAGGGTTCTCAATCCTGGCTGCTTTATAAAAATTCTGCTGTCCAGACCACACGGCAGATGGATGAATGCAGCATGTCGGCAGGTGGGACCTGGGAATCTGGATTTTAAATCTCTCCTGGCGATTGCAGTTTGTAGCCAGGATGGAGAATCTAAGCCCTAGATCTTACGTAAAGCTGTGGTTCAGTGGCACTGGCACCTGGGGTGGGGTGGGAGGCAGGGAGTGACAGCGGGCTGCTTAAAAATAAAGTGCATGCGCTCAGACAGAAAAGTTCTAGATTCTAAAAGCACGTTGGTTTGGCGATCCCAGCTGCCTGCTACCCTGAGGTTTAGAGCTCCAGCTGTCTCCTATCTCTGGGTCGGTGGTTTCTCCGCATCTCTCGAGCAGTGGAACCATCTGTAACTGGTTCTTTCTGCTCAGGAAACTCCAAGTACTAAGTGGGGGGAGGAGCCAGGGTAGCGGTGGAGCAGGGATGGACTAAACAGGCCATTACACACACCCACACTTTATTTTTATTTTTATTTTTTGGAGAAATGGAGTCAGAAGCCTCAGCCAACGCAGGTGTACCTTTGTGTCAGATCCTTGGCAACGCCTTGGTGGATTGCAGGGGCTATGGAAGCATGTAGGCTGTTCTGTGCTTTGGTGAACGTGGCTCTGCCGTGGTCTGAGCTGTAGTGTGTTAACCTCCCCCGCCGGTGCCCAGCTGGTCGTGGGTCCCTGGAGGGGATCCACCCCTCTAGCTACAAAATCTGATGGGACACAGTTGTCCGGGTTAAGTTTTAATGGAAAGGCCATAATGGGGAAGGGCAGCTGAATTCGAATCTCTCTCTCGCAGGTGGTGGTTATAGGAAGGCGAGGGTGAAGGCTTCCGCTGGTGTGAAATGAGCCCCAGGAGAAAGGAGAACTTCTCAGTTCTGATCAACTCCAGAGAGTTTCACGGACAAAACGGGGGGGGGGGGGGAAGGTGTTCCAGAAGCTTTTTATAGTGACAAGGTTTGAGATGCCAGACCTAGGTTGGTCTTTTTGAGATGAATGAGGAAGGCATCGGGCAACAAATGAGCAAGACGCCCAGAGAAATGGGGAATACGGCCCCTGTCTCCAGAGAGCATACAGTCTCCCTGGGGGCTTGATACACAAGTCTGGGGTGCGGTAGTGAGGGCCTTCGCTGCTGTGGGCACGCGGTGAGTACCTGGGGGCGCCGAAGGAGGGGCGAGGGAGGGCGGGAGGCGACAGTGGCATCAAGGAATGTGGTTCTGAGCTAGTGAAAGGGAGATACCCCACTACTGGGCAGATAGGCCCCCTCCCAACCTGATGTCAGTGGTTTTGGGGGGCAGCCTTGGTGGGTACCCCATTGCCAGCAGGAATGACTTTACGTTTTTCTCCCCATCGACATTGCTCTCAAGAGTACATTTTCCTCGAGCTTCCGGGTACCCACCTGAATGTTCCACGTCCTTTCAGTTGGAAAGTTCTTTTCTGCTGGACCCAGAAATAACCATGGAATAGGATTGTTCTTGGTTCCAGTAGCCACCTGGCATTCTCTCAGTGGTGGCTGCATTTTGGGTGTGGATGGGAATGATTATTTGTGCATCAGGAAACTCAAGTTTGTCGTGTGAGCGAATTGTGTGATTGTCAGTAAATGCAGGACTGGCTTTGTTAAGCCCTGGCTGTGGCCAAGGCTGTTATTTCTCTGTGGGTAATTATTCCAGGCTTCACGGTCACGAGCTGAGTGTAATCGGGGGCAGATAAGAAAGCTATATATAGAGAGCAAAGTACATATTTCTTAAGGTGGGTGGCAGAGGCCTTATATGTGTGTGTGTGTTTGGGTGCTTAAAAAAAGACCTATATTTTCTGGGCAGGAGAATTTAAGTTTCCAGTAAACATCTCCCTCCCTCGTTACTTCACCTTTTAATTTTGTGTTTATGGTCTGTGTGCTTTGAAACCGTTTGGCTGTGAGGGCCGCCCTGCCTGAAACGGGCAGAGCAGGCCAGGCCCTTTGGAAGCCATGGTTTAGGTCAGAGTTCTTAGAGTCACTCTTACCAGCTGACTGGCAGCTCAGATGTGATTACTCGAGCTCATCTGGAATAAAAATAGAAACCTTGAGCCTGAGACGGGGGTGGGGACATGCATTTATTAGTTTATCCCCCATTACCTTATTGCAGGAAGAATCAGCTGTATGTAATTCTGGGCTGAGGGTTGCTTTTTCTCTGTTTCCCCCACTTGCCCGTGTGGGTGCCTCTGCTCTGGAATCAGAACCTCGCAGAGCCCCAAGCCTGGAGCTAACCGTTGGCGGGACACACCCCAGGTTTAGCGGCTGAGGAGTAGACGCTGCCTCCCCCAGTAGGTTTGGCGGGGCACATCGTGGTTCTTAGCTTCTCCCTGTCAGCTGAGGAAACACGGAAGGGGGCAAGGGGAGCAGGAAAAGCTGAGGAGAAAACCCACAAAAACAGCAGAGCTGGCCACGGCTGGGCGGTGGCAGTAGTGGTGGAGGAGACCAGTGGTATTTTGCTGCCTTTTCGTAGCAGTTTCTGTTCAGTGCTGCTGGGAAGACCATTTCAGAAGCGACCCTCCCCTCCCTGAATGGAGGGAGCAGCGGCGGGGTGGGGGTGGGGCAGCTTCTGTGACAGTCTGCACCTGCGAGCAGGTGGCGTGGCCAGGGCTGACCTCATACCTTTGTCAGCACCCCCTTGCTCTGGGTGAAGGGAGCCCAGAGAACCGAGAAGGGAGGGCCCTTCCCTGGGGACCCTCAGCACCTGACACAGTTCCCAGGAGGCCCTAAATAAAGCATTTGACATAAAGCGAGCGGTCCTGGGTGTGTGTGCACCCAACAGTTTTATTTTGCAAAGTGTTTTTTTTTTTTTTTTGAGGGGCTGCTTTGGGCTGTAGTTCTTTTTTTTTTTTTTTTTTTTTTTTTTTTTTTTTTTTTTTTTTTTTTTTTTTTTTTTTTTTTTTTTTTTTTTTATGTTTTATTCTTGAGAGGGACAAAGTGCAAGTGGGGGAGGGACCGAGAGAGGGAGACATAGAATCTGAATCAGGCTCCAGGCTCTGAGCTGGCAGCACAGAGCACAATGGGGGGCTTGATCTCCTGAACCAGGAGATCATGACCTGAGCCGTAGTCAGATGCTTGGCTGACTGAGCCATTCAGGCACTTTCTGGGCTGTGGTTCTCCAGAAGCCAGGCCACTAGGGGATCCTGGAGGGATGAGCAAGCTGCCCCAGCAGTCTGACCTTGCCCCCTCCCCTTCCCCTCAGCTGCCTTCCGGATGATCATTGCTGTTTGCTTTTTTTCCCCCCAACGAATCGCCTTTTTGCCCTTTTTCTTTGCCCTGGGAGGCTCTTGGTGATTTTGAATAGCAGGAAAACTAGCCAAATTTTCTTCTGCCTGTGACATTCCTCATCGGCAACCTCATGGTGGGGTGACAGACAGCGTACTTCTGTAGCTTGCCCAGCAACTTCCATTGTTCAGTCTGGAAGCAGCCTGGGGTGTGGACAGCGCGGGTGGCCTTATCCCTATTTTGTAGGTGACCCGGGACAATTTCCATGTTAGTGGATGAGCAAGGACTGCAGCTGTGCCTCCAGCTCTTTGGCAGAGTAGTTCTTTGTTGCCTCAACAGTAAATGCACGTGGATGTGTTCTCCATAGATCCCTCACAAGATAGCAGGTTCTTGTCCAGCTGCTGTCCCTGGGAAGGGGAATCCACCACCATGACCTGTCCTATGTACAGTATGTTACAGGGTACAAGGCATTTCCACAGTGATTTCATTTCACCTCCGTGACCGTCCTAGAAAGTAGATGCTTGTGAAGATGAGCAAATGGAGACCTGGAGGTTCTGTGTGACTCGGCCCGCGGCACAAGCCAGCCCGCGCCCCTGGTGTGGTGAGTGGGTGGCACTGGCTGAATGCCATGGAGGGGGAAGTGAGAGTCTAGTGGGTGGGTGTAACTAGTGATTGGAGGCACTGGGCTTTGCTTTTCATGCCTCAGAGGCCGTGCAGGGCTCTGGTTCCGGAGAGGGGTCCTCTGAGAGGGCCTGCTTGCACATGCCCTGCCCCGCGTGGAAGGCCTAGACCAGCGTGTGAGGAAGAGGCACACCCAGGTCAAGTGCAGGGCCCCCTGAGGGAGCAGTGGCAGGCAGCATGGCAGCAGCAGGAATTGGGGTTTGCCCTGCTCGGGGCAGGGCATTCCTGTTTCAAGACGTGGACTTGGAAGGGCATGTCCAGGAATATGGTAGTTTGAATCATGGCACCTCTCCTGGTGGCGGGAAGGTCATGCAGTCTGGAGTCTGACAGATGGGTTGAAAACCCCAACTCTTCTACTTAATAGCTGTGGGTTCTCAGGACAGTCACTTCAACACTTTCAACCTCAACTTGGGCGTATACCGTATTTTTCAGAAGCTTACATACCTGGGGCATCTGGGTGGGTCAGTTGGTTAGGTGTCTGACTCTTGATTTCAGCTTAGGTCATGATCTCATGGTTCATGAGATCGGGCCCTGCATTGGGCTCTGTGCTGACAGCATAGGGCTTGTTTGGGATCCTCTCTCTCCCTCTCTCTGCCTCTCCCCTGCTCATGTTCGTTCTGTCTCTCTCAATAAATAAACAAATATTGGAAAACAAAACAAAACAACCAAAAACCTGGTGTCCCTGCCATAGTATGAGTCATATAATAGTTACTCCCATGGTCAGAAGTGACTTGATGGGTCTTCATTGACAGATGGGGAAACTGATGCCCTGAATGGGGTCATGACAAGCCCAAGATCAGAGTCCATTAGTGGCAAAGCCAGAGTTAGGAACAGATTTCTTGATTCCAGGCCTAGGTGTTTTGTTTGTTTGTGTTTTACATGAATCTGTGGGTAGTTTTCCTTATTAGTTTACACCCTGACGAATAGCCATTTCCCTGAGTAGTTAGTTGTCTTCTGAGTTATCACCCAGGAAAGAATGTGGGAGGCCTCTGATGTCAGCTTCTTGGGGAGAGGAGCATGGGGGAGAGACGGGGGCACTTTCTTACACTTGTGTGATGTGAATCCTTGTCCACTGAGTCCCAGCTTTCCAAGTGTGCTAGATGGTAAGCACAGTTGAGACACTGAGATGTTCCACTCAGGGTTGGAAAGTAGATTTAAGTTTCCTTTAAAGCTCTCAATGCTTCTCTCTACGGCATTCCCCACCCAGTTCTCTAGGGCTTTGAAACTTCTTTGGCTTGGGGTTGGGAGTAGCCCATTAGAGTGCTAAGCCTCTGGTCCATTTTGTGCAGTGTTGTGAGGCTAAAATATTATAAACTGACCACTAAGGTGTGCTTCATCCAGGCTAAGACCCTCTTTCCCCACTTGAGCATTTGATTCTCTGCTGCAGTATTCAGTCTTGAGCTCAGTGAGGGAGACGGTTAGTTCCAATGCAGGAATTCAGTATACTTGCATTGTTACCATCTGGTTTCATGGACTCTATTACATTTGATTTTTCTCTCCCTCTTGGGAGCAAATAACCCCAACAGGGTGTAAAAATAAGATCTCCCATCACCTCCCAAGTATGGGGCACGCACACATCGCTGCCATGCTCCTAGGTGGATGTGGCTGAGCAGAATCCTGACTTTTTTGAACCTCTTCGTTTATCAGTCTGGTGCCCCTATCTGTCTCTGGGACCCTGTCTCCTCTGAAGAGATTTTCCAGTGGGTTCCAGGCCAGAGCCTGACATGGGATGGGAACTGCCTCCCAAGGACTGACGGTGTCTTCGGATGTTACCCAGTAACCTGTCTTGCCACAAAGGCTGGCGATCAGTGTTGTGGTGTTGTGTCATGTGACCTCTTCAACCAGTGAGACAGGCATTGACCTCCAGATGACCACCCGCACTTTCAGGGGGGAATTGCTGCTTTCATCATGGCTGTGGCCGTGGTTTCTCCCAATTAAGGTGTTCTTATAAATGAACGTACAGGGATTGGCTTAGATTTGTTGTCATGGATGCATGGCCCCCCACTATTTCCTCCTCAAGACTCACCTGGTTTTCTTTTAAAGCATATGCTTGGTACCCGCTTTGGATATTAATAATAAATGACCAACACTTCTAACATTTTTGGGGGGAAAACCCCTTCATATTCTTATATACTAATTTTTTCATATTTTTCTGGGATTGTCCAATTGTAGAAGTGTTTTTAGGTGGCTGTCATCAGAGTGTATCAGTTTGTCAAACCAGGAAGGCAGGCATTCCATCCAGTATTTACCACAGAGGGAATTTAATATGGGGCCTTGGTTACATAGGTGAGAAAGGAGCCAAGGAGCCAAACACAGGAAGGTGAGAAGACCCAGAGCCCTGTGGCAGGAAGCCACTGCCACCTGTAGGCTGGAGGGACAAAGGGAGAAGGTAGTATTCCTAAAGCCCAGGGTTCAGGGTCACTGGTGGCTTACCTAGAGCAGATGCAGCCGCCTCTAGAAGTGCCCGCCCCCGATGGGGGGAGAGGGGAGAAATGCCCTGGCCTCTCGCATCCTCCAGTTTCCTCTGAGTTCCTGCTGTTGTCCAGACCCCACCCAGTGCCCCTCATGTGGGGCCTGGAAAGTCAGGGTTGGCCCTGGAGGATACAGTGCAGAATAAGAGAGGATGAGAAATGAATCGAAGGGCAGACAGGACCCAGATCAGCCCTGGGTACAAGCGTCCTCTTCCAGTTTAATACAGTCAGAAGCATACGTCTTCATGATTATGCATGTTAACTCAAGTGGATGTACCATTGTTAGCCTACCCATTCCCCAGCTGTTGGGTGAGTATTTAAAATCATGATGAATCAGCAGATCTCAAAGTGTGGGCCCTGACCAGTATTGGCATCACCAGGCAGCTTGCTAGAAATGCAACCTTGGGCCCCACCCCAGACCTCCTGAATCAGGATCCCTGTGGGTGGGCCCAGCAATCCGTGCTTTAAAAGCCCTCAGGGGGGATGCTGATGCCCATTATAGCTTGAGCACCACTGTCACGTGTGGTACCACAAAGCTGGGGACGGGATGCTGAGGGTGCTGGTGGTCGGACCTGTTTAACCAGCGCAGTGTGGTGCAGCAGGAAAGGCACAAGACCCTAGAGCTCTGTATTTCTGGGGTCAAGCCTCACCCTTGCCCTTAACCTCCTTGCGGCTCTTTCCATTTTTGTTCAGTGGCTAAAAATATCAAACCGTGGTAGTGGTGTGAGGATTAAATGAAATGATGGGCATGATGTTCCCTGTATGTTGAGTCTTCTGGAGCTCTACAGAAGGAAGTGTGGCGATAGCAGCCAGCTTCTGCACCCTAGAAAATTGGCACTGGTACCCATACTTGAGGTGTGTGGTCTGAAAGTCAGTGATAAGCCTGTAGGAGGCTGATGAGCAAGCTTTAAGTCTGTAGGCATCTTGGACTAAGACTTGCATGTTTGGAGTCAAGCTTTTCCTCCCCACCCTATTTTTATGTGTTCTAACCTGACCCTGTGCTTACCACTTCTTGTCACTCTTGTCTAGCCACTTGGTGGATTGGAAAGATCACTGGTCTCAGACCAGGACCCCTGGCTTCCTTGTGCTGGCTGTGTGTTCCTGAGCAGGTCACTTAACCTTTCTTACCTGTAAAACCTCTACCTTACCTCTCTGGATGACCATGGTGTAGATCAGGTAGACCGATGGACAGGAAGTCTGCCCTAAAGCTCTGTGGGCCTTATGGAGAGCCTGTGGGCCTTATAGAGAGCCTCCAGGGGTCTCCTCCCCTTCTAGCCCTCATGCAGGGAGTGCTGAATCAGTTTGGCAGTGAGAGCAGGCTTCTGGGCACCCCATCGTCCTACAGTGACCCGTAGGTAGGCATGAAGCCAGGGGTCTTCTACATGTTTTTATACTCTTCCCATAACCCTACCAAGTAGGGAGTCTTATGAGAAGTAACCAAGCTCAGATAGCTTAAGCAGAAGGATGTGCGTGAACCCCCAAGACGTCAGACAGAGGCCCACTCTGCCTCAAAGCCATCCACGGAATTACTGCTGCTAACAAGGGAAAGAAGAACAGGGTAAGAGCTCTTGCTGATGTTTGGTGATCCCTTGGGTCCACAAGTGCTGCTCGTGGGTGGAATAGATGAGCCAATTGGAGCTGGTTGGGAGACTGGTTACCTGGAAGAAGCAAAGGCAGCCACCAGACCTTTCCATCTTCCTGCCTCTGGTAGCAGGTGGCGGGGGGCATCAGCCACGATCCCACAGGTGGGTTTTGGTGCCTTCCTCATTTAATGGCTGAGGAAGCTGAGGCTCTGAGGCCTCAAAAAGTTTACCTGAGGTTGAAACAGGCAAGGAATTTGAGCCCAGATCAGGTGGTGTTTGGTCCAGGGCTCCCTACGTGACCATGGTGTGCTTCCAAGAGCTGGGCATGGCCAGCACGTTTCCAAACCCTTTCCTACCCATTCTGTGGGAGGTCCTCCAGGTGGGCAGTAGGACAGAGAGAGGCTGGCGTGGGGTGGTCCTTGCTATGAAGGGCCCAGCAAAGTCAGCCTGAGCCCTGGACAGGTCCAAAGATGTGCCCCTCTCTAGGCAACAAATGTTCTACTGTGTGGACTGCAAAACTGGAAGTGAATTCGAGATGGGAAGTGAAGCCCCTGGGAGGAGAGCATAAGTTGCTCCTATTCATGCATTTGGGGGGTGAGCAGGTGCCAGCATCCCACCCAGCAGCTATGCCTCTCCCCTCCCTGGGGCCCCTACCTCTCCACCCTCCCGGGGCAAGACGGACGGTGTTTACCTGGCTGCCCTCTAACACAGACTCAGCACAAAACAATCTTCTTGTTCGAGCTCTGCTGAAAATTGCTACCCTGCGGAGAAGGCTGTGGCAGGGCAGGGTGGGGCGTGATCACATGGGCCTCCGGGCCTGCTGGGGCAGGTCTTAATGACTGTAAATAACTGTGGTGGAGGCAGGACCTGAGCTTTTAACTCACTAAGTGTACGTTATTTCTAATGTAGCCAGGGACGATCTGAGGATCATAATTACCCAAGATCTGCACTTAGGAAAGGCACACGGGGCCCGTGCTAACATAGGTAAGGATGTGGCCACATATGCTGAACAGGTGTCTCGAAGAAGCCTTTGCGTTAATTCTTTATTTAAACCCTTGGCATGTGGCCGCTGAGTTGATGCACCAGAACTTTTTGGAGTCAGAGTTGTTTTCTTTTTTTTCCCCCCTCTCCTCTCCTGGACTTAAGAGCACTTGAGTTTTAAGCCAGCTCCATGAACCTCTGGCTAGCTGACAGGGCTGCACTGGGGGTGGGGGAGGAGGGGTTTCGAAAACGCCTCTGTGTGTGTCTCCTTCTTTCACAGCATATTCACTTGTGACGCTGTTGCTGTGTGTGCACGTGACTTCCCCACACTGAGCAATTCTCGGATTCTTTGGAAACCAGCTGAATGTCATCCCTGCAGTTTAATTCCCTCCAGACGCTATCCACCTGGCAGATAGCATCAGATGCCGCGGGTTAAGAGCTCAGTCCCCAAAGACTGCCCCCAACCCCCACAATTGAGGTACCTGTCCAAGTTCTGTTCTGATAGGCTATTGATCGGTGGTTCAATTAATTTGCCACAGTGACTCACAAAACTTAGGAAAACACTTTACTGGTTTATAAAAGGATACAAGTCAGGAACAGCCAGATGGAAGAGATGCACAGGGCAAGATATGTGGTAAGGGGCCCTGAGCCTCCGTGTTCTCTGATAGCTCTCTGAACCCCATCTATGTGGGGTGTTGTGGTGACTTCATTACTTAGGCATGAAAGATTAAGTCATTGGCTGTCAGGGAGTGAACTCCATCTTCATACCCTTCTCCTGTTCCCAGAAATGGGGGTGAAGGCAGGGAGCAGTGGCTGAAAGTTGCAACCTCCTAATCACGTGATTGGTTTCCCTGGTACCCAGGTGTCCATCCTTAGGGACTCTCCATAAGTCCCTTCCCTTACAGAAACCCAGCGGTGGTTGAAAGGGGCTTATTATGAATAGCAAAAGATACTCCTGTCACCTTCATTGCTCTGTAACTATTTTAGGAATTATAACAAATTATAACAAAAGGTGCCCTTCTGGCTCTCCTCTGGGAAATTACAAGGATTTCAGGAGCTATGTGCCTGCAGTGGTGGCCATAGACCAAATACGTGTTTATTATAAATCACAGTAGGACAGGGAGCCTCAATGGGGTGATAAGTCCAGAAAGGTCAGCCTGAGCCGAGTGGATGAACAGGTCTTGGGCAAGTCACCTCACTTATTTGAGTCTGTTTTTCCAACAGTAAAAGCTGATTATGATACTTGTCTCCTAGGGTTGTTAGAAGATTGAGTTAATGCATGTACAAACCTAAGCTGAGCATTTGTCACCTTGCTAAGAGCTAGTAAATTGTCCCTTCTTCCTTCCTTTGGTGTTGACCAGATGAAAAGGTGGTGGTTGCTCCCAACCCTGCTACACCATGTTGACAAAGGAACTGTCACACAGTATGTATGGCAGCCCAGAAAGGTGAAAAAGTGCCTGGCAAGTTTCTCAGCCTGTCAGGTACTGAGGTAGATAAGCATTTTAACCTGGGACACTTTTATATTTCAATATCGAAGCCCTGGATCAACATTTCTGGGACACAGGGCCTCTGGATGTGGGGGCTTGAGCTGACTTGCCTTCAGACCAAGCGCTGGCAAAGACAGCTGTGGGAGCGTGTCTTGAGCCTCTCCTTGACACAGGTACGGCTGGCCTCCAGGCCAGCTTCACGCGCGTGCTGTGTGTGCAGTCACACAGAGCCCCACACTTGGGAAGGCCCTGCGCTTGGTTCAGCACCTGTGGTCGGCATCTTAAGTTCTTGTTTTTCTTTGAGCTAGGGTCTGGTAAGCGAAGTTCAGTGAGCTGGTGGAGCATGCCCTCGAGTACAAGAGAGACGCACACACATTGTCCCTCCCCTCCCCTCCCTTCCCCTTCCCTTCCATTTTGAGAGTGAGCACAAGCAGGGGAGGGGCAGAGAGAGAGAATCCCAAGCGGGATCTTCACTGTCAGTACAGAGCCTGATGTGACGCTTGAATCCATGAACTGTGACATCATGACCTGAGCCCAAACCGAGTCAGAGGTTTAACCAGCTGAGCCACCCAGGCGCCCCTTCGTCGCTTTCTACCCTGACAGTCCTGATGCTTTCCATTTGAATGAGAATACATTGTTTAGATGCAGAAAGAATGCCATGCCATCCTAAGAAACATTAATGACCAAGAAATCCTCTTACACCTTCTTGTGTTACTTCCCCATATCAGCCAACCACTCACACTGAAAATGATGACTTAGAAAGAAAAAGCTAAGGCCACCAGCCAACAGTGGCCATTCCTTTCAGCCCTTCCTTACTCATCAGTAAGCAGAAGGTAGGATGGACACATACCAAGAAATGAAAAAGTTGAGTTTTATGCAGTGTTGCCATTGTTCTGCTAAAGTCACAGGGTAGTGTGTCCAAGCCACAAAATACAAATTGGGTGAGTTCAATAATTTCATACCTAGTTAAAATGCTCTTACGTTTGTATTTAAAGTTGCATTGCATTGTGTAAACATGAGTGGTAAAACTTGTGCTAATAACTTTAAATTTTCTTAGAGGGATTTTTAAATAGCAAATTAAAAAAACACCACAACAAGCCAAGAGAGACTCTCGAAGGAAAGGAAAAAATTTCCTGTTCTGATACCATTATTGGTATGTTCTTGCTGCTTTTTGCCCAAGGGGCTCTACATTTTTATTTTGCCCTGGGCGCCACAAATTCTGTAGCCCACTCTGGCTGCCATCCGAGGGCGGCCGTCTAATGCTCGTCTTGCACACGCAGGGCCTTTGGTCTCCTACTATTTTCCGGGTCACAGAGCCAAGAAACAACATATAGACAAGTGAGCACTGACACTAGCTCTGAAGATTCTAGGCTGTTCCATGGTACGGTGGGTCTGTTGATAGAGACCACAGCTGAGGAATTTCAGAGGCTATCTGCACAGTCTTGTCGGAGGTAGTTTGGGGCCTACTGTGCATTCATTCACTTGTGGGAAATTGGGAGCTGCTAAGTGGTAGAGGCATGAACAAGAGGAGGGCTGAGAGAGGCCTCTGGTTGAATGCAGCTCTGGCTTGGTCTCGGACAGGTCCTGTCTTCCTGTTTCTTCATCAGGTGATTCTCAGTTGTATTGTGGTTTTAAGCGCATATAAGCATCCTGGAGGCAGAATTCCTGGGTCAAATCTTTGTCTTCATTTCTTTAGTAGTTATTGGATCTTGGGCAGGTTGTAGAGCCTTGGTTTCCACGTCTGTACAATGGGGATAATGGTAGCTGCCTCACAGGGTATTGAGAGTGCAGGGAAGGGAGTTAACACTCTCTGGTACGTAACAATGGTGATGGTGGTGAAGGAGGAAGAAACCATTTGCTAGAAGTGCTAGGATTGAGGTAGTATCTTCTGGGGACCCCAGTATTTAAGGTCTAACTTCAGGATTCTATCAGTATAGGGGCGCCTGGGTGGCTCAATTGGTTAAGCAGCTGACTTCAGCTCAGGTCATGATCTCACAGTTTGTGGGTTTGAGCCCCACATTGGACTCTGTGCTGACAGCTCAGAGCCTGGAGCCTACTTCAGATTCTGTGTCTTTCTCTCTCTCTGCCCCTCCCCTGCTCATGCTCTGTGTCTCTGTCTCAATAATATAATTTTTTTTAAGTTTTTATCAGTACAAATGCCTACGGAACCTTTGCCCCAGACTTCGAAGCAGCTCTTTGGACTATGTGTTTTAGAAGTTACTGGAATGAGGGGAGAATTAGAGTGTTTGGAGTTTGATGTGGGTCCTTGTCCTTTCCTCTTAATCATAAGAGGAGTGACGGTCCCTTCTCCATCGGGCCTTATTTATTTATCTGTAAAATGGACTGCCTGCCCTCTAGCATGAGGCAGCGGAGAGGATACAGGTAGAAGTCTTTCATAAGCTTAAATTCAAGATGCTGTGTTAGGAAGGAGCTCTATGGTAAATCCTCGGTGTGTATTTAAATCGTGCTCGCTCTCGCCAGGAAGAGACGAAGCTGTGCTTTGCTTGGGCCTCAGTTCCTCATCTGCGAGATGAGCGGAAAAGCCTTGGATGCAGCATGATAGCATGAACTGTCTCACGAGCAAGTTCTAAAAGAAGGAAAAAGGGACAGGGAGGGAGGGAGAAAGAAAAGCCGCGGAATTTGGAATTGTCCCCTAACTGGGACCACAATCGCGGGTTTCAGGGACTCAGGAAGGGGCGCGACCCAGCCCTGTGGTGGACAAATGTCAGATGTTGGGAAGAGAAAGGCCTAGCTGACTGTAGCGGGGGTTTCTTACCACCCCTTGCCTCCTGAGTCCCGGTAGCTCGTTACTCCCTGGCTAACAGCTTGGCAGCACAGAGGCTAACCACAGAGTACATTTGAGGCCCAGATCTGCTCATTTCGAGGGTGGGGCCGCGTTTTTCTCCTGCCACAGTGAGCTAATTAAAGAAAACAAGCTTTGGGAGCTGGGAGAGAACTGGCCACAGAGCCCTTGGGGAGGATTGCTTTGGTTGTGGAGGCCTCCGTGGTCCCCGGAAGGCAGGTGAAAGTGGGCATCCGGGTCCCACACATCCCAGTAGGGCTCTGAAGGACCCATGGTGCCCAGGGGGGAGACCCGGGTAGAGATTGTGAGGGTGGGGAGGGCGAGAAGGCTCCTGGGAAGGGGAGATAATCTCGGTTTGTGAGAGGACCCATGATGCTCAGCAGGGAGACCCGGATGGGGACAGAGGCCGGGGGGTGTGGCCATGGAGGCTCACGGGAAGGGGAGGTAATCTTGGTTTGTGCAGGGGCCATGCTGCTCAGTGGGGAGACCTGGTTGGGGACTGGGGCCGGCGGGTGGGGGGCAGGCGGGCGTGGCCGTGGAGGCTCAAGGAGAAGGGAGATAATCTCGGTTTGTGAGGGGGCCCATGTGGAAGTCCAAGCTACCCGTAAAGACGAGTCAGCGTTTTGAAATGCTTCACAAATGCGGACAGAATCCTGGGGAATGACGACTCCCATCTCCGTGGCACTCTGGATTCTCACACGGGCCTTCAGGAAAGTGGATGCATCCTCTGTGTTCCCTGAGAATAAACTGACCTTCAGAGGTGGCCGTTTGTGTTCCAAGGCCTGGAACTGGAATGTGAACTGAGGACCCAGGACTTCTGTCTCCGGGTGGAACGGGCTCTGCATGTGGGGGGGAAGCAAACATCCATTCCTGCCATAGGGCCATCGCTGCCCTCCAGGATCGGAACCCAAACTTCTCGTGGCCTCGGGCTATTTTATGGAGATGGCATATTGCTGAAACATTTTTTGTGTAAATTGAATTAGGTCTTCAGTGTGACAGGAAAGCCATTCAGAGGAATCCCGTGGTGGGTCATTGTGACAAGGGAAGAATCACGCTACCTCCCCAACAATTTTCAGTCTTAGTAGATTTCACGTGGCCAGACTGCTCCAGAGAGGAGGCCTGCTGGTTTTGCTCGCTTCTGGTTGTCCCTGCTTACTCCTCGGGTGCCCAGAAGGGGTTCCCACCGGCGGGAGAACTGGGGAAAGATCCAATATGGAATGTCTGGATTCACTACTCAGAGAAGTTGGGATCTAGGTGTGGCCTGAGGGGGCACCCAGGCCGGTGATTCCCAAGTGGGAGGCGGGGACAAACCACCAGTGAGGCTTGCTAGAGTTTTTGTTGGGATGGTCAAGATGATGACCACGACGACGATGATGATGATGCTGCTGCTGATGATGATGATGGAGCTAATGCTCTTTGAGTGCTCCCTGTGTTCCCACGACTTCACATACATGATCTTGATTAATTATTACCACCAGTTATTAGTACTGAAGTTGGCGAATGACTTGGGTAAGTCAGAGGCATAGTTCTCTATACAATGAAATATTTTTCAGCCAAGAAATGAGGCCTTTGCCACGACGCACATCATGAATCTTGAAAACATTACCCTGAGTGAAAGAAGCCAGGCCCACAAGGATTCTATATATGTGAAATATCCAGAGTGGGCAAACCCATAGAGCTAGAAAGCCAATGAATGGCTGCCAGGGGCCAAGGAGGGGGAATGGAAAGTGACTGCTTCATGGGTGCAGGGCTCCTTTAGGGATGATGAAAATGTTCTGGGAGTAGATAAGCCTCCTGGTTGCAGACATCATGCATGAACTGAATGCCACTGAGTCGCATGCCTTAAAATGGCCTATTTTTGTTATATGTGTTTAATCACAGTGTGCAGGTTTCCAAAGTATATTCCTTTCGTGGTGTCCCCTCTCACCAACTTGGGTGTCCCCTATGCTTGTGTTGGGTGGGAGAGAAAGGGAAGTGGTCATTTGTGGACACGGGAGCTAAAGCACGCTTGGAGCTTTCTGATTCAGGCTCTACTTTTATGAGGAACCAGAGACCCAGAAAGGACTGATGGATCTTCCAAGGGTGCAGAGCAAGGTCCCAGACTTAGGATTTGGATTCCCAGCCTTCTCCCTTTCCATTAGGAAAATTGTAGGGAAAAAGTGGGTTTTTGGAGCTCCTTTACCTCATGGGGTGTGTTCTGGCCCGCTGAGGTTCAGCTCTGTTCTGCCTGGTATTTTGTGCCTTCCTTGGGTTTTGGGGGAACCTGTCCCATGCTGGGGGTGGGGGAGAAGCACCTGGATTAGCTCAGCTGTCAGGAGCCCCCGGCACTGTTTCGTGGAAACCACCAAAGACCTGGGCTGTGTCCCCACGTGTGTGTCTAGAATGTTGACATTTAGCAAAAGGAACTAATTATGTGTAAACACTTACATTTGGTGTTCGATGGGAGACTCGCCATGTGACGCTGCTTCTTCTTTTTGACTGTGCACATCTGACACGACAGGAAATAAGAAACTTTCCAGTCCTAATTTGTGCTCCCTCTGCTTTCAAACCCTCTTGGCCCCAGCACAGGATAAATGAAACTGTAGCTTATAGTAATATTTATGTATGGAAGTCAATGAACTGTTTAAATGCTTGGATGTCAGGAAAGGTTTCAAATGTAGCCAAGGGTGTCCCCCCTTCTGGTTATGTAGCAGACGGGCCTGCCTCTCTCTCAGGTCAAATGCTGGCATACTGTCCTAGTCGGTGGCCACATAGTGGTGGTGATGATGATGGTGATGCCATTTAGGAGGCTGAACAGTAGTTAAACATCTATTTAGTCCTGAGGAGGAAGCAAATAAGGTTTCAGAATCTTGGAAATATAGTTTTTCTCTTGGTAGGATCCACGGACAAGCAATGATAAGGCCTGCATTTTAGTGTTGGTGATGTGATCCTAGCAAAGTGGCCTACAGAATATCCTGGGGAGGCCCCTGGGGGGCTCAGTCGGTTAAGTGTCTGACTTTGGCTCAGGTCACGATCTCAGGGTTGGTGGGTTTGAGCCCCGCATTGGGCTCTGTGCTAACAGCTCAGAGCCTAGAGCCTGCTTTCAATTCTGTGTCTCCCTCCTCTCTGCCCCTCCCCTGCTCATGCGCACGCTCTCTCTCAAAAATAAACAAACATTACAAAAATTAAAAGAAAAAGAATATCTTGGCCTCTCCCACATCACAAAGTTGGGGTGGGTGCCCAAGCAAGGTGCTGGGCATTAATGTGCTTTGTTGGTTGGTGAGGCTCTTCCTGAGGTGAATGAAGAAACCGAAGGGTGGGAGGGGCCCAAAGAAATCACTGAAGGACTCATGCCACTGGTCTAGGTCTGCAGTCGTGGGGTGGCATTTGTCCCCCTTTCCAGGGAAGCCTCTGTTGTGGGCTGAGCGGCTTGGAGTGCACGGGCATTTATTTGTGCCATCAAATGGGCAGGCTTGGGAGGTGCCTGGCCTGACTCGGTGTGGGGAAAACCCCGCCCTGCCCTCCAGAAGTTCACAGTGTAATTGTGTTTTTTCACGGGTCAACTGGAAGGCCACACTTTGAGAAGGAGCGCAATTGACCCGATGAGTCCTGCAGGCCCCCTGGCCCCCTGTGCTATTCAGATTTGAGTCCCAGGGCAATGCCGTGGGAGTGTGTGAGTGTGTGTGTGTTCAAAGAAAGGAGAAAGCCAGAGGAGTAGGATGAGTCAGAGTTACCCACTGTTTTTTCCCTTTTGAAATACATTATGCTCACACAACACAGCAGTCATGCACTTGCACAGAAATGTGTGAAAACCACTTAGAATGTGTGAAATGTGGCCCTTTTTAAAAGGATGCCTCACACCCACGTTGTCTTGAGTACAAATGGATTTGTGAATGTTCAGCTCTTTTCCTGACCCGCAGGGATATTGTGTTTGCCCAGGGTGCTAGCTGAGGGCCAGCCCGTGCTGACTTGTGTGTGGGATACAGGCGCGCAGGCTGTGGGCGACGGGACCGGGGCTTCAGCGAGTTCTGTTCAACAGGTGGAACTCTGAACAACTGGGTCCTGGCTGGTCTGTAGCAGGTGCTGGTCTTGGGTGGGGCTGGAAAGAAGCACCACCCCACCTTTCTGTAGGCGGGTTATACGGTGCCCTTAGCCTGGTACGTAACGTCCTCCAGAGCCGACCACTCTTTGGGTTTGCCTTCTCTGTGAGCCTCTGTTGCTTCCAGATGAGACTCGCCTCAGCGCCTCCCCAGCCTGCTGTATCCACACCCCACTGCCTTGCTTCAGCTCGCCCGTATGTTTCCTGGGATGCATTCCCAGACTTCTCTGTACCTTTCTTTCTTGAAAGCCCAGAATGAGCCCCAGCTCCTCTGTTGGCGTTTTCCTTGACTGTCTATCCCAACTCACTTTGACAACCTCCCCTTTCTCTAAATGGTCTACTGAATCACTTCCTGGGTCTGACACACAGTGCATGCTCCATAAATATTTTTGAATGTGTCACTTTGGTCCTCTCCATGATAGGTAGCTTGCCTGTGTGTCATTCATCTACCCAGATGGGAGTGCCAACTTCCCTGTACAGACGCTGGGTCTTAAGCTCATTTTTTTTAGACCTCCTCCCCCCGCCCTCTTATAGAAGAGTAGTGGATAAGATCCTGCAAGGCCTAGGCACTTGTCCCTGTTCCATGTGGCTTAAGACAGGGTTCACGGCCTCCTTGGGATTCACTCTCTATCCTACAAAACGAGGCTAATAACATCTACCCAGCCTGTGTTGAAGGCTACCGTGATGATGAGAGAATTTTGGGAAACCACAAAGTGACCTGCAGATGTGAGTTATTAGTGGTCTCAGGAGTAGGTTGTCAAGAACTGTGGCCTTGACCTTAATGCTGGGTCCAGCAAGGGGCCTCAGGCGTAGTGGAGACCTGGTATATGCCACTGACTCGGAGTCCAGGACCTCTGGGATCCACCACCCTCCTTGAGCCTCAGTTTCCTCTGCTTGGCTACCTTTTCTAGCTCTGATTCTGGTGGTCATAGAGCTGTGGGGTGCGGAGGGGGCGGCGGGGTGGGCTCCCCTCTCCTGTGTGGCTGGCATGCAGCCAAAACTATCAGGAGGGTTTTTTTTTTCCCAACTGTTCCTGCTTCTGGGTTGGCCATTGCAGCTTTGATGTCCCTTTGAGTGATTGTGCTGGACCTCTTGTTTTTGCCTAGCTTATTGCTAGATGTCCATAAACACTCGCTAGAACTAATGGGAGAAGCTGTTTGCACCATTCAAGGTGGCAGAATTTTTGGCACCCTTTCCAGAGGTGTTGACATTTAAGGGTGGTTGAGGTGATGGTACAGAAGGGGAGGCAGGAAATCTGGAAGAAGGAAAGGGGCCAGGAGCTGAGCAGCGTGTAATAGGCCCCTGCTTTCAAAAGTTCCTGCCTCTGCTGGTTGGTGGTGGTGGTGTTCAAAGGCAGGAAAATAGATAAGATCGGATTTCAGGATTCTCACCCTCCCCAACCCCTCCCCTGCTTTTGCCAGCTGAGAGCTTTTGCAGGGTAGGCAGGGCAGGGCCTGGGTGTTTCTCAACTTTCATAACCCCTGTGTGGTACAGTGCTTGGTATTGTGGCATGCTCGGTGAATGAATGAATGAATGAATGACTCCCAGTTCTCAGGAGGGTGTCCACATATACATGAAATCATGGGTTAAGAACTACTAACCAATGCATCTGATTATAGAAGATAATCGCCTCTCTGTCCTGTCTTTCTGCATTTTGTAGTCACCCTTCTGTATCCCTGAATTCAAGAGTATCTGTGACTGGAAACAAGTGTAGGCCCTCAGTTCCCCGTAGGGACTCTGTTGTTCTGCACATACTAAGTGATAAATATCCATACTGACCATGGGCAAAGCCCTTTTTCTAGTTGATTTCCCATTACCCCTCTCTGTTCTGGCAGGTGCCAGAGACAGATAACCTTGGTAGGAGGCTCGGCACAAATGGCAAAGCTGACCCCAGATCGCTGTGTCCTGTGCTATCTTTCTTGTTATCTTGTTTCCGCAATGGTCATTGTCACACGAGAAAGTACTTCCTCTGAGTTTCCCTTCACAGAGGCCTTTGGGCGTAAATTCATAAACCGTTGCATGAATCAAGACATTTCTGTTAAGAGCTGGGATCTTGCTGAGCGCCTTGGAGGAGGAGCCGCTGACCCCCTCCCCGGGTTCCCAGGAGACATTTATCAGTCTCCTGAGGCCTGATTCTTCCTCCTCTTGGGGCACTGCTGCCTGCTCTCACTTGAGAGTTGGCTGGGGGGGAGCCCAGATGGTGTGGCATCCCACATGCGATCTTCCTTGAGTCTGATTTTTTGCGGGGTGTCCCAGTGGCCGTGTGCCCTGATCTGCTTGCTCTTCTCCCCCAGGGAGCTGCCCACAATGCCATCTCACCCACGCCAGCCCTTTGCTCCTATGGCCAGGACCCCACAGAGTGAGCTCTGGCCTGGAGTTTTTGTCTCCACTCTGCTGTTGGACCTTGGACAAAGCTACTTGCTTTCCTTGCTCTTCTCAGTTTGCCCTCCTGAAAACAAAAGGGTTGGCAGAGGTGCTTTGGAAGGTCCTGCCATCCCTGTCCTTCCCCTGCTGTCTACAGGGAGGGAAGTGCCACCTCTGTCCTGCAGTAGGGACTTGGGCTGGAGGGGCGGGCTGGGCAAGGTCACGGTGTACTTTGGCCCACAGGGGAGACCCTGGATTTTGACCTGTAAGCCGTGAGTCCAGGATGCTGAGAAGCTTCTGGCATGTAAGGTAAGCAGAGCCCCTTTGGGAAGCGAGGGGTATTATTCAGCCTTGTGGAATGCCGAGGCAGGGCCGAGCTTGGGCAGGGCCCTGGAGAGGCTTGTGGCTGAATTTCATGGCCTTGAAGAATGGCTACTGTATATACCAGTGATAAATATTAGTCACCCTGGCCACCGACGGAAGTTCCTATGCTGCATTTTTGACACTTCCAGAAAAGGGAAAGCCTTTCTCTCTGATGGGACACAAGAGGGAAAAACAGGATTGTGTCCTCTGGGCTCAGGTGCCAAGAAATTCTCTTACCCTGATGGTCTGGCTAGAGGTCCAATGGGATTTTCAACCACCAGTGACCCATCTCTGCCTGAAGCCTATTCATGCCTCTGTTGACATGTCTGCTGGGCCACCTCTCCAGGCCTGGCTTGGGCACGTCCCACATCAACGTGTTGATCTGCCCTGCTCCTCCGTGCCATCTGCCTGGCCTCTTCCAGTCTTCTTTTCACTAAAACGCCCACCATCTACTGAGTTGTCTGAGCCAGATCTTGGGAGGTCCTCCCTGTCCCTATGTCCCCCACCCCCTCCCCAGCCATCCTACCCATCACGGAGCCAGGCCAGTTCTACCTCCAGAATATCTGCATCTGTTGGCACAACCCCCCCACCCCACCCCCGCATCTTGACTGTGGCTGCCTCCTCCAAATCAGGGTGTCTCTGGCCTAACCTTCCTCCTAACTGATCTTTCTGCCTGCCCTGGCACTCAGAGTGAGCTCTATAAAACGTACATCCTATTATCTGGCACATCTGCTAAAAATCACTCAGGGGCTTCTGGTTGTCTTGAGGGTAGGGGTCTGAATCCCTAATGAGGCTGTGGGTCTGGCCTAACCTGCCTGTCCAGCCTCCACCCCTAGCTGAGCATTCAGCCCCACTCTAACCTTTGCACATGCTATTCCTTCTGCCTAGAATGCTCTTCTCCACAGCTTTGAGCTAATGTGAGCCTGGTCTCCGTTTCACTATCCTCTCCTAAGAAACCCCTCCCTGCACCCCCCCCATTTAAATTCTCTCTCCTGATCTACTCTTACAGTACCCTTCTCCTTTCCCTTGTAGATTTTACCCCAGCTTGTGGTTCTAAATCTGTGTGGTTATTTGTCTACTGTCTGTCTGTCCCTGGAGGGGAGGGACCATCTCTTTTGTTCTCGGCCATGCCCGGGGCGCAGGACTGATGAGTAAATATTTGTAGGACTTGTCAGCTTGTGCTGCCATTGCCCAGGCACCTTGGTTCCCTCGGGGCCTGTCCCCTACTCTCCAGGCTGCACCGCGTGGCCACTGAGCACCCTTTCTTCCTGGCATCATTCCTCTGGCATCAAAATGCATCAGTCCCACATCTCGGTCTTTTGCAAGGTGACACTTCGTCTGATTACCTAATTCACACTAAGGTGTTAAAGGTGCTAATGACACAGTGTTTATAACCCCAGGGGATGCAAAATGATGGCATCAAAACATATCAGTCCCTGGCGGTGTACGAGGCTTCAGGAATATCCCAGTGCCCAAGTAGAGGCCAGTCTCGGCCAGGTTTGTAAGGCCCTGCCTGCACAGTCTGGCTTCCGTGCCTACTCCACCAGCCTCCAGTGCCCAGGCCTTAGTCATCTTCCTCCCCCACCAAGGCTCAGCACAGGACCTGGTAGGGGCAGGCCCTCAGTTAATGTTTACTACGTGTCTTTGAAAGAAATAGATTTTAATGACTCATACGTTCAGGAAGCATTTGATGTAGTCCGACTTTGGGCCTTGGATGCCAGAGGAATGACAAATGGTGGGAAGCTCAGGCACAGTGGCCATGGTAGTGGCAGAGAGGGCGTGGCCACCCCATCCCACCGCTTCAGAACCTGTCCTCTGCCTGGGGTGAGATTTACCAGCTCTTGCTTTCCAAGGTGCCACAGGAGGGGAGAGCCTTGTCACTACATCCTCCAGCTCGTCTGATGCAGTCTCTGGTAATCTGCAGGTGGAGGCCAACGAAGCAGCAAAGGACTGAAAATAATCTCTCTTGGAGAGCAGTTTCCCGGGGCCCCTCCCACCCCTGTCCAGGTCACATGGTTTGCACAGCCCAGTCATTGCCTGTGCAGCTATGATTATTGCGCTGTGGGGAGGAGAGGCCTTCTCAGAACCTCTGCCCCGAGCCCCCCACTTCACGTGTCCTGTGATATGTCCCCCCCCTCCCCAGCCCTACCTCACCTCCCCTTGCGGAGGTGGCCTGAGAATGCAGGCAGAAGGGACGAACCTTAGGTACAAAGAGGATGGCAATTGTTGAAAGTGAGGGGGTGATCTTGGCTTAGTTTTGGAGGGGAGGCTGGGGCAGGAGGCTCCTAGGACGCTGATGTCTGGTATGGAGAGTCACCCTCCTCACCTGGATGACTGGGCCTCCCCTCCCACCCCCTTGGATCTGCTCTCCCCTTGTGCCACAGGTCCTCTTTCTAAAGGGTCGACCTTGCTCTGGCACCTCCCTACTTAGAATCCATCCACAGCTCCGGGTGCCTGGGGGACAACTCGGCTTGTCCCCTGAGGTCTGTGCTGCGTCTCCCATCTCTCGCTCAGCCTGGCCCTCAGTGGCTCTTGTAAGGAGTTTTCCCAGCCTGGCAGCTGAAGATGCTGTTAGGTTGCATATTTGATGCCAAAGGCCAGGATCCACGTGGATGCTAATATTGTCTGGAACTATTAAATAATAATTTTAGTAAAATAGTAAATAATTTCAGGTGCAACATTGTGGGAGGGCTCTTTGAAGATCACTGGAGTTCAAAATGATCCCTCTTTGCCCATGAAGGGCAAGAATCCCCTACTCTGACTTGAGTCCTGTCTATACTTGCCCTGCCCTGCCCCTGGCCATTTCTTAGCTCTTTGCTTGGCCTCATGCTGAGCCTGGAAGATTCCCACACTCACCCAAGCACCCTGAGTTCTCAGCAGGCACCATGATGTGTCAAAATTTTATGTTTCTGGGTCTTTCTTCTTCCGTCCTAGTCAGTGAACCTCTTGAACAGGAGTTCTGTGGGACTGATCTCTGGGTCAAAGGCCGGCAGGGTGCTGGTGCCCAGGTCGCTTGCTGCAAGTCACTCATCTGGACCACAGGGTGGTCTCTGCCCTGGGTGAGCTCTGTTTTCTGGACTGCAGGGGTTCTAAACTGAGCTTGGGCCCTTGTGTATGCCCTGTGGTTTATGACTTAATGTATTGAAAGTAGACCCTTGAGTTTCATTTTACTTTGGGAAGAACTAAAACTAGTGGACATGTAGAGATTTCACTGATTGGGAGGTAAAGATAAAATTATGAAGATCAAAGCGATACTACTGTAACAGATGTTCCCTAAGTCCAGGCACATTTGAAATAGGTTTATTTTCCATGGGCTGGTCTGTGTCTCACTACTGGGTTCTCCTTGAAGGCAGAAGGATGGGTGCTCACTCACCTTCGTGTTCTCTGAGCCAAGCATGGTGCCTGATAGAGCCGTCACTTAATAAATACTTTTCAAATGAATGCAGAGGATGAATGTGCATTCTGGAACTTTTGGTGCTTGGCAGTGAGTAAGTTCCCATGGCTTGTAATTTGTAAGACCCCATTTCCACTGTAAATTCTCTGTGTGTGGGAATGCCTGCCTGGGTCGAGACTGGCTTTGTGGTGGAGCTTTTGAAAAATTGAGACATTTTGCTCTGTTGGGGCTGGGTGACTTTGTGTAAGTCACCGCAGTGCTCTGGGCCTCGTGATTACTGTCTGTAAAACGGGTGGAAGGCCGAAGTGGACCGTGCGGCTGCTGAGAGTTTTCTGCTCTCCTGCTGCATCTCGTTCTCAGCTCTTTCGCCTTGGCCGTTGGATAGGAGCCTTGTCCCCAGTGTTCGTGCACAGAGCTGGAATTCTCCATGGCCTCTTTGCTTTCCAGTGGGTGGAATGCCTCATTTCTCAGTAGCAGAGAGAAATGTTAATCTGGGGTTAGGAAAGCAGGCCAAGAGCCATCGAATGATTAAAACACACACGCACACAAAGAAAATCGAGAGGGGGAGAAACGCTTAATGGACAGGGGATGAGTAAAACCCAATGGCCTGAGAAAGCCCCAGTGCTGAACTTCACATGACCCGGTGTGCTGCCGGCAGTTGCGACACCCGCATGCCCCCTGCGTGCCGCCGGCCCCTCAGTGATGTCAGCCGGCCGTGGCTCCGCAGGAAGCCGGGCTGCCGTCTGCCTGGTGGAGCATGCACGGCCAAGGCCGCTCTCGCTCCACGGCCCGGTTCCCTACCCACCGTGTCTCTGGATAAAGAAGCCATAGCTCCCAGCCTCGTCGGAGTGGGAAAACAAGCCCGGTGCCTCCCAGCAAACAAAAACCCACCCCACAGGGGATGTTCACCCAAGAAAGAGAGGACCAAGAGGGGTTTGGGATGTTAGGGGCTCTCTGCCTGGAATCAGCTTATTTCCTTTAACGATGATGCCACTGTGTGTGTGCCCTGGGAACTCGTCTAGGCAAGCAGTTAATGAATGGATTAGTTACCTCATTCATTGCTTGGGTGTATATCTGCAAGACCCTGGGGGTAGAAGAATAAAGATGATACTGTCACTGCCCTTGGACTTCTCTTAGGGACTAAGGCTCATAAGCATGTGGAGTTCTAATCGTGCAAATCAAGGGGTTTGCAGGGAACACTCGAGTTACCACCTCTGCCAGGGGAGGGAAGGTCAGGAAATGCCCGGCTAGGGTTCCCATGACCCCAGCCTACGGCAGGAAATGTCAGAAGATTTGGATTTACAGATTGGTGAGTTCTGCAGAACAGAAGTGTGTATATGTAAACAGAATGAGATGGAGTCGGGGGTGGAGGGGGAGAGATAGGCTGCTACTTTCAGCTGACTCTCTTTCTCTGGGTCACAGTGTTGTTCTGAGGGTCAACTGACTTTATTTCTCTGGGTCACAGTGTTCTGAGGGTCGGGAGGGAAAAGAACCTTGTGTTTTATTATTAGTTCAGCCTTTCTGCCAGCAGTTCATTGAACATCAGTGGCGTACACGCCCCAGTGGGCTGTCCCTGCCCTTGCGCTGCTGTGGTCCAGAGGGAAGGCATGCGACGGTCATATGAGCCTAACTAAGTAATTACGTGATTGTGAGCTCTACGTGATCAGCCTTTTAAATTTTTTTAATTAATTTATTTTTATTGATTTTTGAGAGAAGAGACAGTGCGAGCAGGGGAGGGTCAGAGAGAGAGGGAGACACAGAATCCAAAGACCGGCTCCAGGTTCTGAGCTGTCAGCACAGAGCCTGATACAGGGCTCAAACCCACGAACCATGAGATCAAGACCTGAGCCAAAGTCGAATGCTTTACTGACTGAGCCACCCAGATGCCCTATGATCAGCCTTTTAAAAAAAAAAAAAAACAACTTTATTTAGGAACAGTTGTAGAAAAATTGCAAGTAAAATTTGCATGCACCTCTCACTAGATTCCCTTACTATTAACATCTCCTATTACCATGGTACATTTGTCCAAACTAAGAAACCAAAATCAGTACGATACTATGAACACAACTCCAGAGTTTATTTAATAAAACTTCAAAACTTTAAGAAAATGACAGCCTTTTAAGCAAATGATTCATACTCCAAAAAATTCACTTTTAGATGTCACACTCATTGGTTTTAGTGTGTTAACAGAATTCTGCAACTGTCACTATGATTTAATTTGAGAATATATTCATCACCCAGAAAGAAACTTCATACCCATCAGTAGCCACTCCCCACCTACCTCCCCCAACCCTGGAAACCCAGTCTACATTCTGACTCTGTACATTTGTCTCTTTTGGACATTTCTTATAAATGGAGTCCTGTGTGGTCTTTTGTGACTGTTGTCTTTCACTTAACATAATGCTTTCAAGGTTCATTCTTTTTGTAGCTTGGATCAGTCCTTCATTCATTTTCATGGCCAAATAATATTTCACTGTCTGGATGTATCACATTTGTTTATCCATTCACTTCTTTTTCTTTAATAGTTTATTGTCAAGTTGTTTTCCATATAACACCCAGTGCTCATCCCCCACAAGTGCCCTCCTCCATGTCCATCAGCCCCTTTTCCCTCTCCCCCACCCCCATCCACCTCTTCAATTTGTTCTCAGTATTCGAGTCTTTCATGGTTTGCCTCCCTCTTTCTCCCCAACTGTTTTTTCCCCTTCCCCTCCCCTATGGTCCTCTGTTTAGTTTCTCCTGCTCCAATTATAAGTGAAAACATATGGTATCTGTCCTTCTCTGCCTGACTTATTTCACTTAGCATAACACCCTCGAGTTCCATCCACGTTGCTATGGAATGGCCCGATTTCATTCTTTCTCATTGCCATGTAGTACTCCATTGTATAGATAAACCACCTCTTCTTGATCCATTCATCGAATGATGGACATTCAGGCTCTTTCCATGATTTGGCTATTGCTGAAAGTGCTCCTGTGAACATTGGGGTACATGTGCCCCTATGCATCAGCACTTCTTTATCCCTTGGGTAAATCCCTAGGAGTGCTATTGCTGGGTCATAGGGAAGTTGTATTGTTAATTCTTTGAGGAACCTCCATGCTGTTTTCTAGAGTGGCTGCACCAGTTTGCATTCCCACCAACAGTGTAGGAGGGTGCCCTACACTTGCCAGCATTTATAGTCTCCTGATTTGTTTATTTTGAGAGTGAGGGAGTAGGAGAGGGGCAGACAGAAGGAGAGAGAATTCGAAGCAGGCTCTTCACTGTCAGTACAGAGCTAACATGGAGCTTGAACTCATGAACTTGTGATGTCATGACCTGAGCCAAAATCCTGAGTTGGACGGATGCTTAACTGACTGAGCCACCCAGGCATCCCTGTCCATTCACCTCTTTAGTTGATGGACATTGGGGTCCTTTCCACTTTTAGGCTATTAGGAATAATAGTACTCTGAACATTTGTGTATAAATGCTTGCGTGGTCGCATGTTTTCATTAGATAATAAATATCTAAGTATAGAATTGCTGTATCCTTTGATAACCTTGTGTTTGACTCTTTGAGGAACTGCCAGATTCTCTTACCAAGTGGCTGTACCATATTACAATCCCACTAGCAACGTGCAGGGGAGCTGATGTCTCTAACACTTGGTATTGTCGGTTTCTTTTATTTTGGCTACCCTATGCGGTGTGAAATAGTATCTTATCCTGGTCCTGATTTTCATCGCCCTAATGGCTAATGATATCGAAAATCTCTTCATGTTCTTACTGACTATTGTATGTCTTCTTGAGAGAAATGCCTTTTCAGATCCTTTGCCCATTTTTTAATTGGGTTGGCTTTCTGTTATAAGCGTCCACACGTACTCTGGACACAAATTCCCACCTCAGATAGATGGTTAGCAAAGTTTTCTCCCATTCTGTGGCTTGTCTTCTCACTCCCATGGTGATGTCCTTTGAAGCACAAAAGTTTCCAATTCTGATGAAGCTCGGTTTGTTTTTGTGTTTGGTGTCCTTTCTAAGAAGCCATCGTGTAACTCAAGGTCACAAAAATCTGCTCCCTTGCTTCTAAGATTTTTATCATTTTAGCTCTTACATTTAGGTCTTTGATTCATTTTGATTTAATTTTTGCATGTGCTACGAGGTAGGGGTCCAACTTTGTTCTTTTGCATATGGATATGCAGTTGCTCAGCACTGTTTGAAAAGACTGGTCTTTCCCACTGAATTGTCTGGCACCTTTGTTGAGAATCAGCGAGGGTTTATTTCTGGACTCTCAGTTCTAGTCTGTTGATCCGTGTGTCCGATTTCAGGCCAGTCATGATGACCGAAATTTTGTATTATTAGTCAACTCTTTCAGTGTATTTTTCATAATCCACCTGTTCCAATAAAGAATGGGAGGTGCCTCTCAGAAGTCCAGTGAATGAAAAGGGATGGAGATAGATCAGGAAATCAGAGGAGAAACGAAAAAGGGATAGGGAAATAAGATGAGATATTAGTACACAGTTTTGCATATTGTAAAGTCTCATGAGATGTTAGATGTGGCCTGCAAATTTGCCTCTGAACTTCCTAGTAGCTAAAAGTAAACCAGTAATGTGACCTCTGCCAAGAGTAACATGTGTCCATAAGAATTAAAAAAAAAAATTTCCAGGGAGAAACCAAGTATTTTGAACAACTGCCACATGAGAGGATTTCTCCTGTGGGTCCTAGGAACGAGAGCTTCCAAAGCACATAATTATTTCATTTGTACTCGTTCTGCCCCTTTAGACTGATGGCTCTCTGAAGGTAGGATCTGCGTCTTATTTCCCTCACATCTCCTCGTAGTGCCTAGGACAGGACATGAAGGTGCTTTAAAAACAACAGTCTTGACTGAATTCTTAAATTCAGAATGTTGATTACATCCTTTGGTGACATTTCTCCCACTTGGCTGAGATGAGTTGGGACTCATTTGGAGGTAGAGAAGTGGCAATGGTTGGCTTCTGGCTGCGTTTTAGAAGTTACTTCTTGCATTCTGCTCCTAGCAGTGGGTAAACTTTGGGTAAGAGAGATGGCAGTGACTTTGCAGAGAAGGGGAGTGGCATAGCTTCACCAGTCCTGGCACTGCCAGCTCGGGTTGTATTTGGCACTGGGATGGCCCACCCAGACAGGTTCCCTCCCAGGTGGTGAGGAGCAAGCCACCTTTGACTAACTACCTCTGTCACGTTGGATGGCTCTTTTAAGGTTTCTGGGGTGGAAACCCTAATGTAGGGGCGGTTTCCCTACACAAATACCCTTACCGGTGTCCGAGAATCCAACTCAATTCTGATACTTCATGCCTGGAGACAGCATCAGACTCCACAGGCGAAGGGCTCAGTCCTACAAGGTCGCTTCCCTCCCCCCAGTTCAGATGCCAGTCACAGGCCCTAAGCTGTTATCTGCGCTTCTGACCAAGTGGCTACAGAGTGGAGGTTCCAAGGACCTCCGCCTTAGGTTCTTTAATTTGCTGGAGCATTCGCAGAGCTCAGGGAAACAGTTATGTTTACCAGTTTATTGAAGGATATGAATCAACAGCCAGATGAAGAGATAGGTAAGGCGGGGTATGGGGAAAGGACATGGAAGGTCCCGCACCCCTTCGGGCACACCATTGTCCCTAGGTTTTGTTTTCTTTTGTTTTTTTGGTTTTTACGGAGGTTTCCTGCAAACTCATGATTGACTAAGTCATTGGCTGATCCAACCTCCAGCCCCTCTCCCCTTCAGGGAGCTGGCAGAGGGGTACGAATGAAAGTTCCAGCCCTCTAATTAGGAGTTTGATCCCCCCAGGCAAAGTGCCCTTGGGTGGGGCCCACAAGTCACCTTCACTGTGAGCGTAACAAAAGATTCCTTCATTGCTCCTATCACAGAAAAATCCATGGATTTTAGAAGCTGTGAGGCCAGAACCCTGGACAAAGACCAAATACAGATGAGAAATACATGGACTGTATCCCAGTGGCCTTTTCCATCTCATTCCCTACAAAGGGCTTTACTCTTTTTCCGTAGAATCTTTTTTTTTTTTTAAATTTGAACGCAATCTCTACGGAGATTATCCTTAATCCACAGTTTACAGATGGGGAAATGGAGGCTCCGAGTACATAAGTCACCTGCTCTAAGTCATGCAGGGGCGTGCAGAGATGAGGCTCCAGCCCAGGGAATCCTGACTTTGACTTGGTTCTCTCCGTCCTTTTCAACCTGCTGGCCCCTAGCTTGTATCTAACTTAGGAGGTGGAGAGGCCAGCATTCTTTCTGACTGATAAATGCAGTTTCCTTTAAAGTTACATTTGCCTCCAGGGGGGAGGCTGTCCACCAGCAGCATGCCCCCCCTCCCCCCCCTCCACATTGGGATCACCTTTTGCACCATCGGCCCTGGGCCAGGAGCAACCTTGTAATGATATAATAATCTGGATGTCTGATTACTGCCTATAGCTTGCAAAGAACATTTCACACCTGCTGTCTCGTTTGAGTCGGGCCACAGCCTTGTGAAGAGGGCAGGGTAGGTGCTGTTAGCCCCCTCTGCCTATAGGGGCACTGAATTGCCCAGCGTCACCAGGTGGTCGGGGGGCAGAGGTGGGCTTAGAACCAGGTCTCTACTCCCTGTTCCATTGCCCTGCCCCAGCCCTTGAGCAGTTGTGTGTCAAGTTGCACCAATAAGCTTAGAATTCCTAGGACTCTAGCCGCCCTCAGTGTCTCCAGGAACACCTTAGCGCTTCATTATTTGCCTGACGAGACAAGAAGGAAGTCGTCTTTTCTCCCTAGAGGTAAAGTCTTACCCATACCTCTTTCTTTGTGTCTCTCTAGCACCCAGCTGTGTTCTCCAGGGCAGGTAGAATAGAACCAGCTGC
This sequence comes from Suricata suricatta, assembly GCF_006229205.1. Lineage (NCBI taxonomy): Eukaryota > Metazoa > Chordata > Mammalia > Carnivora > Herpestidae > Suricata > Suricata suricatta. The sequence goes on from NC_043708.1 coordinate 104,305,344, forward strand.
AAACAGATGTGGCCTCCCTCCGGAGTCTGCTTTGATGGAAATGTGATGCTTAACACCACCACCGTTTTCGAGATTATTCCCTTGCCATTTCCATATACTACTTTGGTGTCCAAATCTGTGTGCCTAGAGCTGTGCTAGTTGTCAAAAAATCCGACAAGAAAAATACATGGTCCCCTTTGGCCACAGTCTTGACCTTGTCCCTGACGCAGCTGACAGATGTGTCCTCTGAGTCACTGTTGCCTCCTCAGTGAAGTGTGGAGGTGATGATGATGTCTCGTTAGCCCCCCTCTTGGAGTGATAGACTAAGATTAAGCAGCTCCTTCATCTGTTTATTCAGCGTATTTTATTGATAGCTCACATTTTGCCAAGCTGTGGATTCAGTGGTAAACTGAGGCACCATCTGCCTCTAGATAAGACCCTTGAGATCTGGGGAGCCCAGCAGTCACAAACCTCACATTGCAGACCTCGAATGAGGACAGGGAGTCTGAGAGACCCCTGATTCTGTTTGGGGAGAGAGTGGTAGATTGGGAAGGCAATGCCAAGAGTTGACAGTTGAGCTGAAGCCCAAGGGGTGAGTAGGTCGGCACCCCCAAGAAAAGAGATGGCTGATGAACAGCCTGGGCAGAGGGAAAAGCAAGTGGTGAAGCCCTGATGCGGGAGGAACAGTTGACAGAGGGAAGTCTACCTGGAGGATTATGGACATGCTCTCTAGCGTCTCCTGTTGTTTATTTCAGCAGGTCTTTTTGGAGCAGCTGCGAGGTGCCATGTTCATCACTAGGTGCCTAAGGGCAGCTCCCAGGTAAATCAGGGCCTGACAGTTGATGCGAGGGTCTCTAAGGCACAGCCCTGCTATTTGCACCTGTATGTCCCCAGTGCGTGTCACAGTGTGGGTGCCAGTGTAGCCCTAGGATGCAGATCTGTACTGTGAGCCTCGCACGGCAGCTTAGAAATCTTCCCCGCCCCAGACTAACCATGTGGACTCAGGTGAGGGGCCTAAGCTTTTGAACCTGGTGTGGGGTGACAGTAACACTGCCTGCTGTGGGCGTGTGGGCTGTGCTGCAGACATGACTGTGACATAGCCAGCGAGTGCCCGGCTGGAGGAGCACCTGGAAAAGGGGAGCGGCTGTGATTATTGCTATTATTCCTAACAGTCCCACAATTCGTCTTAGAAGTAAGTGCCATGGGAAGTCAGTGGAAGAGAGGTGGCCGGTGCTAGGAATGTTCCTCGGTGCCTGTGGGAGCTGGATGGCCAGAGAGGAGGAGGGCTCTAGGTAGCAGATCCTGGGCGGAGTTGGGAGATACCTGAGCAGCAGCAATCGAGGAAGACCTTTGATGCCCAGCATATCCGTTAGGCCTAGAGGAAAGGGACCCATGTGCACTGAGCTGGGCAGATGGCTTCACAGCTCTGGGGAAACGACCTGGCCAGCTTTCTGCTTCATGGTCTTAGAAGAATCTTGTGACTGGAAATAATGGCATGTCCGATTTGGAAGGCAAAAGTCAGGAGGTGAGAAAGCAGAAAAATCCGATGTTTATCTTAAAAAATGTGAGTTACTTGGAAACCCCCCTGCTTGCTTCTTCCGGGAAGCCCTCCTGGGGTATCCCACCCAGTTCTCCTGGGTCCTCCATCTCCCCAGCACCTAAGCATATACTGTGTGAATGTGTCTTTCTCCCCTTTCGGTTGGGTGGCTCCTTGAGGTCTGGGGCCATAGCTGGTGTGTCTAGCGAGTAACCAGGAAGAGTAATAATCTGTTTTGAGCGCATGCAGTTCATGGCAGTCTCACAGGCTGAATGTGCTGATTACGATACAGGCTCAGACTTGTGACGTCAGATCCAGATGCTTTCCCACCATACTGCTGACTCTGGATTCTGCCCCCAGGGGACAGGGTGACACAGCTTGGTTCAGTTAGACCTGCAGAGTGGGAGAGCTGCTGTTAGAACCGGGAGAGCCCTCACACCTCCTAAGTCCAGTTCCTTCCTTCTTAGAGAAGGAAGCCATATGCCCAAAGCAGAAGCGGTGATGGTGATGGGGAGCAGCCCTTCTCTCCAGGCCCCCCAAGTCCCAGCCTGTGCTCCCCTCCCTGCTCAGAGTGGATGTCCCCTTATGATCGTTAGGAAGTCACCAGGTCCCCAAGTGGCGTTTGAGCAGGTGTTGCCAGGCATGAGACTCTGGTAGGTGTGAGGATGTTTCTCTCCCTGCTGAGACCTCCCCCCCCCCCAAGCTCATGTGAAAGAGGTGTGGTTTCACAAGCACTGATTTTCAGACTTCTAGAGAGTTCTTGTTAGCTTAGAAATGCCTGAGAATAGGATCAGATGGTGATGTTTCAGTGATTGTATAGAAAGCAAATGAAGCTAAGCACAACATGTAGGTAACTTATAGTTAGAACGCCTTGTCGAGAGGCCGAAATTGATTGTTTGAGCCGGCTCCTGGTGGGTGCTGAGCACAGGGCTGGGTGTCCTCTACACAGCAGGGGGAGCTGCCTCATGTGTGTGGGAATTGCTGTGGGGGAACCGGGGAGGGAGGTCTAGCCCAGCTGAGAAGGGATGGAGATATGCACACCGCTCCACCTGAGAGCATTTCCTACCAGGATCAGAGTAAGGCAAATGAAATGTATTTTCTGCTAGTAAGTGTCAGGGCTTTTGCTTGATTTCTATTGGTCTTTGATATCTGCCAGGAAGGTAATACCCCATCACTGAGTGAGGGTGGGACTGGGGCCAGGAAGCCCGGGTCCAAAGGTAGGTCACTTTTATACCAGCCTAGAATTTGGGGGAGAAAGATCGATTTGTCACAAAAACGCCTCGGAGGAGCTCTGCTCAGAAAATGCCTGTCTCTCGGAGGTTCTTCTCCAATGTAGGACGCACAACGCCAGCTTAAAACAACCAGGTGAGGCTTGTGCTCTCTCAGCATGATGTGGGGGTGCTAAGTCCTGAATACCTCAAAGGAGCAAAGTGCTGGTTCCCCAAGCTGTCTTTCAAGGCCCAGTGGGAATGCTGGCTCGTCAGCGGTGCCCGTCTTGCGAGCCCCAGCCAGGTGAGGTCTGCCCTTTCTCGGAGATTCCATAGCGTTTCATCACTGTGTTCACCTTGAGCCTGGGGCCATGCATGTCCTGTTGTGCCTAGAAGAGAGCGCTGCACAGACAGGTCCTTAGCAAATTCTGTGGACACCAGCCAGCATTTGTGGAGCATCTGTCATGGGTGACATGAAGCAGGCAGCTGGGTGGATGGGTGTGGGGCTTGGGGACAGAGGTCTGAGCAGAGAAATACATTTGTGAGCCATCATGTGGACGAGGCCAGGCTGGGGAGCATGCATGGGGAACAGGCACATTCGGGAGATGGGGAGAGAGAAGAAACAAGATGGTATGCGGCCACACTGATGTGACCGGTGGATGTTGGTGAGCATCCAGGATGGTAAGGTGTTTGAAAAGCCCATGTTTTGGATTTTGTAGCCCGGAGGTCAGGCTGATGTGCTGGGAACCAAAGCCCAGGTGGTGGACGGGAGGTGAGGAGGTAGAAGCAGAGCATATGGGTAGCCCCTGGGGTGGCTCATCTGTGTGGGGAGGGAGCCACAGGGGTGGGCTTAATGGGGGCCTGAGTAAGGGATGACCCCGTGAGGGGGGAGCCTTCCATGCTTCGTGGGCCAACCAGAAGGAATTGTACATGAAGTAGACACGTGGAACCCTGGCCGAGTTGTATCTGAGGCTTGCCAAAGACATCCACACAATTCAGACCAGTATGCACTCGGGGGAACAGGGCAAATGGATTATTTTGTCAGAAGTTTATAGTCCAAAGATAAAATTGCCCAAGAGAGTTTTTGAACGTAAAAAGTCAAGCGAGGTGGTTTTATTAAAATGAAATAACCCAGGTCAGATTTTTCTAGTGATTTCAAAGGCTCAAGACTTTGCATTTAGTAAGCCTTTTGCATCTCACTAGGAATTTTTTTTTTTAACTTTCTAACTTCTTTTTGTTTAGGATTGGCCGGGAGCCCCTGGGATATACTGGGTGCTTCGTGGGGGAAGGAAAAGGCCTGGGGCAGACTTTGCCCTAGCTCCTTGGGTGGCAGGCAGGAATAGAGATGGCGAGGGTCTCGGACAGCCCAGCCATGGTGGAGTTGGACAGGTGCCACCTCTCTGGATCAGTCCATGAATGACTTTGGAGACTCCTCTATGTATCAAACTCAACCTCGAAGGTGGAAGGCACGGCCTGTGTCCTGGTGACGTTAGTATCTCAGAGGAGGCCTGGCAAAAATGGTGATGCTTAGGATGCTGTCACGTCACCGGTTTAAGACTAGTACCCACAGCAGGGGGGTGGAGAGAGGGCAGAAGGGCTGAGAAGGAGGCAGAATGGAGCTGTCTGGGAATCCTGCATGGAGAGGATGGGAGGCTCATTCCGGGGGAACCGCTTGGTCTTAGCGGAAGGAGTCAGGCTGGGAATGTTGAAGTGGATCTCTTAGGCTTAGTAGCCGCTTCGGAACTTGAACTCAGACCTCCCTTGAGAGAAAGGACACATTTTGCTCTTGTCAGAGGGCGTTGAAGCCCCACCTGAGAGGTCGGGCCTCCACCTGGCACGTTTTCAGGCAGGACGTGATGGTAGCTGTAATGCAATCAGTATTGTTGAAGAGCTTTCGTGTCTCAGGCTGTGCAGAGAGGCCGTGCTGTTTCCTGCAGCCCAGCCCCCCTGGGTCCTGGCCGAGGGGTGGGAGGGCACCTTGCCGGCCAGCCCCACTGAGTCACTCTCTGGCCTGGAGCCCGGTGGGGATTTCCACGCGGCCCGTGTTGTCTTCTCCTCGTTTCCTGTCGGGCTGTGACGCAGGCTGGCTGCCAGCGAGTGCCAGGGGGCACTCCTGACCCAGGCTGCTGCCAGCTGCCTTATGACCCTAGCTAGGCTCTGCGGGCAGCTGTCTCCCACTGTGATCGTGTCCCTGCTAGGGTGTGCCTGCTGTCTCTGTCCTGCTCAGTGCTGGGGGTGGGGGGCAGCTCCCTGGAGGCCCTGGAGGCCGCAGCTGGGCTGTTGGGGGGGGTTGGCCACCCATTAGGATGGAAGGTTTTGTTGAGGGGTGGGAAGCTCTCTTGCAGAGCAGTTTGTCCTGGTGCTTAGGATTGTAAAAACATGGCTTGGCCTACAATGGCTCTCTATCTGCTGACGAGAACATTTGTAAATAAAACAGCAGGCTTTCAGCCATTTAGTTTATGCACTTAAAGGAATGATTCTAATAGGGTATCTGATCTCTTCAGGTCTTTCTAAAAGGTCTATGTATCTGTCAGTTTCGAGTGCCCTCATTTCTTGATGTGAGGATATTTCGCTTAAACAAACAAACAAAAATCCCCGCATCTTCATGCACTTTCCTCTGGGACTTACTGTGCAAGGCAGTTTATAAGTGTTATGCTCATAGTTGTTATCACCACAGTACAAGGCTCTGTTAGGTAATCCTGTGGCCACTGCCCACACGTGGCTGTTCACATTTTAGGTAGTTAAAATTAAAATGGACAAGCAAGTTCCTCAGTCACACCAGCCAGCTTCAGATCCTCAGCTGCGTGGGGCCAGTGGCTACCACATTAGCCAACGTAGAAAAGGTCATGTTCATCATGACAGAAAATTCTAGCACTCATCTAAGGTCTGAACTTCACAGATAAGGAAATGGAGTCCCACGGAGGTTAAGTTGACTTGTCCTCTTATAGCCAGTAAATGGCAAGGCTAGGGTTGAAACCTAGATCCGTCTGTTCATTCATTCATCTATTAAAGCGCATTTGTGATTTAATATTTCTGTAGATTCAGATAGCAGTCCTTTGTCTAATGACCACATGAGAGATTTTCATTTTGCAAATAAGGAAACTGAAGGTTATGCTTTTGTTTTTCTTTTAGAGAAGGGAAATTGATCTGTAGGCTTTAGGGGCTCTTCGAGTAGCCTGGAGGGTAGGGTGCCGTTGTGGGTCTGTTCACCTGCCCTTTTCCCAGACCTCCTCCAGCTGGGGGTGGCTGGTTTCTGTTGGTGTCCTCACCAGGGGTTGGGAGTGAGTAAGCCAGCACGGCTTTCCTCACAGGAATCCTGTGGCCTGTTTCCTGTCTGAGGATTTATAGATGTCGGTGATCTCTTGTGAGGGTGAGGGGGTGCCTTTTGTTAAAGCCAAAAGGGGTCTCGGCAAATCTGTACTAGTTTTGTAGCCACAAGTACTGAGGTCCGGAGAGAGGAGGGGACTTGGAGGGTCGCGCACGTAACTAGGATTCTTGTACTTGTTTTCAAGCCGGAATTTAGCTGATAATCTTAAGTAATCACTTCATGGGCAGGGAGCGTTTTTTCATGGAGACAAAAACACTGCCGTGATATATCTGTGGTCTGAGACCATTCAGGAGGGTGGAGAAGCACAGGGGTTTTGGGGTTGTGTAGACCAGGGTTCAGATCCTGCCACCACCATTGGGAGATCATGGGACTTCAGCAGGTACTTAAACTTCCTGAGCCTCAGTTTCTTCATCTGTGAAATAGGAATGAAACATCTCCGTGGATTTTGTTTTAAAGATTAAATGGCAATGTATATGAAAGGTTTAGCACTCCTGGCATCTTGCAAATGCTCATTAGATGGTAGCCATTAGCGTTACAATGGTATCACCTCCTCCTCCTAGTCTTCTAGCTTGGTGTCCCACACATACAGCACCCTCCACTATGGGACACCAAGAAGTTGGGAAACAGGATCAACTTATTTTGAAATAATCTCTTAATCATATTTCTAAATGATATGTTCAGTGTTTTTCTGCAAAAGACATCCAGACGTCTTTTTGGGTGGAGGACCTCGAAATGTAAAGGGACGGCTCCAACTGCTAATCCAGAACATAGAATGTAGACATCACAGGGTGTCTGGGAAGTCTAGAAACAGAAGGAAAATAGTGTATTCTGTTTACCAACTCTTTAGAGACCCTACAGACTAAGACTGACACAAATCCCCCAAAAAAGGTTGATTTTATTTTAAGGCTTTTGGTTCTTTGGAAGAAGAAATTGCTGGTGGTTGTCCTGTCTCAGCAACCCAGCAGCCATCCACCTCTGCGGCTCACGTAGCTTGCTGACCTCCACTGTGAGAGCTCCCTGCGTAATATGGGCCCGAGGAGCTAAAGGGTCCTTTTATTCTTTAGAAAACGAATCTTTAGAGAAATGGACTTGCGAGAGGAGAGCAGACAAATACTCCCTAGAAATATTGTCATAGGGAATTAGAAAAACGTGTCTCTGGTTACCTTTGGTAACATGAATATTCATAAATGGGTGCCTCATTGGTCAGTATCACAGGTGATCAGGGCTTTACCTTTGACTGTGTTTGAATGGAAATTTCACATAGCTGAAGGTGAAGTTTCAGCTTTTATTACTTAAAAATCTTTTTTTAATGTTTATTCATTTTTGAAAGAAAGAGAGACGGAGTATGAGTCAGGGAGGGGGAGAGAGAGGGAGACACGGAATCTGAAGCTCCAGGCTCCAAGCTGTCAGCAGACCATGATGCGGGGCTTGAACTCACAAACTGTGAGCTCATGACCTGAGTCAAAGTTGGATGCCCAATTGACAGCCACCTAGCCTCCCTGAAGTTTCAGCTTTTACTTTCAAAGGCATTTCTCTAGGTTGTGGCTTTGGAGGTGAAAAACCTCACAGTGGGGGTGCTCAAGTGCTGATGCCTCTTGAGGGGTCAGCCAGCGGGGAGGCTGGCAGTAAGAAGATGGCCTCCACGGTGCGGAATTTACCTGGGAACTAGGCCTGGCCTTTCTGGTTCAGAAACCTCATTTTGTCAGGCCTGGAGTCTTACCTGCTGGCCCCCACTAACCCGTAAGATCCTGAAGCACAAATCAAGCCACTAGTTTATTTGTTGAAAAGTAGAACCACTGTGGGGTTATGGCCAGGGCGTTCTCTCCTTGTGGGCACCCCACCCAGGAAGCCAAATGGTCAGAGGCGTGGGTGGATCAGGATTGCGGGGGGGGAACCTTGGGAAGCAAGTGCCGGGGGGGGGGGCCCTACTGGCGGGGCCACACCTGCGTGTGGTGCAGGGCCTGTCCGTGCTGGGCAGGCTGGCTTGGCCATGCTCGGAACTGCCCCTGCCCCTCTCCGCCTTGCGCTTTCTGACCATCTGCCTTCCTTTAGGGATTGAGAGCTGCTGCGGTCAGGTACAGAGAGCCTCTCTGGGGAGATGCTGCTCAGCTCAGCTCAGCTCCACGCTGGTTTCTAGTGGCGTTACCCTGCAGGGCATTTGCTGTTCACTCTCCCCAGTCCCAGTGAATGCACGAACCCCTGACCTCCCCATGCCTGCCCAAGCCAGCAGTGAGCCCTGTGACCTGGCCTCTTGTAGCCCAGCAGAGATGAAGACCGCAGGGACAGGAGGATCTGAATTAACCGCTTTGCGTCTTCCCTGGGCCTTTGCACTTTATTAGCGCAACAGACATCTGTGATGGCGTGCGTCCAGAGTGCGTGGTATTTATTTTTGATTTGAAATATGAAAAGCATTTTTTTTCCTTTTAAGACAACTGACTCTCTGAGTCATGCCCAGGGGAGCAAACGGCCTGAAATGTGAGCCGGTGCTTGCTGGATAACAGGAGAGGCTGCCGCCGACTTAACTAGCACAGGGGCTGGGTCACTGCTGGATGAAGTGCACTGACCATAAGAGCAACATGTGGGCTAGAGCCGCGGGCCGTGGGGTAATTTCTCGCAGCCGCTCGCCTAACCAGGAACCGCACACGCTGGGTTCCCACAGGATGGGCTGACTGCACGGAAACCCACACTCGGGCCCGTGTTGAGCAATCGCGCTTGAGTAAGAGTTATCTTGTTTGGCTCGGTGGGTTATGTGTGGGGGTGCTGGTCGCTGAGCAGCTGTACATTTGACAGGAACCCCTGGATCCCCCAGGGGATTGCTTGCTGTGGTCTCCTGCGTCCCCTCTTACCAGTAGTAGGAGTTAAGACCACGTAGACCTCCCACGTGTTCAGCCCTTTGCAGTTTACCTTCCTCGCTGCCTTCGTTTCTCAGCGCCGCCCTGCCAGGTGGTCCGGGCCAATGTTGCGATACCTCTTGATCAAGGCCTGCGTTGCTGTTCTCGTCCTCTGTGCCTGCATCGGGCAGATCAAGGCCAGAGCCCTGTGCCTGGACGTGAGGCTGCCAGGCCTCCAGGGCCTCCCTTCTCCCAGCACTCTAATAAAGGTGGGGGTTTCCTGGCTTCTCCCTCCACTGCTCATGGAACCCCAGGGGTGCCTTATGGGGATATGTATTATAAACGTGATTTGGGGCACTGGGTGGCTCAGTTAGGCATCTGACTCTAGGTTTCAGCTTAGGTCCTGACCTCACGGTCTGTGAGTTTGAGCTGCACATTGGCCTCCACACGGTAGAGCCTGGTTGGGATTCTCTCTCTCCCCCTCTCTGTATCCCTCTCTCTGCCTCTCAAAATAAATAAACTTAAAACAAAAATGTGATTCTTAAGGTGTCAAGGTGATTCTTAAGGACCTTCATGCCAACGTGGCCCAGTGATTGACCCTGCTTACCCCTCCCAATCCCAACATTAAACATGTAGGACCTCCTGGAATTTGTTCTTAATTTTACGTGGTGTGCCTAGGGCCGGTCTCCTCATATGGAATGCCAGCTCCCCAAGGACAGGAGCCTTCCCTGTCTGCTCTGTGGCTGTGTCCCCGTGGCCTCCGTCCTGATGCCTGGCACGCGGTGCGCCCCCGTACACATGTGGCAGGTGAATGTTTTCCTCGGCTTCGTGGTCAGCGCAGGAGAGTGGGCCATGGAGGTCTGTGCCATTTGTGTGCCTTGGTTGAGTGTCCGTTTCCTCATCTGAGGAATGGGGGCAGTGTGCTTCCTTTCCAGCTCTGTGGTGAGGGGGAGGTCGGCACCGCCCACACAGGCACACCCTGAGCGGCAGGGTCATCTTGGTGGTCAGTTTTTCCACTGCCATCAAGCAAGACCCACGTAGCTCACAGACAGACAAGGTGGAGGGCTGGACTCCGTGCCCTGAGCTGAGCGCCGGCCACCTCGGGCCTTAACTCAAGACCAGACACCAGCATAAATGCAGGTGGCTCCAACCTAAAGCCAGGCTCCTGAATGCGTGAGTAAATATTTGCCCTGTCTGAGGTCGAATGTGAACTGTCTACCAGGCGATTTGTTTTTCTCTGTCTCCTCCCTCTCTGCCTGCTGTCCCTCCCCCTTTTTAAAAAAGGGAAGCCAAGAGGTTGAGAGGTTAAGTGACTGGCTTGACACAGCCAACCATTGGAATGTCCTTGGGTCTTGTCTGAACCCTGCTCTGCAGGCAGGTGTGTCCTCCTCCTTGAAGCCTTCCCAGATTGAGTGGCCGACCTTGGCCTTTGCCTTTGCCTTCGCCAAACTCTACTGACAGACTGCCTTCTCACCGTAATGGCACAGGTTAGCCAAGAGAGGACTGTTCAAAAGTCAGTACTCGTTTTGTGGTAGTTATATGTAGGTCTTACACAGCCCTCTCATTTTTTTTTGTCCTTTGTACACCGTCTTGGGAGCCCCTCAAGACACACGGATGTCTGTGTGCTCTTTTCCTTTGAGTTCCGTTGCATGCCCGTCTCCTCACCCGCTCACCCACAACACCCACACAGTCAGCCTGTCCGGTGTCCAGTCCAGGGCCTTTCCCCACAGGCCAAAGAAGCCTGTGCCTACTCCCAAGTGGACATCCGGAGCCCAGAGGACCGTGTGGGTTAGGGGTGGCAGGGAGCTGGTTTTAATGGGGTCAGGAGGAGCTGAGTTTCTGCAACTCCAGAATACTCACCGTTACAGACGAGTTCCTCTAAAAAAACAAAACAAAACAAAACCCTTATCAAGCCCTTTGCTATTTACTGGTTCATTATGTCTGCAGGTTCCCTCCTGAACCCTGGCCAGGAAGTTCACAGGCAGGTAACAAAACAGAATCACCTTCCCTACCCCTCTGCCTTTTTAAAAAATGTGACTAATTCTGAGCTAACCGAGCCTTGGCCAGACGTGGACATGGTTTTACATGGACTCCGTTTGGTGGTGCGTCATTTCTGACTTGCTGGGAAATCCTTTGGCGGTGGGGTGGGGATGGGAAGCAGGGCACCACTGGGGCTGGAGTTCCTCTAGGAGGTATATGGTTTGGAGGCCTCACACGGACAAGGACTGTGGGTTTCTGTGCTTGTCTCATGGCAGCAGAGAAGAGCCTGGACTTAGGGTTTGGCTCCCCAGTGACCCTGACCCTTCAGTGGCCTTGAGCAAATTACTCAACTTTTCTGAGCCTCCGTTTCCTTACCTATAAAATATGGAGAATAAATTGACTGCCTGGGTTCTCAGAAGACTAAAATGAGCCAGTGTATGTTTTTTTAATACATTGACATGATTCCTGGTGCATAGGCATCAGATACATTTTACAAACAAGGAAAAGGCTCAGACAGGCCAAGCAACTTCCCCAAGGTCACACACAGTCAGAGGTGGAGTTGGAATTTGGGCCTGACTTAAGAGCCTTCCATTCACCTAGCCTCTTTTTCCTGCACAGAGAATGAAGAACTTGCACACTGCATAGGATTGGCGCTGAGTACTCAAGAAAAGTGCAAGGGCACAAGAGGGGCCCCGTGGCTGGCCTGTCCAATGGGGGCTTTGAGATGTCCATTCACAAGGCTGATTCGGTTGAGATGATGTGTGTCAGAGCAGCATTCTAGTACAGGTTCCGTTGGAAAGACACCCTATGCAGACGTTGCGGGGACAGGGCCAGTGACAACTAGTGGGGGTGTGTCGTGGGTATGGGGAGCTGGAGATGGGTAGCCGTGGCCGAGGTGTGGTGAGCCGGGCCCTGCTCCCCCTACCAGCTGGGAATGCCATACGTTTCAAGAGCCTTCAAGCAGCTGAGAGTTTCTGCCTAGGAAGTTCCCAAGAATTCAGGGAGGCTGGTGTTGAGCAAGTTCTTGGATGCGTGTGTGCTCTTATGCAGTCACTCACTCATTCATTTAGGAAGTTTTTACTGAGTGCGAATTCTCGCGTGTTATGTTGACCCTACATGTGTACCTCTGGACACGGTGGGACTTGTCATCTCAGCAGTCCTTGCAAGCACTCACATTATCCCCATCCACAGTGTGGGAGGCTGAGGCTCGGCGTGAAGATCTCTATCAAGAGGTTGAATGGCTGCTTGATGGAAGATATAAGCCCCCAGAACCAAGGGGTTTGGATTCACTTGTCCATCCATCTGTCTGTCTAGCCAGCAGTCTGTCCCTGTGCTCTTTCTACTTGCCAGGCATTGAGCTACGTTCTCAGATATTTGGTTTTTTAGTGTCCTTGTTTTCTTTTCTTCTCAAGGGCAAGCTCAGTGACTAGATGGTGAATTGTGGCTGACGTCTGTTGTGTGCTGGGCACTGGGGATTCTTCCCAAGCCTGTTGTAAAGAGGGGGAAACCAAGGCACAAAGACATGTTACTCTCTGAGGTCACACAACTCTGGCAGAGCGGGGGTTTCAGTCCTGGCCCCCATGACCCCCTGATGTAGCACCTGCACATCACTGCTTCTAGATCACCAGGGTCTAGTACTGGTCCTTACCAGTACCTTCTTGTGAAGCCTTGTGTGATCTTCAGTTTTACCAACCATAAGGTGGGGGCAGGGTCAGCCAGTCCACCCCCCTCAGAAACCAGCCTGCCCAGGAGATGATGCTTCTTTGGGATACTACCTAAGAATACGGTCTTCGTGTGAGAGAGATCACGTGTGTATGCCCAGTCAGGGTATCTCTCTGCCCCTCTGATCCCCTTTTCACTCATTATACAAGCCATGCATTTGGCATGGTCTTCCCAAGACTGGGAGCCCCTAGAGCCATCATCTTCCATGGAGCCAATAGCCTGCAGAGAACCCAGCCCACACTCATGGCCACCTGAAAGGTCCTATGCTTTAGAGACATGGAACTTGATCTCATGGAGAATAACTAGCAAACCATTGACTTCATGGAGGGAGATACTGAGTCTTAGATCAGTCATATGGACCTTGCCATGAGGTACTTGATCATGCGTCTCCTCACTCTGTGTGAATGGCAGGCTCCCATGATGCTGGGAACCTCAGCCTGACCCTCATCATACTCAGGTGGACACTCAGAATTCAGCACTTGCTGGGTGGATGACTCTGTCCCCTCCACCTTTTGTCATGGGGGCTTTGAGAGGAACAACCTCACTGTTGGCCCTTGTCTGCAATGGAAAATCGAAGGGCATGCACACTTCATGGTGTTTGGTGCCCTTGGGATTCCCTCCATAGGCAGGATGGAGCTAGACCAGGGTGGATGCCTCCCGTGGCGGGGGCGGGCTGCTTAGGGGACAGGACCCCCAAGTCCAGCCTTCTGATCCAAGGGGTAGGAGTTCTGAGGCTCTGGAATAGGAGGAACTGGAAGGAAAGAGCATTGCATAGAAGGTCTGGGTTTGGGTCCCTATACCTGCACTTCTTAGCTGTGTTGACTTGGGGCATAGCCACAACCCTCTGAGTTCCCTTCCTTGAGGAAGATGTACTTTAGAGTAGGTTTGGGTTCTTGCCTTTGGAAGTGGTTCGTGCATCGAATGAGGAGCCATGCTTCACAGTCCTGAATTCCTGGGAAGCATGATTTCAGTGTGAGACGGTCTTGTTCTCATCTGCAAGCCGCTGACACCCTTTTCTTCCTAAGGCAGCGCTGTGTACTTTTTCTCCTTCTAATAAACTCAAGTTGAACAGAAATCTGCTTCCCTGTAACTTCCCCACCCCTTAGGCCTGCCCACCATTAAGTCTTCAGTCCCTTCGGACAGTCTACCCCATCCGCTCGGATTTCTCTCCTCCCTGCAAAGCATCATATGCTTCCTCATCCGCTCCTCTGACCCACGTCCCGCACCTCTTCACCCTCCTGGTCACTCCTTTAAAACGCTTGTCCCGTTTGTTGATGGCCTATCTAGTGTCGCATGCAGGCCATGATGCAGGAGTCTCACCAAAGTGGCAGAGAGCAGGTCCTCCCCGGTGTGGGGTCTGTGCCTCCTCTCTGGGCAGGTTGCTGTGACAGTCTGGAAGGGTGAACTTGGCGGCCTTTGCCGAGATCCTGGCGGCAGTGGGAAAAGCCCTCCTGGACCTGTAATCCGTGTTCTTGCCCGAGGAAAACCGTGTCTCTTCTGCCCATTTGCGTACTTCCTGGCTTACAGCTGTAATCTTCCCCACTGTGACATAAGTTTGCCCCAAATGCCAATATTATATTGCTTTTTCAGAAAAAATTAATTGGAATTTCTAATATATTTTTGGGGGCGGGCTGAGTTGCCATTTGCCTCTAAAAACAATGAGAAGAAAAACAAAGTATGACCTTCTTGCCAGAAATTATGGAGCCAAATCTGAAATTAATTTACAGAGTCATTAGTGTTTTCCATTTGCAAACCCAAAAATGGATGTAAGTGTAGTTCCTTGTAATTAACTACAAATTAGAACAGGGCTGGGAGGACTTTGCAGGGACCAACACAAACTCTAGCAGAAGCAGATGGGTGTGCAACGGGGGAGAGGGGCACCCAAGAGTTGCTTTGGTTTTCACTCAAGTCTGTGATTTGGGAAAGTGAGACAGACTCAAATATTTCCCCGGAAGAACACACTTTTCCAACAATCTAAAACCTGGCAGGGACTTCAGAATGATCTGTTCTAACCTTCTCGTTTTTTGAATAAGGCAGCTGAGAGATTCAGGGAGGGTAAGTGACTTGCCCAAAGGCACAGAGGGGGGAGGCCAGAGTTGGGAGCAGAGCCCGTGCTCTGACATTCCGGCCACCACAGCTCCTGCCTCCCCCGTGCCGGTCAGCCTGAGCCTTTCGTGTTTAGCACGGAGATGTGCCCCGGGTCACAGCGGTACTCCCTGTTGGACTAGAGGTGATCCAGTCAGAGTCCCCCTCTGCCATGCTCTCAGGCATGCTGTGGGTCACACTTGAAGGAGCCTGGTGGATCCGCACGCTGGCCGTGAGCCAGGCCCCAGCACTGCACACGGAGAATGTGCTGTTGTGTGAGTGGAATCGGCCTGTGGTTAATTAGCAGGGAATGTGTGTCAGTGTTGAGCTATTTGCAGCAGGATCTCTTCCTGGGGCTCCCGAAGCCAGATGAACTGGGTCTTTAAGATGCCTTTGAGCCCTCAGAGGCCTTTTGAAATGCTGTTCTCCCTGACCCACTAGAGGTGAAGCCCTGTGATGTCATCTCCCCCACGTGTGTGTGTGTGTGTGTGTGTGTGTGTGTGTGTGTGTGTGCGCGCGCGCGCTTGCATGCACACGCACACACCTTACAGAGACTTCCAAGTTGGCACAACACTGTGAAAAGCCACTGCTGGGAGTTCCTGACCCTCCTTCATCATGTTTCTTCCTAACAGAATGTCTTGCTCACTAAAGGCACGATCCCCTTCTTGCAAAGTCTGAAGTCCAGGTATGGAGAAATACTGTATCCCATGGTGTTGCTAAGAGCCAGTGTAGCAGTAAATATTTGCACATGACTGTGCCAGGCTCTGTTCTAAGAGCACCTGATACTCACGGAGACCATGTGAGCCATAGTGGTGCCTCCTTTCTTTTACAGATGAGGAAACTGAGGTCTGTAGAGGTCAGCCCTTCAGACCCTCCCAGGGTCCTGCTGGGGAATATGCATCCCAGGTGGCCCTGTTGAGGGAAGTCTGCATGGGGAAACTTACAGAGGTGCAAGGGACAGGGCTGGCCTGATTTTGGAATGGCAGAGACAGGAGAGGAAGGGCTGTGTTTTGGAAGACTCCTTGTCTGTCGCAATGGTTTGCCATCTGGGTTCTGGCCGACCCATGGGACACTGTGAGGGGCGGTGGGTGGCTTAGTGGAGGAGAGAGGGTGACCCCAGTGAGTCCCTCTCACCCGGGGCCCCATTGTGCCAGAAGTTTAGGGAGGCAGCTCTAGGCCAGCTTGCTTCTCTCTCAACCATTGCTGCTTTTGTAACCTTGGGCCAGTGGCTACACCCCTTGGAAGCTCAGCTCCCTCCTTTGGGAAAAGAAGGGGTCACAACACCCTTCTTTACTGTTAAGATTAGATGAGCTGATACCCAGAGCATTTTGCAAAGCGCCTGGTGCCAAGTAGGCCCTCTTTAAAGAATAGTTTTCTTTTTTCCCTTCCACTCATTTGTTTTTTCAAAAAATAACTTTTTTTCCCTTATGATAACAAAAATTGGAGAAGACAGAGACGAGTTAATATGTTGCTGTATATACTCTCAGGCCAAGAATTTAAGTGTTTACATACCAAAGGGCTCTGAACTTGGATTTTCTCTGCTGGGTCTGTGCTGGTTCAAACGCCTCTCCAGGACACCAGGAGCGGTTCCCAGCCTGGTCTGTTGCTGGGGTTTTGTGCGGGTACTTTCATTGTAGCCTACAGGTGTGAAACCTACAAGTTCCGGAAGAATTATAACTTGCCCGCTTTCCACCGGATTTAACAAACGTTGATACTTTTCCATTCACTTTAGATATCTCATTTCTTTATTAAGAAAAATTAAAGACTATACTGGAGGCCTCCTGTTACTCCTGCCCTCTTCCTATTCTTCTTACCCACTCCTCACAGGTATTTACTCTCTTGGAATTGGTGAGTGTTCCTCCCAACTGGGAATTTGTAGCCTATTGTTTATAAAGTCAAATTGCCCCCGTTGGAATGTGTCTGAACCACCAAAGTAAATGATCAGCATTTGGGAAGAAGAAGCCTGAATACTCAAGGCCAGGAGAGTGTGACTTAAGAAAAGGAGAATAAACCCACTTGTTCCCAAATGGAAATTCTAAAATTATGAATCCCTTGCCTTTGACTTAAAACTTGAACCCCTCCACTCCCCCACCCCCCATGTAATTCAAATTTGAGCTTGTGTGGTCTTGAGCTCCCAGGGTCATCTGGTTCTTCCATGTGAATAAATACATTCCAGAGTCAGTTATTGTTAGAGCAGGTGTGTTGGCTCTTTTCGGCAATGCCTCTCCACTCCTCCCCACCGCCTCGGTCACAACTGTAACATATGCTTGTTGTAGAGAATTTGGAACATACAGAGAAGTAAGGATTAAATTCGTTCACTGCCCTCCTACCTGACCTCCACCCCAACAGAGATACCTGCCCTGTGCCTCACGCTCCACAGTGTGAAGAACTGGAGGTCAATGGGCCTTTCAAGTGAGGCCAGTCCTGTGGCTTCTTAGGGTTTCCTAGCAAGCAAGCCTACACCTGTGTGTGTCCCCAGGAAGAGAGAGGTAGCCACCTGCCTACGGTCAGGTCAGTGACCCTGCTGGGACCAGAGGGCCATCTCCTGGTGGTCGAAGGCACTTTTCCCACCATGTCTACCCTTCATGCTGGGGTCTGAACCCCGATGGTGCCTGGCCCTGGTCTAGGCACGGTGGCAGGTGCCCAAGAGTGAGAGAGTAGGGGTCCTGTTTCCTCTTCAGGCAAACTGGGAGGCGTTCCCCTGGGCTTGACCTACCTTTCCTGAAAATGTCTAGGACATTTTTGATTTTACCATTTTAAACTGACTACAAGTCAATTTAATATGTCAGCCATTTTTCCCGCATAAAAGTTTGTATAATTTGAGTTACTGGAGTTTTTTTCATCAGGTTTTAGTCAGTGACTTTCACTGCCTGCTGTTTTAGCTACTTTCACTTTTATGTTGAGCTTTTTTTTATCTTTGAGATTTAATTTTTTTCTTGGGTGGATTTTGCAATTTTTCATGGTTGCCAAGAAGATAGGATTCTTGGATCCACTGTTTATTGTCAACAGATGTTTCAGGTGTGTGATGTTAGCCATTACCAGCTTTGTTTGGGGCTAGTTCTCTCCGGTATCATTTTTCTTGGTGACCTGGCCAGGGTGCCCATGGGGGACCAGAATGACAGGTCAGCTCGAAATGCCTTGGTTCTTCACGAGTCAAGAACACGCTTGTGATGTATTCCTGTCCCCTTGGATTTCTCCTTTCATGGGTGTTCATGCTTTCTACTCAGTGACAGAGAAAATGGGGGCTCTCGGACATCAAATGTCTCCTAGGAAGTGCCGTGTTGGCTGTCTGCAGCTTCCCCGCCTTCTGCCCTGCACTCTCTCATGTTCACACTTCATGTCCGCACCCCCGGCAGACGTCGGAAGGGGCAGCGCCAGGCCGCTGTGCCAGGAAGCCCAGTGGATGGGGACGAGTGCTTTCTTCTCTGCAGGCTGGTCTCCTTGTTGGTCCAGGGAGCTGTGAAAGGCCTTCTGGCTTTACCCCTCTCCGGGTGGGGATGTGCATGCTTGGGGTGTCAGGAAGCCACTGTTCCCATAGGAAACCCCCTGCGTGGGTGGTGGGTTCCGGTCCCCGGGACTCTGCTCCCCACCCCACCCCATGACATCAGGGCCGGGCCTGCCATTGGAGCAGACTGTGCGGGGAGAGCCTGCTGGCGAGGGCTGCTGTTCCTTCTCTCCAGTCGTGGCTGCGCTGGGTGGCTCCCTGGGACAGTTGCACCCAGGGGAAGCGATCTCTTCTGTGTAAGTAAACATCCACCTCCCCTCAAAGGAAAAGTCCCTGCTCGGCCTCCTCAGGCAGCTGGAATGGTGCTCTGTGGGTCAGGGCGGTTTTTTTTTTTTTTCCTTGGTTCCTCCATTTGTCTGTCCTTTGATTTTTTTTTTTTTTTTTTTTTTTGCTGTCTCCTTCAATTAGGCCTGTGACTGTTTTCAGACGGCTATTTGTGTATACAAGTCATGTCAGCCATCATAATTTGTGTTTGTCTAGATCAATAAAAGCAGCCCTGGCCAAAGCCAGCTGAGAATTTATAAATACCCTCCAACTCCTCCTCCCTGCGAGATGGCAGACCTCCATCCCCGTTAACCCTCCAAACCAAAGCTGTCGGTTGGCTTGATCGGGAAAGATGTGAAATATAATTTCTTTTGATGTGTTTTCTCTTTCTCCTTTGTGTGGGCTTTTATTCACTGTTTAAACAACTGTAGCTGATTGCCCACTTCAAAGCAAAAGCCCTTCCCCAGGCCTGTTTACACAGTTAACTTTGAGAGATCGAAGTATCGGGAACCCATTTAGATGCATTGTGTCTTCCGTTAGCTCTCTGGCTGCCCGGTGAAGTGGGTTTGGATTTATCTGAGATCGCTACCAAACGGGGCTTAGACACGGAATCTTGTGATCTGCTCCCTGGGAAAGAAAAGGTTAGGAATCTAAATTCACGTGCACCGTAAGGATTGTTAAGAACCAACTTTTCTGTGTGGATAGAATTGAGTGTGTTATGCTAAATGAAATAAGTCAGAGAATGACCACTATATGATTTCATTCATGTGTGGAAATTAAAAACAAAACAGATGAAAATAGGGGAAGGGAAGGAAAAATAAGATAAGAACAGGGAGACAAGCCGTAAGAGACTCTTAAATACAGAGAACGAAACTGAGGGTTGCTGGAGGGGAGGTGGGGGGTGGGGATGGGCTAAATGGGCAATGGGCATTAAGGAGGGCCCTTGTTGAGATGAGTCCTGGGTGTTGTTTGTAAGTGATGAATCACTAAATTCTACTCCTGAAGTCACTATCACACTATAGGTTAACTAGCTTGGATTTAAAGGAAAAAAAAAAAAAAGAACCAAGTTTTCTTCTGTTTGCTCACATTTGGGAGAAAAATAAGCCTCAGATGCCCTGTGGTATCTAGTTACAGCGGGTTTTTCTATAAAATGTCAAGACAGCAGCACTCGGTTTCCTGCCCTGCCTTCCCCTCTGCATAGTCTGCTCTTGCCAGGATTTTTATGACGGGGAGGGTGCTGTTTCAGCTGTCCTCCTCCCTCAGTGAAATCATTCCGTCCCTGGCCTTTTAACCCTTGAAAGACTGGGAGCGGAAGGCTTTGATGTCAGGGTTAAAATATAAAGCCTCCGTGTTGGCCTCGGCTGGAATTCAGGTGTGCAAGGAAGCCCTTAAGAATGCAGCAGCCCCAGCGGGTCCCGCGGCTGGCTGGGTATGAGAGGTTGTGATGAAAACAGCTCACATTGCCAGCTTTCCCTGTGCCTTCGCCAAGCATCCCTCCTAAAGCTAGGTACTTCCTGGCTACCCTAAAAGGCCCCAAAATGTTGGGTAACTCAATTTATTTTTTTTAACTCTGACCCAACTTCACTCAGTTAAAGGTTTGGTAAGTCTTTCTGTCTGCAGGCATCAGTGGAGACTGTGCCTCTGGCCCTGACAAGTCGATGGGTTTGATCCAAGGCCGTGCAAGGTTCTCTAAGAGACCGTAAATCCAAATAGATGACTTACCTCGTCACGAAAGCCACCATCCCCTCTTCTTCTCTAGTCCCCACTGAAAGCAGGGTTGAAGAGGGGTGGTGGCCTTAGTTCTCCCTTTGACTTCGGGCAGGAGAAACGGTTTCCAGAGGTAGAATTGGTAATGAAATTCCTTTCTCCTCCCTCCTGCTTCTTGACCTCTGCCCACACCAAGTGCGTGGTGCAGTCCTAGCTGTCCCTCGGCAGCCTCCCCCGCCGGCCCTCAGTGCTGCAGGCCGTCAAGGGCTGGCTGGCTGGAGACAGCCATCAGGAAGCATCCCGTGAGCACTGCAGGGTGTTTGATGGCATTGTTCATGGAGTGAACTCCACCAGAAGCTTGAAATCTTCACGGTAAGAAACTGTGTCGAGAACAAGTGAGATCTCTGGGTACAGAATCTTTGAGGTGAGGCAGACTGGTCTAGAGCTGGTAGAGGCCCAGGGCCACCAGACAGTTTGTTACCCAAGCCTGGTCTCTGGGAATAAAGGGGGGAGGGGTCATTACCAATGACACCAGGACAGTGGCGAGGGGAGCTGTCCCAAACAAATGGGCACGTGGTTGCCCTACAAAGGCCAGTCCCTGTCCTTTCAGATTCCCTTTTGTTTGACAAGGAGTGAGGTTTCAGATGCTCAGGCAGAGTACAGGAAGTGGTGCCCGGCAGGCCAAGACCCAGCAAGACGGAGCATGCATTTCCTCGGCATTAGCCAGTGGTCAAGTGTTGCCGGATCTTCTGATTATTTTTTCCCCCCAGAGATGCCCCACATCTAGATTTACATATGAAACCTCCCAGCTTTTAAAAGATGGCAACTAATTAAAAAATCTTAACACTGTGCAAGCCAAGCACAACATCTGTAAGCTACTGCCTGTTTTCAACCTCCGGCCCAGACCCATTAATTGGTGGCTGTCTTCTGTGCGTCTGAATTCCGGCAATGGGAAGTTTCTTACGGAAGTTGCCCAGGTTGACCACAAGTGAGGTGGGGAAGAGGAGAGAGGAGCTTAACTTGGCTTCCCTTGAGCATTCATTTGCACAATAAATATTTATCGAGCACCTGTTAATGTTCAAAGCACACTCTCTCTGTTAGGCTGTTTTCTCTTTAATGTTTCGGGATGAGCTGCGTCTTACTCACCCAGATGGACTCTGGATCACAGGCTGTTGTGATTCCATGCCTCTCCCCCGAGATTATGACCAGGATGAATGCAAGCTTAACACAGCAGAAGTCCCCAGGAGAGGATTCTTCATCTGAGGAAAACCCTGGGGATGTAAAGGCTGGAGCCGAGAGATACCAGCCAGGGACAGTCGGTCTGCGGTGGTCCTTGAAGGTCATACTAGGGTGGGGGTGGGGGTGGGGGCAGAAGTCGCTGAGGAGCCGACTGCGTTCAGCTTTGTATATGGCAGAACTTTGCATTCTGTGCTTGGGGGTTAGAAACCCCCAGAAAAGCCAGTTGAGCTCTAAAGACTGTTCACCTGGGGGGTTGGGGGTGCAGTGAGGAGAGCAGCTCTCAGGGAGTCTGCCCTCCATGCTGTGAAATGTCACATTTCTCAGTCTCCTGCACCAAGAATTGCAAATTGGAGATAACATCTACTCATAGGATAATTTGAGGCAACTAAGGCACAGAGAGAACTTAAGTCACGGCTCCAGGCCCCACAGCTGGTCAGGGAGAGGCCAGGTCCTAGTTGGCTTTCATGCTCTCTCAGCCACTGGGCTAACCTGTTCAATTTTTCATTTCCTTTTGTGTGTTCATTCTTTCGTGTGTCTTTTTTCTCCATTGTTTCAGGACTATTAGCATTCAAGTGTTTAATAGCTAGGATTTTTGGTTTTTTGTTTTTTTGTTTTGCCCTGTGTACTTGGCCAGAAGTAGGAATTCATCGCCATCTGTGAACGTTTACTGAGCCTCCGTGATTTGTGTGGAACTGTACTAGAAACGCTCGACCCCGGGGCTGGGTTGGCAATAAACTAGGTCTTTCTGTAGAACTATTGAGGACAAATCACCAACGGCTTGGAAAGAATTTCCTGTAGGAATGGTGACACTCTATTTTTCACCTTGTTAATGCTGCCCCCCACCTTTGCTTCCCCCCCCCCCCCAGTGTCAGCCTTAAGTGTGTTAAGTGCCTTTTCTGCTCAGTGTCCTAGATAAGAGGTTTCTAAATGATGTTCCCTGATACGCTCCCCCCCCCCCCAAATCTCAGGCTTCTCAATGGATAGAGAATTAGACATCTGGTTTGGTTTGGAATAGGAGGCTGGGATAGGGGAGTCCAGAGGCCGAAGAGAACGTAGAGGCCGCTGGCCTCTGAAGACCTTTTGAAAACCACTGTGCTAAATGACGGCAAAGCTGTAGTGACGTCAGATTGGAAAGGAGATTTTGCAGGAACCCATAACATAGCCTTGTGATGCTCTTGAAAGGGCCGGTGTGCTTCATCAGGTGGGCCCACCATGTTGATCTGGAACACAGGAACATGAACCCATGTGCAGGAAAGAGCTCAGCATCCAGGAACCCTGGCAGTTTCCTCCTGAGTTTGAACAACCTACTCGTTTTCCCCGGCACGTCCCTTTACTCAATGGATCATTCCCAGCCAGACCAAAACTCCAGGCAGAACAGCCGGATCTCACTGCTCCAGTCCTGGTTTCCCTGCAGGAAGTGGGGGGGGGGGGGGGGGGGGGGGGGGG
>NC_043708.1:104328274-104370954 GCF_006229205.1 Suricata suricatta
AGGCGAGGCATTAAGGTAGCAGATAGGCCATAACTACGTGTTCGGTGAAATCTTTAGCGTGTATGCCTGTCACCCTTTTTTAGAACAGGACGCAGCCCATTCATGTATCAGTATTGGCTCTTTGCAGAGTTTGTCACTCAGCAAGCTGAGGGAGGTCTTTTTGACAGAGCCTGTTGAAGCAGTGTATGTCTGGGCGCTCTGCTGCTTTGCTGCATTTTAAAACCAGGATGCCTGATAACTTTCCCGTCAGAATTTATGGAAGTTTCTTTTAGAGATTTGTATCGAGGTATAATGGACATAAATCCACAACACATCCTGAAAGTGTACAACTCGATGTGTTTGACCTATGTGTGCACCCACAGAGCTATCACCGCAATCAAGATAATGAACATGTCTGTCACCCCCAAAACCCCCGCCTGCCCCTTTGTCATTTCCCCAGGCCCCAGGCAATCACTGATCTGCTTTCTGTCACTGTGCATTAGTCTTAATTTCCTAAAATCTTGTACTAATGGAATCATACGGGACCTAGTCTTTTCTTGGGGAGGGGTCAGCTTTCTTTCCCATAGCATAATTATTTTCAGATTCTTCCATGTTTTTGCCTGTAGCACTCATGAATTCCTTTTCATGGCTGGGTGATCCTTCACTGCACAGATGTAAACAGGAGTTTTGATCTTAATGTTTAAATAAGCAAAGAATTTCAGCTGGGGACATCAGAAGTAAGCGATCTATATAAAATGCGTCAATGGGGAACTTGTGTGTTTGTGTTTTGTTTTATTTTTGTTTTTAAAGTTTCGTATGAGGGAGTATCTTGTTAAGTACGCTTGGGAAGAACAAATATTTATATAGAACTCCTTTGGCCCTGAATTTTCAATTCATTAAGTCTGTAAGTATTTACAAGTAGTAAATGCAGAGCACCAGAGGCCTTCAGGTCACAACGAGGAGCTGATTGGCTCATGAGGTTCGATCAGCAGGGAGGGGCACCACATCCTTCATGTGACAGGGCTGCAGCGCGCTCTAAGACACAGGACTGTGCCGTCTCGGCAAAATTGTTCAAGTCTCGCCTTCCACAGTCCTCTCAAGGCCTGACCTTGTTTTCCAACTCTACAAGCAGATAGACCTTCCCTGCTTTTGCTTCTTCTGTTGTCCTGCATTTGTAGTTTCTGCTGTTCTGTGACTCCTGCTCAGAGCATTGTGTGTTAGGCGGTGGCCTGCAGGCAGGAAGTTAACCTCGAGGATTCCTTCAGCCCCACAAAGCCATGCACTCAAGGTAGGGGTGGGAATTCACAGCGGTGGTTTTGTTCCCAGCATGCAGGCAGCCCCCAACAGGTGCCTGAGCAGAACAGTGTTTCTGGGGAATTGGAAGTATGCTTTTCATTTCTTTTAGGAGAATTTCATTGAACAGTCTCTTATTGGTGTGAAAAGCCAGCAAGCCTCTAACAGTCACAGATTGTTCGAGAAGGGGCCTGACATAGCTGATCCAACCTGCCCATTTTACAGATGAGTGCTGAGGCTCAGAGAGTGGGAATAACTGACAAAGTCCCTAATAGCAGAAGTGGGACTTGGGGAAGCCAGGCGACTGCCTGAGACCTTAGTCTCTGGGGGTAGGAACTTCAGGAACCCTCGGGAAAATTTGGTAGGCCTGGGAAGGAAGTTGTTAGTCTCTCAGCCTTGGCTGAAAGTGCTTATACTATTAAAGAAGAAAAGGAAAAAAAAAAAGACAACATAAATTGTCCCAAGATGATGTTTCTAGAGTATTCTCCTGTCTCACAGTCTCCTGAGCTGGTCACCACCTTATTCCAGGAGTAAATTAGAAATTGAGGGGTGAAAAAAAATTCAGCGGTGAATGATCAGCTTTGTTGGGCATTATTTTTGGGCACATGAATGAAAGGTGATAGGTGACGCCCTCAATTTGTGTAGCATTTAGCATACGAAAGACTTGCGGGTATAGCCTCTCGCGTGAACCCCTTGACAGTTTTCCTGGATAGCACCATTGTCCCAGAGAGGAAACCAGCCCTGGGAGATCAGGTGCCTTGCCTGAGGCCACCCAGGTGGCAAAGGGGAGCCAGGGTTGGAATCCAGGTCCTGGTTCCCAGTCTCCTCCTGGTTCTACCTGACCCCCCCTCCAAGGCAAGTGACTGCAGGGCAAGAGCATGACACAGAGGGGAGACCCTGGGCTTTCACGTTGGAGTTGAAGGTTGAATTCTGCTCTCTTGCCTACTGTGTGACCTTGTGGTAGATCCTTAACCTCTCTGAAGTTCATTGTCTTTTGGGAAGTGGGATTAAAGGCTATTCATATAAAGTACTTAGCAAAGAACTTGCTTCTAGAAAACAACTGGTTGGTGTTGTTTTAATCAGGATGAGGCAGGTGTGGGAAAAGCAAGATGAAATGAAGAAAACATGCCTGTAAAGCAAAACTTCGGGCACATTTGCACAAACCATGGGGTGCCCTAGCCCCTGCTCTTCTTACACAGATGCCTGAATGTTTTCTAGTTTGGTCCATTAGTCCTGGATCCTTTGCACAGTTAAGAAAGCCAAGGCGCTCCCCAGGGGCCTTGCACATACTAGGCCTTCGGTAAACATAGCCCGGCTGATCAAGCCCTCTCCCTGTGGCCACGCAGAGCAGCAGTGCGCATGCGCGCCTGCCCACCGTGCATACGCTATTAAACAAGGACAAAATCCTGGCACAGACTAGACTTGAAAGGTGCTGTTCGGGCCCAGGGCAAGTGGTCAGTCTGTGGAGGTGGGGCCTGGACCTGAGAGGTGATGCTGGGGCCGGTTGTGCCGTGGCACCGGGGCTGAGAGCGAATTCATGCTGACCTGGGTGGGGGTGGGAGGTAGGAGAGGACATTTCTCTCGGTTCGTCAGATCCAGTCTGAAGTGCTGCTCAGCCGTTGCCTGGGTGTGTGTGTGTGTGGGAACAACATCCCCATTTAAGTGATGGATGCTTTGAGCCCAGCCCATTGCCCCCTGGGAGAGCCAGCAGCCACCCACCCAGTCTCAGGTTCGGAGATACGGAAGGGCGTGGGGATAAAGTTGAAAGTTGGGTCGGCGTTTGGAGAACCAACTTTATCTCCCTCCTTCTGCCTGATGGAGAGGACAGAGAACCCCGGATACCTCAAGAAGTGGCAGGAACTTGATCTTGCCTGACGCCTGCAGGAGCCCCCTGGTCCCAGGCAGGCCGAGGTTGAGGCACACCCTATTGTGGGGCAAGGAGAGAACTCCCGGGAACCTTTCCTCTCACTCCACTCGGCCCTGTGAGTGGCCCCAGGCTCCTGCCGCCCTCCTGCTGCCCTGTGCCTTCCAAGGAGCCTGTGTGAGAAGTCTGTGTTTCACTTCCTGTCTTCAGCCCTTGTTTAATATTCCCTCCATTGTCACCAAACAATCCAGGCCCTGTGGCCTGGGGTGTTCTGCTGTTCTGGCCAAGGAAGGAGGAGAAAGAGATGTTTCCACAGCCCAGGGAGATGGGCCTCCGGCTTACTTGGAATACAGGCCGCGTTGGCACTGAGGCCCCAACAGCTGGAGGAGTGCAGGGTGAACCGTGCAAGCACGCAGTCCTGCGCAGAGCCGGCTCCGGCCTGCCTGCCCTTTGGTGTGGTATTTGCTGCTTTGTTAGTCCACAGCTGTGATTTCCATTTTGGGATCCAGTTTGAGATCAGGGATTCCTGAGCTAGAAGAGAGACCCGGCGTCGGCTCAGAAGGACCCTTGGGTAGATCCTGTGCCCTCCTGAGTCCCAGTTTCCTTATGCGTAGGGGAAAAACCAGGGGGTGGCTGTGAAATGGCCCTCCCCACGTCCTACTCCTTCACGTGGCAGTCCCGAGGTTCCTGAGCCTGGGGGAGAGCACGGGAGGTCATCCGCGTGCACTCCTGTGACGGAATTCCACCGAAGCCACCCCAGGCGTGACCATGTCTGCGGGCCATCACACTCGCTGTGCGACCTCTGACTTCGGAGGTCAGCTGTTCCACAGCCTCCCCGACCTTTCTCATTTGAAGCCACCTTCTCTCTTGGGAAGGTGCTCGATACCCACGTGATGCCTTCTGATCCCGTCCCCGTTGTGACTGCTGCAGGTCTGCCGGAGTTGGGGGTTGGTTGATTCGCTTCCCACTCTCAGGAAGAGGCAAAGCCTGATGTTTTCTCTCACCCTCTCCGCGGTCTTCCATTTCTGGTAGAGAAGAAAGGAATTGTGGTGGCAGTCCTCATTCTTGATCACGTAGTTGCTCTGCTTCCATCGATGATTCAGCTTTGTTCTGTCTGAAGCTTGCGTGCCTAATGGCAGTAAAGGAACGCGCCCACCTTTCAGCTACTTTTGGCTTCAAGTGAGCGCCCTCTGCAGGTATGTGAGATGTCAGGGCTTGGAAAGCAGCGAGCCCCTGGCGATGGACTGGCCCCACTGTTTTGTAGCTGGGCTGACCCACACCTGGTGACCCCCGTTAGCAGCAGCATGCTCCCCTTGGCCCCAGGTGGGGTCTTTGTGCCTCTGCCTCCGCTAACTCTACAGCTTGCAAAACCTACACTCAGTAGACGTGAGTTGAGCAGATTTATTGCGAGGCCTCCTAACTTACGACTGCCTGCCGTGTTCGCCACAGACGACTTGGTGCATCCTAGCCACAGGCGGCGCCGGGCGCTGTTTTCCCTCAAGGCTTTGACCTGCATCTCAGGACCAGCTGATTGTCAGCGGCTGCCTGGGCGGCTCAGTCGGTTCTGCTCAGGCCATGATCTCCTGGTGTGTGAGTTCGAGCCCTGCCTAGGGCTCTGTGCTGACAATGGGGAGCCTGCCTGGGGTCTGGGGTTCTCTCTCTCTTCCATTCTCTCTTTCCCTCCCCCACTCATGTGCACACGAGTGTGTGTGCGCACGCTCTCTCTCGCTCGCTCGCTCTCAAACTTAAAAAAAGACCAGCTGATTGTTTAAAGAACATTTCTGATACTGGGTCACTGGGTCTCTGGCAGTCATGTGTGGCTGTGGATCCCTCTGCTACGAGGCTTGATGTCTTGATTGGGTTCTAATAAGCCTGGGGTGTGGCCTGAGGGTTCTGTTTGTTTGTTTCCTACATCTCCGGAGGGTTGGCACAGAGGAACAGTTCCATTATCATGACCTACTTGGGAGCAAATGTGTGTAAGCCCGTGCTCCATACGGAGTACAGGGAAAGTGAAGTTAGGTCTTCTTGCCCTCAAGGAGCTCCTGTCTTGATTGGGAAGAGAAGCCAGAAACGCATGGAAGTTACTTAATTGCACCAGGCCTTGGGTGCTAAGTGCTGATGAGTTAGGTGAGTTTACCTAGGACGATAAAGACTGAGACTTTGAGGAAGTAGGACCCAGAGAGAGCATTCTGCACGGGGAGCCCCAGGATGGGATAAGTTTTGAGCTAGAGGTATAGTTAGGCCTGTTAGAGGGCTGCCGAGAGTCTCTGGATCCACATGTCTACTGGCATGCTGTCACTGGCTGCAGATCTGTGGCCCCGGGACCAAGAGCCCCGTGTTCAGATGCTGTGGCTGCAGCGTGTTACCTCTGCTGCTTGGGCCGGATAGGCACTGAATTTCTACGCCTAGAGATCAGCCCTTAACACCTCTGTCCGCTGTCTGCCAACTGGGGGTCTGAAAAGGTGGTGGCCAGGCAGGTCACAGCGTGAGTCTTGGCTGGGACTGGGTGGGCTGATCACGGAGAGAGTGGCAGGCGCCCAGGACTTCCCTCACCTAGAAGTCTTCTGTGCTCCTGCCTTGTCATGCAGCTTTCAGCCAAGAGCCATTCAGTGGCAGGCTGTTGCCCCTCTGGCATTGTAAGTGCTTGCCTGGCTCTCTAAAGTCCTCCCTTGTTTGCTTGGAATTCTTATCTTCCTGCCCATAGGGGTTCTTTGCTGTCTTAGGTGAAATTGCCCCCAATGAACCGGAACCTTTTGTTAAGGTACAATAGGAAGTCTGTCCCCTTAGACAGAAAGGAATGCTAATTGGTTGATTAACTGTCCTCAAGATCAGGATGCCCAGAATATACGGACACCCATTCTTTGTTACCGGTTAGTTGCAAAGTGCTTCTGTGAGCTTGTAAAGCTTTGGTCCAGAGAGGAGAGAGTTTGTGGAAGGCCAGAGATTGGTGGCCTGCAAATGCTGTCTTTTCTGTGTACAAAGGTAGCCTTTTCATTTCATGGTCCTTAAACTGTTTCTAGACATGTGATCATTTCCCACCCCTCCCTCGCTTCCAGCTCCCCCACAGTGGCTGGCCTGGAAGGTTTGAGGATCCTAAAGGCTTTGGGCCTCTCTTAAACACAGGGAAAGAGTTATAAATGTGGTTAGGACTGAAACCGGGGGGAGTTCCTTTTTCAACCTGTTGTATGGGATCTTGCTGGGAATTGTAACACTGGAGTTTGAGCAAGCACTGCCTTTCCCCTGGAATGTTCCCTGCATCGCCCTGTTTACCCTTCGCATGTTCTCCAACATTAGTGACATTGTTTTATCTCCCTGGCCGGTGACTCATAATTAAGGAAGTCAAAACCATGCAATTAACACAAAACCTCCTTCCTTGCCCTCTTCACCCCTGCACCCCCCAAATGCCCTAGACACGAACACCAGCCTGATATTTTCTAGAAGGCTTTGGAAACTTTGATGTGTTCTGATAGAATGAGGTAGCCAGTCATCATCACCGTCACCTGGTTCCACTTGTTTAACTCCCCAGTGTCTGTGAGAATCTGCTCAAAAGAAAAAAAAGAAAAAGGAAAGAAGACCAGCCCACCCCCAAACGTGCAGTCTGCCCACAGGAAGCGAGTGATTCACGGCGCAAACCTGATAGGGCAGGCCGGGGAGGCTGGGAACTGGGTCTGGGAAAAGACGGCCCAGGGAGGATGCTCAGACCTTCATGGTTTCTGCTTTGTGGAAGAAAGTGAAAAACAGAATGACTAAGAGTCCTGTAATAAGAATTGTTTGTTTAGTGAAGTGAGCTAATATTGAAGTTCACTGGCAGATAAGACAGGGGAAATAGTTGTCAGGGGAGGTGACTTTCTGGTGCCCTGCCCTTTTTATTTTTTAAGGAGCAAAGATATTTCTCAATCTTAAGGCACTTATTAGTGGAAGGTCAAGATCTGTATTTCAGCCCCCGTCCTGTCCCCTCTCCCCTGCCTCCCCCACACCATACCCTTGGCAGAGAAAAGGGTCTAAGCCAACATAATTATCTAAGAGTCTTTTTCTTTTCTTTTTGCCTTTCCCTCCAAAGTAGGATTTTGGAGGCTAGCAAATCTTTCTTTCCCCACCTCCTCTTTTGTTTCCCTACCTGGAACATCCCATTGTCCTAGAGAGAGGGAATTCTTTCTGTTCCGGTTGCTTCTGTCTTGTGGATATAGCTTGGCATTTTATTTTTATTTTGTTTTTCCCTTGTATTGAAAATACAAAGCCATCTGTATCCCAAAGCAGCTCGGAAACAGAGCCCGCAAGTGTTGGTCCTGTGAGCAGCCGTGCTGTGAGGACGGGGCTGGAGGAGGACGCAAGGCCCGAGGCACCCAGGACGGTAAGACAGGGCTTCTAAACGCACCTGGATTTATGATTCTGTTTTAAGCTCCCTGTGTTTTATGAGGTGAGCTGGGCTGAAGTGTGCTCTTTGCCTTAAGCCCATCAGAACATTGCCAAGGGCTGTGAGTATCCTGAGCAGTCTGTGAGTGATCTCTTTGAAAACAAACAAGTGGGGGCGCCTGGGTGGCTCAGTGGGTTAAGCGTCCGGCTTTGGTTCAGGTCATGATCTCCTGGTTCGTGGGTTCGAGCCCTGCGTCGGGCTCTGTGCTGACCGCTCAGAGCCTGGATCCTGCTTCAGATTCTGTGTCTCCCTCTCTCTCTGACCCTCTCCTGCTTGCGCTGTCTCTCTCTGTCTCTCAAGAATAAATTAAAGAAAAAAACCCCATAAAAACAAACAAATGATCTTCAGGCCTAATTCCACTCTGAGCGAATGTTAACTGGCAGGGTGAAATGACCATCCAGAAAGTTCTGTGAAGCCTGGGAACCACTCTTTCCCCTTCTTTCAGTAACCAGAGAACAACTCAGATCTCTGGCCGTTTCCATTTGTGACCTAAGGTCTCTGGGATCCTGCGGATACCCAAGAAAAAGCACCCCTACCCCTGTCAAGCTGGTGCTTGGGGAAAAAAAAGTTCTCGAAAACCAAGGCTGGTTTTTTTTTTCCTAGGGTTTTACTTATTTATTTTTTTTTTTGAGAGAGAGAGAGAGAGAGAGAGAGAGAGAGAGAGAGACAGTGTGAGCAGGGGAGGGTCAGAGAGAGAGGGAGATACAGAATCCAAAGCAGCCTCTAGGCTCTGAGCTAGCTGTCAGCACAGAGCCCGACACGGGGCTCGAACCCACGAACTGTGAGATCATGACCTGAGCTGAAGCCAGACGCTTAACCGACTGAGCCACCCAGGTGCCCTGAAAACCAAGGCTGTTAAATCGATTTCCGAAGAAACCTCCTCCTCCCCCTCTAAGACTTAACTTCTTTGTGTGGGGGCAGAGAGGCATCAAGGACAGCGGTCTTGCTGGAGCCCACGGAGGATCCGATCATTCTGACAGAGTGCACGTCGTGTTTTGAGACCATAGGAACTGGGTTTGGCGTGTAACACCCAGATTCCAGGCCAGGAACTGCTGCTCTGGGTAGCTTGGGGCACATCCCCAACATCATCTGAAGCTTTCCCCTGTAAAGTGAGAGGATACCCACCACCCAGGACCCCTGTATCATCCCGTGAGATAAGGAGGGAGAAGTGGCAAGCAGACACCTGCTCTGAGCTGTGAATTGCTTCCGTCCCCCACCCCCGACCTGTGCCAGAGCATTTCCGTAACCCCCAGGTTCTCAAGGGACCCAGGGAAGTGAATTTGCCCCCAGGGGGACTTAGGGCACTATCTGGAGACACTTGTGGTTATCACAGTGGGTCTGGGAGCCGCATCTAGTGGGTAGAGACCAGGAATGCTGCTAAACATGCTACAGCGCACGGAACAGCCCCCCCCCGCCCCAAAGAATCATCTGGCCCCAAACACGGGAAGAGCTGAGGTTGATCAACAGTGGGGCTCACCTTACAGCCCAATGTTGAAAAGGTCTTGGTGGGGGCGCTTGGGTGGCTCAGTCGGTTAAGCCTCCGACGTCAGCTCAGGTTAGATCTCACATTCGTGGGTTCGAGCCCCACATCAGGCTCTATGCTGACAGCTCGGAGCCTGGGGCCTGCTTCCGGTTCTGTGTCTCCTCCTCTCTCTACCCCTCCCCTTCTCATGCTCTGGCTCTCTCTGTATCAAAAATAAATTTAAAAAAATTTAAAAAAATGAAAAGGTCTTGGTGTACATGTGCTTTACAGATGATCATAATTAAGCTGAACTTTGCCCATAAATCAGCCACCTGTTTTTCCCAGGAAGCACCCATTCTGTGCCCACCGCTGGCCCCTGGGGAGGAGGGAAGCCCTCAGGTCCTGATGACCTCCGTCCATTTCCCATAGTCCGGCCCCTCACAGAGCAGGCGAGGTGTTCCTCCTTTGAGAGTCTGCCCGGGGAGCTCTTTGGACCTCTGGGGCCCACGTGGAGGCTCGTCTGCAAGGGGTACTTGTCACAGAGCTGAGCAGGCTGCCTTGGAAGACGACAGGGTGAGGGGAGCCCGAAATACAGTACAGAGAAGGGAAGAAGAGGTTCGCCTCTGCTCTGGGGCAAAGCCCTGGGGGCTCTGGCCTGGCCTTTGAGTGTTCACCGAATTTGGCAGCTTGAGGCATCGGATGTTACCCACTCGCAAGTTGAGATGGAAATGGAGTTGTTCCCACCGTGGGAAGTCAAGTACAATCAAACGTCATTTTCTGCATAGTAAGTGGCCTGACAGTCTCACTCTTTAGAGGGACTCATGTCCAAAAACAGGACTGTGTGACTGGGGACTCTGGTGAAGGGCGATTACTGTACTTCCTGTCCTACTGCTGCCCCTTTCTGAGGCTTGAAATTATATTAACATAAAAAGTTACAAACCAAAACGGAGCCATACGTGGAATACGCTATTCCCAGACCCTCGCTGAGTTTTTTCTGGTTGTTGGAGTTTAAGTAAAAAACACTCCCAACGTCAGCCTGTCCTCAGTCACTTGGTGCCGTAAAGAAGGACCCTGGCTAGACAAAGTCTGGGGCAGGGAAGGTTCTGGATACCTGAGGTTTCATTATGAGCCCTGCCACAGGGACCACACGCTCTTGCCCAGTTTCAGAAGCGCTCTCAGTAGGTTCTGAAAGTGGAAGCACGTTTCTGAATGTCCAGTTTAGACTGGGCTCTGAGGAGCTCAAAACTGGGTTTCACACCTCTCGATACTTGACTTCCCACGGCGGAAAGGTGGCGTCACACACACGTCACAAAGTTCATCAGCAGGGAGATGGGCGTCAGGGGAACGGCAGTTGGGAAGCCACCTTCTCACTTGTGTTCATTTGCTGGGTGACCTGGAGGTGCCTGAGCCGTCACTCTGTTTCCGCAGCCACGAGAGGAAGGGAGTAGACAAGACAGCCTCGAGGCCCCTCGAGTCCCAGCTGTGCGTGGTTCTCACAGTGGGTTTTCAGGAAGACACTCACTTAGCCAGAGCTTCAGCTGACCAGGACACTTTGTTCCCTGAGTGTTAGGACTCTGGTTTGTCACCCGCAGCCAGGAGACTCGGCACGAAAGCCCGGGCAGAACTTCTGCCCAGAGCAAAGGATCCTTTGGTGTTCGTTAGGTTTACCAAAGGGAATGGATCCTGGGTGAACCCCCAAATCAGGTGGCCCTCTCAGCAGGAGTGTCTTCTGGGCTTTTGCCCTTGTTACCCCATCAGATCCTTTTCCTGGGTTGTCTGTGGCGTGGAAGAGGGCACGGGAGAAGGAAGGGCGTGTTCTGATGTTTGCGGGGTGTAAGCAGCAGCAGAGAGGGAGGGCTC
Source organism: Suricata suricatta (assembly GCF_006229205.1). Lineage (NCBI taxonomy): Eukaryota > Metazoa > Chordata > Mammalia > Carnivora > Herpestidae > Suricata > Suricata suricatta. Next base: position 104,339,147 of record NC_043708.1, read on the forward strand.
TCAGGCCGCTATCTCTCAAGGGCCAAAGGGAACCAATGCAAGGGGGCTTTTAAAGTCTCCAGAATTTTGGGGTGCCTGGGTGGCTCGGCCATTTTTAAGCGCCCGACTTCGGCTCAGGTTGTGATCTCACGGTTCATGGGTTCGAGCCCCACCTTGGGCTCTGTGCTGACAGCTCAGAGTCTGGAACCTGTTTCAGATTCTCTCTCTCTTTCTCTCTCTCTCTCTCTCTCTCTCTCTCTCTCTCTCTCTCTCTCTCTCTCCCTCCCTCCCTCCCTCCCTCTCTCCCTCTCTCCCCCTGCCCCTCCCCTACTCATGCTCTGTCTCTGTCTCAAAAATAAATAAACTATAAAAAAGTCTCAAATTTTTTTCTCCCTTCTGAGGTAGGTGATCTGCTTCTTAGGTGGTCTGCTGAGTGAATATCTAACGTAAACCTGAAGTCACTCAAAGCCTTGCTTTGATTTTGTACCAGAAAAACAAACCCCACATATAACACAAAGCTCAAGAAAAGTGTAGTACAGGGGTGCCTGGGGGGCTCAGTCACTTGAACATTCGACTCTTGATTTTGGCTCAGGTCACGATCTCATGGTTCCTGAGATGAAGCCCCCAGTTGGGATTCTCTCTCTTCCCCCCTCTCTCTCTCTCTGCCCCTCTCTTCTCCCTACCCCCTCAAAATAAGTAAGTAAACTTCTGAAAACTGTCAATACTTTATTGTCGGTGAGTAGACACATGGCTTGCGTGTTGTCTGACGGGAGGCCTCACCGCGCTGGTGAGGGTGGGGAGTGCACCGAACAGTCAGAGCGCACGGGCCTATCAGCACCCCTGTCCAGGGGGTAGTCGGCATGGGTGTGGGTTTGTGGTATAGCTGCCAACCCCAAGATGGGAAGTAACCCCTTTTTATTAGACTAAGACATAGCAGAGATGAGGGGAACAATGTAAAAATGCAGAATAAATGGAGTTGAAAGGGACATCAGAGGTTTGGTTTTGGGGGTGACTGTGCTAGTTGAGTCTCTTCAAAAAGTTATCATTAGTTGAGTAATTGGGGTAAGTTCACATGTAATGCAATGGATTCTGAAAACCTGAAGGTAGGTGGTTCTCCATAAACAAAAACTAAGTCCTTCTGAACTGGTTATGTCTTCTCTCAGTGTCTTATTCAAGGTCTGGAAATGGTCGTTAGGTCCCATTTAGAGTCAAGGAAAAGAGTGTCACATAGAGTGTCCTCGTTTTATTTTACCCCTGGGCCTATGCAAAGTTGGGAACGCTTGTAAGAGTTCTGTTTCTCCATCAGGCTGTGATGATAAGGATACTTGCAAGTTTATCTGGAAGACCAGTGGTGGTGTATCAGTCAGCTAGTGGTAAGTAACAAACACTCCAAAAGCCCAGGAGCTTAAACCAACCACTGTTTGTGCTGACTCACGTGTCTGTGGCTCGCGTGGGCTTGGTGCCTTGCGCAGGTTTGGTTCTGTCTGATCCCCGTGTTCAATCCAGGGCCCGGTGGAGGGGGAGCTCTTCTTGAGGTGTAAGAAGAGACCAGCAGAATCACATGATGGCTTTGATCTCTTTTGCTCCTATTCTAAGGGCCAAAGCTAGTCTGTAGCCTGGCCCAAAGTCACGGGCCAAGTAAACACACTACATCCATAGTTAGGAGCAGTGGCGGCGTCCAGCAAAGGGCATGGGTACAGCGCAAGTGACTCATTCAAATCTGCAATGGTCACCGAGTGACCAGCACAGTGCCTGGTATAGAGTAGTAGAAACTTCTGTCACTACTGTTATTATTACTACGGCCTGGGCAAGTCAAAAGACAAGATTCTCTCTGAAAGAAGCTAGAAAAGTTCGCATTGTGCATGTTAAATAACATTGGTTTCAACCGAAATAGGATGATGCTAATGAATTTACTTTCTGTTCACTTCTGGACTCATGCCTGGAAGGCGGTAGATGGGGTGTTCAGTCGGTACCTGCTGATTGGTAAGAGGTCCGTTTCCCTGATCGGCCTGCAGTGTGGGACAGCAGAAAAGCGTTGTTTACCCTACCTCTCCTCTGGCTCAGCGCTGGCCTGGGTTTGAATCCTGGCCCTGCCTTGTGCAGTTAGAGGACTTGAGGCAAGCCCCGTGAGTTCTCTGACTTTGATGAAGGCAGAGCATCCTGGGGTGTTGCCATTTTTGCGTTCTCATGTACTAGCAGTGTGCCTGGCACATGGTTCATGCGGAATAGATCTTGGCGTTTTTCTGAAACTTGTGTGCTCTGTACCTAGTCTTCTCCTGGACCCCCGTGTCCAAATCCTCCGGTATTTCACGCTGGCCCCCAGATGGCTGTGGGTAGCAGATCACTGGTACCAGAGGATGTGAATGGCATGTGGCAGGAGGTGGGCCCAGCCCCACCCTGTCCCTGGGGAGCGCTCTGGCGGGCTCTACCTTACCGTCGGCTCTGGGCTCTGGCATGTCCGCATCCTTGGCTATGGCTCCCACCACCATTTTGGGCTACTTCACGGGTCCCACTTGGAGCCAATGGGAGGAAACCTAATTTCCTGCTACAGGAAATGGTTCGGCTGGTGAAGAATATATTTAAGGATTAAAACCTCCGTCAGACGAGCTGGAGAGGGCTGCTGGAGAAAGACTTGGAGGTCTCTCATCAGGAAGCCACTGGGTGTGGGAAGAGATCTCCGTCCTAAACGGGGAGGAGGCCCAAAGGCTGGTTCCTGGGACTGTGCTCTTAGCCTCAGCAAGTAAGTGGTTTTGCGCTACAAGGAAGGGCTGGGTCAGGGAACAGAGTGGGTCATAAATAGATCTTCTTCTGCAACCAAGCATGCTCCTGGTAACATCAGCTCAGAATTAAGACCTATTTATTGGATTTACTTAACATGGGCCCGCTGCCCTGTCAGCTTGGGAGGGTATAGCCTGGACACATCAGCTAAATGAGATCCAGCAGCTGGAACTCCCAGTTCACTTTTACGCCTCTGGTAAGCACTGGTGAGGATTCTGAGTGGGACAGAGGGAGCGAGCAGGAATCCTGCCAGGACTGGCTCTCGGCAGCCCAGACTCTGAACCAAGAGGAGGAGCTGCGACTGCCTAAGAAGAAGTGAATGAGATGTCCTCCCCCTCGTAAGTTTGGGAGTCGTACGGCCCAGAAGCGGGGGACATGGACCAGATGATTCCTGGAGCAGACTGCCGAGCCAGACTGGCGGTCACATGCTCGTGGGCTGGAGAGCGTGCCGGTCTCCCTGCTGTCAGGGCCCAGCCTGGCAGCAGGATGGCGGGTCTTTCCCAGCAGCCCGACGCAGACCGCTGTGTGATCCCAGGAGAGGAGCTTATGTCTCCGACACATCGGTACACGGTCACCACACGCCTGGCCGTGTGACCCGCACAGCACTGTGGAAAGGCAGCTCTGAGACCTGAAGAGCACAGGAGCCTTGGGGAAGTTAGAAGCACCAGCCCCACTGAAGCCTCTCTGGGGCCAGCCAGGCCGTGACCCCGTCAGAGCAGGGAGGGGCTGGTGTTAGCTCCCTACCGTGTACCTTACTTTTACCCTCCTGGAAACAGTGATGACGGTAGAAGGCTGCTGGTTACTGGTTTTGACGCTGCACCGCAGGCTTTCTGCACTGAGTAGCATTTAGTCTTGCTGGCAATTGAATGAAGCAATTATCATTTAAATTCTCATTTCAGATGATAAAAAACTAAGACCAAGACCTTAAGCAATTTGATTAAGTTGATATGGTTATCAAGCATGGTCAGTCTTTGAATCCAGGTTTATCCAAGTCCAAACCCCAAAGCTCTTGCCTTTTATTATTTTTTTTTAATAATGGTGTAATTGACATATAACAAACTGCTCATACTTTCAAGTGTACGATTTGATAAATGTTGACATCTGTGCATGTGAAACCAGCTCTGCTATGGAGATAATCAACATAGCCTTTAACCCCCAGTAAGCCCCCCTCCCGTCCCTTCACCCCAGCCCCAGGCAGCCCCTGATCTGCTTTCTATCATTGCAGAGAAATTTGCATTTTTCCTTTAAGTAACTCTGTGATTTGACACAGACAGAATCACATCTGGCTTCTTTCACTTGGCATGACTGTTTAAATTTTTTTTAATGTTTTTACTTAGTTTTGAGAGAGAGCGTGAGCAGGGGAGGGTTAGAGAGAGAGGGAGACACAGAATCCAAAGGCAAGCTCTGGGCTCTGAGTTAGCTATCAGCACAGAGCCCGACACAGGGCTTGAACCCATAAACCGTGAGATCATGACTTGAGTCGAAGTCGGACACTTAACCGACTGAGCCACCCAGGCGGCCCTCGGCATGACCTTTTTAAATTCATCTGTGTTGTTGCGTGTATCGGTAGTTCATTCATTTTCGTTGCTGAGTGGTGCTGCTTTGTGTGGATACGTCCCAGTGTCTGTCCATTCACCCATTGATGATAGGGTAATTTCCAATCGTGGGCTCTACCAGCAATGCTGCTCTGAACGTCCGTACACAGGTCTTCCAAGGACAGATGTTTTAACTTCTCTTGGGGAAGTCCTTCGTGGACTGGGTGGATCATATGGTCGGCTTATGTTTTGGACTTTTTAAGAGACTTGCAGACTGTTTTCCAAAGTAGTTCTACCGTTTTACATGCTCACCCAACAGCGCCGGAGGTTTCAGTCTCCCCGTGCCCTCACCCGCATGCAGCCCTGTCTTTAATTGTAGCCATTCCAACAGTTATGAAGTGGTGTCTCACCATGGTTTAAATTTGCACTTTTCTGGTGGTGTCGAGCATCATTTCATGTGCCTCATGGACCATCTTTATAGCTTTCGCGAGAGTGCCTATTCAGATCACTCAACTGTTTTTGTTTTGTTATAGCTGGGTTGTCTTCTTAATATTGAATTTTCAGAGTTCTTTATATATTCTGGAAACGGGTCCTGTATCAGATATAGGCCTTGCAAATATTTTCCCCCAGTTTGTGTTTTTTTTTTTTAATTCTCCCAACAATGCCATTCATAGACCAGGAGCTTCCGTTTTGATGAAGTCCCAAGTTGTCTGCTTTCTTTTTTCAGTGGAATGTGCTTCTGATGTGGTATTGAAGCAACGTGTGCTTAGCCCAAGGTCACGGAGGGTCCTCGTCTATCCCTTGGGTATTCTCGTGCAAGTTGTAGTTTCAGGCTTTGTCTCAGGACCCATTTCAACTAATTTTTTTGCACAGGGTGTGAGCCGTAGGTTGAAATTTGTCTCACATCCAGTTGTTCCAGAACCCACCATCCTCTCTGTACTACATGGTCTTTGGACCTTTGTTGAAAATCACCTGCCCGTATATATGTAACCATTTCTGGACTCCGTTAGGCTCCATCGATGTGTTTATCAGTCCTTTGCCATTACTGCACTGCCTTGGTTACAGGGCTTCCCTTGATTTTTAAAAACCCAATTGATAAATAGTTCATGTATACAGTTGAAAAACTCAAGAAGTCTCTCCTGAATTTTTAACTCCTATTATTTTTTATTTCCAGCATATTTTTCCCCATAGTTTGTAAATGTTCCTGTTTTAGGATTATAATATTTTCTCTTCCTGAGAGTAGTGTTTGTTTCATTTTGTTTGAAAGTCTTCTGCTCCCTGTATTGTCTGAGACTTCCTCCCCTACCCCCAGCCCCCTTATTTCTGTTTCTGTGCCTTCTGTTAGAGGCTTTCTCTAAATGGCTGGTTCTGGCTGTGCGCAGAGTGTTAGACAGCAGATCAAATACTCTGTTGGCAGGTAAGCTCCCTATAGGGTGAGCTGGCAGGAGGCGGGCTGTTTTGTTGAGGGTTCCCCAAATGTCAGTGTTGCGTGTCTTATGGGCTGAGCTGTTTAATTTCTCCACAGGTCGCGGTCGGGGGCATGGGCTTGCCTGTCGCAGTCCTGGGTGCTAAGTGAGCAAGGGGTCAGTCACGACATCCCATTGCCGGCCCTTGTCTGACCTTCACCCCAGCTGTGCCCTGGTGGCCCCATCCAGAGCCCCACTCTCTGGTTCATTTTCTGCAGAGAGTAGACCTGTGTCTCGCAGGATTGGGGAGGTCCTGTTTGCGGCGGCTCAGGGTGGAGAGCTGATTTGGCTGCCTTTTCCATAGACTTTCCACCTGTCCTGCTGTTGGAGCCTCTTCTTGAGAAGTGTGTGGTGCCTCCAATTCCTGAGTCTCTCCCAGGTTCTGAGGCACAAACGGAATCACTTCTGTTGGTTTCCTCAGCCAGGTGCTTGGTTTCAGTGCGCTCCGCTCTGACGTCTGTCCCCATTTGGCTGCATTTCCATCTGTGCTCTTCTTGTCATCTTGGGCATGACAGAGAGTCGCATCCTTTCGGTTGTTGTGTTTGATGGAAGGACATTTTTTACCCCTGCCCGCCCTCCCCCTGCCATCCATTCCTCATCCTCCCTTTCTCCTCTCTCCCTTCCCTCCACCACTCTCTTCTGCCTACCCCTGTAGTCCCTCCCCTTTGCTCTTTCTCCTTTTTTCTCCCCATTCCTTCCTCTGTGCCTGGAGCCTCCGATACATAATTCTTCAGGGAGACAGCCAAGCACTTGATCCTAAAGAGAAAACAGCGCACGGAACGCACAGAATTGGGTGAGGAATTGGCCAACTGAAGTTCTCGCCTGCCCTCCTCCTCGATGCTCCTTCCCGTCCCTCAACTGTGAAAACCTGCAGAGACCGCGTCACCACCCACCCCACCCCAGACCTCGGCCCTCGTCACCGTATTGTGTCAGAGCCGCATGTCTACATGGCAGTCCCGTTTCCATCTACGCCATGCCCTTTGACCCCTTGCAGGTCCCTGAGCACTTGGGGGATCCTGGGGCCACTCCAGTCTCTGTCAAGTGTAGTGTCCTGGGTCTGGCGGTTTCAGATGTTAGGGCTGCGTGTGAGGGCCTTGCTTCTTCAGGAGTGCGCAGAGCATCCTGTCCCCTCCCCCGTCCCTTCCTAGAGGCTAAGGCCTGGGTATAGGGTTGTCAGGAACTTGGCCATTTGCTCGCTGTCTCAGGCTCTCTGCTGCACGGAAGTGGGGACCTTTCTCTTGTGTTGGCCTGCACTGCCCCTGCTCTGGCCCTGTATCATTTTTAAAAATTTTTTTCTATTTTTTATTTATTTTTGAGAGACAGAGAGAGACAGCATGAGCAGAGGAGGATCAGAGAGAGAGGGAGACACAGAATCTGAAGACAGGCCCCAGGCTCTGAGCTAGCTGTCAGCACAGAGCCCGACGCGGGGCTTGAACCCACAAACTGTGAGATCATGACATGAGCCGGAGCCGATCGCTTAACCGACTGAGCCACCCAGGCACCCCTCATTGTTGTTTTTAAAACCAGAGGGTCACCCCCTTCGATCAACCTGGTGGGGGAGAGGGAGGGGCTCCCTCCATAGCCCCAGTCTTCCCTCGCTGCCTACCTGACCCTTTCTCCAGGCCCCCCCCCCCCCAAACTGAAGAGGCTGCTATGGTGTCCCACCGGCTCTTAGCTGGGCCTTTTGTCACACACTGACAAGTGAATGTGGCCACTTCCCTCATCTGCGGGCACTTACTGGCTTTGCAAGAGAATGGGGGCAGTGGAATAATTCTGCCTCCACTCATCACTTCCCACTCTCCCTGTCTCTCCTCCCCAGCCCTAGAACCCCTCACCCCACCCCGTTTATCCAGGGCTCCTGTTCTGTGACATAATACTGCTCTGGACCTCCAGTGGACACTGAGCTGTGGGAAGGGGCGGGGAGAATGTTTGCATTTTACAGATGGTCTGGAGGGTCTGGAGACCAGGACTTGCCCGCTGTCTCCCAGCTGGGAGAGGAGAACCCAGCTTGACCCCAGGCCGCATGACTCCATATCCGGTAGTGTTCCTTCTCTACCTCGGGGGCGAGTCCAGGCTGTCCTCTCTTGTTCTGCCTGGTAATTACCGTTTTTTTGGCTGGAGGGGTTCCTCGGTCCAGGACCCCACGGGAGGGAGGTAATTACACCCTTTGAGATGCCCTCCGTCAGCAGCTCCCTGTCAGTCCCTGTGACCAAGGCTTGCACTGACCTTTGTCCCTTCCCCATTCCCAGCCAGTGGCTTAGAGAGTTTGATTGAACTTCTCTTTCTTTTTCTTCGGTTTGTGCTCCTGGTTGCATGTGGCTAGGCCCTCCCTCACAGAGGCCCATAAATTCAGTTTATTCAGGCAAATGGGTGCCCTCAGTCCTGGAGGGGGGCAAGGAGGAGGGAGAGCCTGAGAATGATTCTCCACTGCCCGCCCCCCAAGCGATTAAGAAAAGTCATACCCACTGGCCAGTGGGGTCCTAGCATGGGCCCTCTGGTAGGGAGAGTGGTCCCCCCTTGTGCACCTCTTTATTCACGTGCACCCATCTCCCCCCCATGGCCCCTAGTCTTGTGCACACTGCCAGGATTTTCCTGCACACACAGTCAGCTTCAGGGACTCCTGTGGCTTTTAGGAAAAAGGCAGAACCTTTGATCATGGCCCCCAAGGCCCTGCCTGTGCCCCTGCCTGCCCCCTTGCCTCATCTTATTCCCTGGCCTCTCCCTCTGACCTCCCCAGTCCCTCTGGCCCTACTGTTCTCCCCACTTACCACATTTTCTGCCCGTATCAGAGCCTTTGCACATGCTCATCCCCCTACCTGGAATGCCCTCCTCCCATGCCCATTTGCCCGGTTAGTTATTCCTTGTCCTTTAGACTTTGAGGCCAACCAGGATCTCCTCAGAGATACCCTGTCCAGCGCGTCAGCAAAGCAAGGTCCCCATGGCTCCCTGCGCTTTTCCGTCAGAATGCTCACGTGGTAGCTGTGTGTGATCATCTGGTCAATATTGGTCTTGTCCATTGGACTAGAGGAGCAGGGAGCACTCCGTGGTCTGTTTCACTGTGACCTCTTGTCCCCACCCCTGTGTCTCTGGCGCCACCCAATAGCAGGAGCTCATAAAAATACCTGTTAGATACAGGGCGGTGTGAAAGGGATCTCCTCACCTGCCTGATACTGGACGTCCCTTTCAGGAACCTTCTCCCTCCCCACCTTCCTCTTGGCTGATGGTGCCTTGCTGAGCTCCCAGCTGGGCGGTCCTGTCGCACTGCGCCCCCTTTCCCCTCGCGCGGATCACCTGGAGGTTTTATAAAGAGGAAGGTTCTGACTTAGCAGGTTGGGGAAGCCTCAGAGATTCTTCTTTGTAACAAACGTTGGTGGACCCGTGCTGCTTGTCCAGGGACCACACTTTCGGCCTGACCTGAGAGGTGAGGACACCAGGTCCTAGCTGCTCAGAGGCCAGGTCACTGCAGAAGGGCTTGTCTGAGCAGGGACAGGGCACCATCGTCGGCAGTGGTGTTTGGCCCAGCCAGGCCTGTGCTCTGAACCGGGAGAGCAGTGTGGACTGCGACACCCAGGTGACACCTGCAGACGGCCCTCAAAATGAAATCGATTCCTGGGCAGCTGGCAGTGCAGAGTCTTACAACTTAAAATGCCCTTTAATTCCTCTCCTTCCCTCCCTGCCTCATCACAAATGCCAGCCAAAAGGAGGAGGGCCTTTTCTTACTTTCTGACGTGTGGGGGATTTGCTGCGTGAGTGTAGGGAGGGGGTAGACGCGGCCTGACTTTGTCACCTCACTGCATCTCTGTGGTTCCTATGTGCACAGACCTAAAGACCCCAAGTGTTCTTGCTCAGCCCTGGCCCTCTCTGCACACCTCGGCCCAGCCCGTGGACCTTTTCAGAGCCCGGTTGAAGCGCCATTCCCTTTATATGGGGGTTGAAGTCTGGGAGGACTCACTCCAGGGCCTGGTGTAGTCAAGGTCCCCCCCTGCCAAGCCGGGGAGCTTTTGGCCTTCTTGGGGGACCTCTTTGTTCCTCTCCTGGGATCCCTGCCAGCCCTGTCGGAGATCCTCTGATCTTGGGGCCCCATGGGGCTCAGAGAAAGGAGAGGAGGGGAGAGTGCCCTGAGGCTCTGCCAGCAGGCCCGAAGCACAGGGAGGAGCAAGCCAATCCACCTCACTGTTGCTTTCCACCCTCCCCAACCTGGCAGGTCCCTGGATGGCCGACTGCAGGTGTCCCATCGGAAGGGGCTCCCCCATGTCATCTACTGCCGCCTGTGGCGATGGCCTGACCTGCACAGCCACCACGAGCTGCGGGCCATGGAGCTGTGTGAGTTCGCCTTCAACATGAAGAAGGACGAGGTCTGCGTGAATCCCTACCACTATCAGAGGGTGGAGACCCCAGGTAGGCAGCGCCTCACCCTCTCCCCGGGGTCTGCAGCTGCCTGCGTGTCCTCCCTGTCCCCTCCCCACCTCTGCCTCCCCTTCCCTTGCCAGGCGGGAATGGGGAGGGCATGGCGCTCAGAGTCTTTGGTGCCAGCCTGGCCTTGACGCCCATCCGCCTCTGCTCTTCTGGACAGTTCTACCTCCTGTGCTGGTGCCACGCCACACAGAGATCCCGGCCGAGTTCCCCCCACTGGACGACTACAGCCATTCCATCCCTGAGAACACTAACTTCCCCGCGGGCATCGAGCCCCAGAGCAATATTCCAGGTAGGTGCAGGGGCGTGCAGGGGTGTCCAAGCGGTGTGCAGGGGGTCCGCAGGGATGTGCAGGGGTGGCGGCAGCCCTCACACCAGTCCCCCTGCGGCTCTGTTGGCTGTCCTCGGCCACCCCGTCCCCCCTCCCCACACAGTGCTGGCCCTGAGGGCCCCTGACTCAGAACCGCACACCCGTTGGGAGAGGACCCGTGGCCTTGGCTCCCTGCTCAGTAATGATGCTTTTCTTGGCACGGAGGAGCGGCGGCGTGACCCTTCCGCCCGGCCTCGGTGCCGTCATTTATTTTGGAAGCGGAAATAGCAACGCTGTTTCTCTCACCGCCCTCGCGGCTGCGGCTGGAGTTTGGGCAGGATCCCCGATGGTCTGGGGGCCTGTAGAGCGGTGGGGGAGCCGAGGGCTCGGCAGCCGGTGTGGAGAATGGCCCTTCAGTAAGTAAGCCTGGGGGGGGGGCTTCAGCCCGGGTGGGAGCTGAGGCCCAAGCGGGAGTTTTTGACCCACAGGACTGCACAGGGAGAAGCGGGCTCAGCCGTCAGAATGTAGAAGTTTTTAGGAGCCCCTCATTTACATGCAAATAATGTATGAATCACCAGCACTTTGGGCGTCCAGAAAACTGCTGGGCCCTTGGGCTAGTTGCAGAGGCAGGAATCCTGCCTGCCTTTTAGAGCTCTCTGACTTGGACAAGCCTGTCACCTTGAGTGAGATCACCTTGACTGGAGGCCTGTGTGTGGGGCAGGGTCTACAGAGAGACCCCTTTACAGACCCAGCCTCTTCCAGGTCCTTCATAGAAGGGGTGCCGGCCCCTAGGGGTAGGTCACTGTGTTCACCTCAGAGAGCTAAGTCACCATCTGGGGTCCTTCAGAGAAACAGATCATGGTTGCTACTTCCATTGAACTTGAAGCCCACTGGGGAAGCCAAGATGTCCCCTAAAGGGACGACAAAGAACAGGGTGTCTGTGCAGGAGTAGGCAGCAGAGCCAAAAGGTAGTGTGAAGCAGCCGCCCTTCAGGGGACAGAGGTGGGGGAGGTTGAGGCAAGTCCACAGCCTCCCTTGGGGGATGGGCTTACACTTGACATTCTAGGGCAGAAGAAATTAGCCTAGCAGAGGCTCTAGGAGCAGGCATTTCAGTCTTGGGAGCCTGGATGGCATGAACAAGGTGGTCCCAATCCAGCCAAGGAGGCGGGGGTCGAAGGACATGAGGCCAGCTGGATCCAGGAGCTGGTGCCCTTGCTCAGAGACCCAGAGTGCCTCTGGCACCTGCTGCCGGCAGAGCGGTGTGGACGTGTGATGGGCTTGCAGCCGGTGTCTGCGCCGGACCGTGCAGGCCCTGTAATGAATCCCTTCCTTCTGATTCCCAGAAACGCCACCCCCTGGCTACCTGAGTGAAGATGGAGAGACCAGCGACCACCAGATGAACCACAGCATGGATGCAGGTCAGGGTCTTAATCCTCATTGAGTGCCCGAATCTCCCTCTCTCTCTGCCTGGCATTTGTAGAGCAACCACTATGTGCCAGGCGGCGTGCCAGGCTCCGGGGAGAGAGGAGGAGCCTGAGCTGCTCGGTCTGTGAGGAAGACACCACCGGTGTCTCATAGACGCCCTGACAGAGGACGCTGCGTGGCAGCGGGCACAGGGGAAGGCCACCTAACCGGGCCTGGGGAGGAGGTGTTGGGAGTGGAGCAGCACCTCACCGTGTAGGCTTTCCTTGAGTCACGTCTCGGGGATGGGTGGGTGTTGACCAAGCCATCAGGCAAAGGGTATGCCAGGTGGGGTTGTGGGGGCCACAGGCAGGACAGCCTGGTGCCTTCTGGGGGACCATGAGAGCTCTGTGTGGCTGGAGACGGGGGAGAGATGGGAGGAGTGTCACTCAACGTTTCACTGTGGCCGGGAGCCACCGCAGGCTTTGAGCAGAATCTCTGCCTCCGTGAGAGCGTGGCGGTGGGGTGGTGGGTGCGCCTGACCACCTGCCCGTGCTCAGGAGGAGGAGAGTCTGAGTGGAGGCGGCGGGCTCTTGGCCAGCGGAGGCCCCTGGAGCATTTATTTGTGTATAGTGACCGAACATGATCTATGGATTCCTGCCACGAGGGACCCAGCCCAGTGGCCTCCAGATGTTCCTGCATCATTTGTTACGGGACCAAATTGGCTCCAAACCAGCGGCTCCTTGAATTGAACCCCGGCCGCCACATAGAATGTGCACGGCGCCGTGTGTGGCTGGGTGAGGAGGGGGAGGGGGCCGAGCAGATGCTCCAACCCAATGACCGCGGGCCTGCCTCGTCCTCACGGAGCCACTAGCTGTGACAGAGCCCCCTGCCCGCCCTTGCGTGGCCTGGAAAACAGCGTGCAGTTCCTGATAGAGGCACGAGGGAGACCTGCACGTTCACTGTGGACGTAGCTGCTCGATCCCCAGCCTGGGCCTCGTGGTGCTTTGGGCTGTGGCACCCACCCCGCGAGTGGCTGACCGTGTGTCGCAGGCCTTACCGCACTAGGTGCCAAGTGACTGCTGCAAGCTCGTAGCTCTGGGAGGCGGCCCGGGAGGCAGGCCAGCTGAGCAGCGTCTCTCCGGAGGCTGCAATGCTTCTAGCTCTCCTTTTCTCTTCCCTCCCTGCTCTTCCTGTTTGTCGAATGATTAGCACTGTTGAAGCAGGACCAAAGGACAGGGTCCGAGTCTGAGTACAGAATGAGCAGCCAGCCACCTTCCACCCTCAGCGCTCGCTTCTTCCCCTCTCCCTGCCCTTCTTTCTGCCCCATCCCCTCCCCCATCCCCTCCCTGTGCTGGGCTCTGCTGCGGAACGTTGGGCTTTGTGGACCCTACCCCCGGGCCAATCTGTTGGTGGGGTGGTTCTCCCGCTGCTCCTCTGCTCTGCTGGTCATTTGTCCATTTGGAAGCCCGTGCAGCTGCTTCTCTGCTAGCTGAGATGTGATCCTGTCTCTCAGTGGGAGTCTGAGGACCCCCTTGTCTGGCCCTGGGTCTCCCCTAACACACGCGCATGCCCTTCCAGACCAGTGAGATGGTCCCACAGCCTTCCTGGACCTTCTTGACTCGAGCTGCCACAAAACAGGAAACAGCATTTATTGAGTGCCAGCTGTGTGCCAGTTATGGTGCAGCCATTTGTATGCACACGGTCATACTTCAGTTCTATAAATCACACAATGGATGGTATTTGCCCCATTTTACACCTGAAGGGAAATAAAAAGCAAGGCTCTAAGAGGTTAGACCACTGTGCTGAAATCCCATTGCTGATAACATTGGCGGCAGGCCTGGACTCCGTGGCCAGTTTGGAAGCTCTCCCTCTTCCGGGACTCTTCCGCAACCCCAGATGGGTAGGGTTCCAGGGGAGGGAGAGAAGCCTGTGGCTCATCCCTCACCCTCAAGGAGGTTACGGCTGAGTCGGGGAGCAGGAACAGACCCCCATAAACAAGGTACCTATGCACCCATCCCACAAGGCTGTTCCTACAGAAATAACTGCAGCCCTTGGGGCCCAGGGACAAAAGGATGAGCCAAGTTGCCTTGTGGAAGGACACAGTTTGGCTTTTCTTTTTCTTTTGAAGGTGGATGCCATGTGGTTTTCTTTTTTTCCTGAGAGTGAGGGCTGGAGAGAAGGTAGTCAGGCAGGAAGAATTGGGTAGGTTTGGACGTGTTTGCATGAGCAGCCTCATGTGTTGCATCAAACGTCAGTGTCGTTGTAGAGTTGTAGGGTTTCTGAGGTGGCTGAGCGGGTGTCCCGAGATGTGGGGAAAGGCTGGATTGGTATTTGCCCGACCAGTGCAGGAGGCGGAAAACCCACCGCCTGGGCCTCTGAGCACCGCTGGGGAGAGGGCCTCCCCGTCCGCCTCATTTTCTTGGGGCCGTCACTTCTGGGAGCTCTGTGTCCTGTGCTGCAGGCTTGGTCCAGATCCTCATGTGATCAGGTCGTGGGAGACACCACTGAGGTTATCCGCTCATCTCTTTGTCCCTCAGGTGAAGACTGGGGCCCAGGGAGAGAACGCAGAGCAGAGACCCGGGGTCCGACCTCCTCCTGGGCTGTGGAGGCTCAGCTGTGTTGGGCTGCCCCATCTGGATGCATGTGTTGGGTAATTTGGCTCTCCAAGCCAGGAATGTTCTGTTCATTCTCACGACTCTGTCTCACCTCACAGGTTCCCCAAACCTGTCCCCGAATCCGATGTCCCCAGCACACAACAACTTGGGTAAGTATCTTCTCATCCATAGGACTGCTCCCCCCGCCTCCCAGCTGCACCCCTGGCTGGGGGCCAGCGTGGGGACGTGGCTCTCCCCACCCCCGCTCACCATCAGCTCAGCCCATCAGGTTTCTGGTTACAGCGATTCTGGGCTCACCCACAGAACGGGGGGAACCTGAGCACAGCGGTGGCAGGAAAGGCAGCGCGCCGGGCTGGTATTTCCCCTGGGTGGCAGGCAGACGTGAGTGAATGAAAATCCCCCAGCCCTGGTGCTCAGGAGACCAGACTCTGTGGTCAGCCAGGCTTACGTGTGCGGTTTGACACACAGCCACGGGTAGCAGGGCAGCCTCCAGCACCCCCCTCCCCCGACTTCTGTCGATTTGTTGCAGGATCTTATCTGAGTATTTCATCTTATAATTGTTGACTTTTAAGTTAAAACAGCAAAGTACAAGGGAATTGGGGGGAAACAGCGAAAATGCCGATAATTCTCCACCCGATAATTTTCTTTTGTCACTGTTCTTCTGATGTTCGTGGATCAGGCGTAGGTGTTTGTGCCTTGCCAGTTGAGATCGCGGTGTCCCTCTGTTTTTGTTTTGTTTTTTTTTTCATTCTCTCCTAGTTGGTTGGTAAGTGCATCTCCCTGTTTCGATGCCTCCTCCGTCATCTCGCATTGTCCCATGACATTCTGGAGCGTTTCCACAGCCATCCCTCAGTTGTTGGATTTCTGGGCGGGTGGTTCTGAGATTCGCTTCAGCTCCAGCGTGGGGCCTGCGGAAGGGCTCCGGACAAATGAAATAGCCATTCCGTGTTTCTTGAGGGGAAGTTTTTAATGTGCTCGTGTGGTAGTTGTAGAAAAACGTGAGTTTGATTTTATTTTGGCCTTTACTGCTGGGGTTCGATGTGTGGCTCAGGAGGAGAAAGCATTAATGTCCAGGCTTGGCAAAGCAGAGGGGGTCGGCCTGGCTTTTGTTTCCAGTTGCTTCCAGTCCTTGACTGATTGCATCAGATGAAGAAAATCATTTGGAACGTCGGGAGATGCCTGAAAACCCTTTCATACAGGCTGACAAGTGGGCAGTGTGAGATGCGACTGCAGGGGAATCTGTTTTAACATCTTTGGAAAATAATATCACTGTGAGTGTTGGGCTTTGCAGAGGGAAGGTCAAATTCCTGATGAGAGAGGACCAATTGAGTTATTAAAAACAAACTCTGAAGGCTGGAAGCTGTGTTGACGCTTGAAAAATTTAAGGCCAGCGTTGTGAACTTGACTCTGGGTTTCCAGCTTCTGAGATTGGCTGGTTTAGACTCAATTTCTGAGCCATTCTCCCGACTCTGGCCAAGGCAGCAAGCTCTGCCAGCCGACAGACTCCGGGGCAGGCCTTTGCCTTTGAAGCCACACGGCCTGACTCCGTGGTTCAGAATGAAAGTGGGTCCAAGTGGTAGCTTGCTGTGGATTCCCTTCTAGATTGTGTGGACCAGGATGGTTTTTGATTTTGGACCTGAGGCAAAGGTGCCCCATTTCTCAGGCCGCTTGTTGGAGGGTTAGGGATTCTTAGGGTATTCCTTCCAAAGGAAGGAAGGGCCCCCAAGCCTGCTGGGCAGAGAGTGGGTGCTAGTCTGCTGGGAACTCCTGAGTGGGACAACGAGTCAGCTGACGAGTCAGGGTTGGGACTCACAGTGAGACACCAGTGTTTCCTTTCTGCTTGCCCAGCCCCCCACCCCCCACCCCCCAACTTGACCCATTCAAAACTGCTGGCTTCAACCCTACCCAAAAAATCTTACAGGCTCCTGGCATCTTTGCCGGAAGGAGACAGAGGATGGCAATGATGATGGCAGACCTTTCTTGAGATCTTACTATTTACTCAGAGTGCTTCCTGCGTGTGAACTCAGTCTTCATAACAAGTGTGTAACGTAGCGGTGTTAGAATTTTCCCCTTTCCTGATTAGGAAGCCAAGAAACAGACTGGCTACCTAACTCATGCCAAGTCCCACAGTTGGTGATGGAGAGGCTTTGAACCCAGACCTTCGGGACGCAGAGCACGTGCTCACATGTGGCAGGACCCGCTCCCCCATTACCACATCCTGCTCAGAAGAATGAGGTGTCAGAAGGGCACTTACGAACTTGTAGTTGTGGGCAGTTATCAGGTTGAGGGCCCCGCGTGGGAGCCCTGCCTGTCTGTCTGTCTCTCCCTTCCTCACTGATTCCCCAGATGTTTCCTGCCAGTCAGTTGAGTACCAGTCCAGGTGGGGGGGATTCGAAGAGGAATCACGGCTCCTGCCATCAAGATGCTTATGGCCTCGTGGGGATCAATAAGGCAAGCATCAGTGTCATTATCAAACAAGAAGCAGGTACAGCTGAAGCAGCCTGAGGGTTCAAAGGAGGCATCGATGGCATTCCAGTGGGGACAAGCCTCCAGGCTTGCCGGCATCCCCTGCGGAATTAACTCACGCAGGCAGCTTTGCTGAGTTACTGGCAAGTACAGACACTGGGGGTCCGGAGCTGGGGAGGACACTGGGCACGCACGATCTGACGGTGTGGCTGGAGGGGTCTGTGTCCGCCCGAGATGCGTGGTGCCAGGTGCCAAGGGGGCAGGCACGGGGAGACGACCTGTATAGACCGAGGAGGGAAGTGCTGGGTGGGCAAGTTGTGGCTGTGTGTGAGCGGGACCCAGAAGGACAGGTGGGTCCTGTGAGGATGAGAAGGAGAGAAGGGCATTGCAGTTAAAGGGAAGGGCATGAAAGGGCAGGAGAGCTCAGAGGATGGCTGGTGGTGTGGTTGGTTGAGATGAGGGGGGGCAGATGAGGCTGAGGGGCTCCTGGGACACTGAGAAAGGAGCCCTGAATGCCACTTACTGATTCCCTTCTTGCCTACAGAATGAAGGATTTGGGGGAGGAGGGGTTTGTTATCTGATGACTGCTTCATAATGATCGATCTGGTCACTGTATGGAATTTAAAGTCCAAGGGGAATGACTGGTGGCCAAAGGAAAACCAAACAAAACCAAAACCCAAAAACTAAAACAAAACAAAACATGTGGGGAAGCTGTTAAACCGAAGGAGGCTGAGAGGAAACGCTTGGGAGAAATGGTGGTGGAGCTGGAAGGGGCATGGAGAGGGGGCCGGGGCCTGAATCAGCAGGGGCTCAGCAGCTAGCTCTAACTGGGAAGAGACACGACGGGCCCCGGCTGGAAGATGACTGTGAGTTGCTTGTGCTTAACTGTGTCCAGGAGGCTGCTGGGCAGTCGGAGAGAGGTCCAGCCGGACGTGCAGACGTGGAAGCCTTTCGCCTGGGGGCAGCCCTTGGCAAAGCGGAGCTGTAGAGGCAGGGTTTTGCCATCACACGAGTCTGGAAAGCCTGTGCTGTAGCCCCACCCCCACCCCCAGGGCCTCCAGGGCGCTCCCGTGGTAAGGCCTCTGAGCAGTCCTGCAGAAGGGAGGCCTGTTGGGTTGAACATTTTGCCCACAGATCCGACCGTTTTCAGAACTTTGCTCTTACAGCCATCTCTGTAGGATGGCTCCCTGGAAACACAGGTGAAGGTTCGGCTGAAGTCCTGGGAGCTGATGAACTGGGAGAGGGGGAAAGGCAACTCAAGAAGGAAGGCCAGAAAGGGGTTGAAGGGCGGCTCCCCAGGAGGGGGTAGGGAAGGGAGAGGCTGAGGGTCAGGTTGGAGGGCTGGGTCCACCCAGCAGCCAGAGGCCAGTGGGCAGGCTTAAGGAGAAAGCTTGAGGCGACCCTGCGAGTTCAGGGGAGGGGTGGGGGCTGAGGTTGGTCAGAGGTGGGTGCATGGCAAATGGAAGGCCAGGTGACGGCAGAGGAGGATGGGGGACATCTCAGGATGTCTGATTATTTCCCCCAAAGGAATTATGCGGGAAGAGAAAACAGAGGACATCCGGCTCCTCCTCACTTCCTCTCCACATCCAGGCCAGAGACCGTGGCCCCCTCCGCAGTGAGGCCGCTGCTGGCCCTTCGGGGAGGAGCCCGGAGGAGTGGGTGACTGAGGGCCAGCTCAGTTTCTCGTCAGAGGCAGGCTCTGGGGAGACCCCGGGGCTCTGGCTCGCAGGGAAGGGATGTGAGCAGGTGATGTTCCTGCCGGTACACGTCACAATAGATGAGTCACCTGGGATTTCTAAGCATTTAAGTCAAGGATTGGGCCAAATGGAGGGGAAGGAGGAGGGAAACGGAAAGAGGAAAAAGATAAGGAGCTGGACCCTGTGGGTGAGTAAGTTGTTGTTGCTTTAAAGTGAGTGAGACATTGGGGGAGGGACCTTGGCCTCGGGGGAGGGGGTACTAGGCAAGGCCAAGGCGGGGTGGGGGGGGTCACAGCAGCAGAGGGACTGGAGTTGAGGCAGTGACGGTTTCCAGAGTGCCCGGTGTGGAAGGTGTCTTCCTGTCCTGCCAGGAGTGAGGGACAGGGTGGTGGGGCCGTGGGGAGACACCCGGTTCTTCCCTGAAAGGGGATGGGCTCTAGGGGACAGGCCTGCCCTGGGGCCACTCGTCTTCATGCTGCTGCACGTTTTTTCTATGGTCTCACCAGGCTCTGATCCTCTGTCAGCTAAGAAATCGCAGCATCCTGGGGCGCCTGGGGAAAAGGAATAAACATTAAAAAGAAAATTTTTGAATTTTTTTAATGTTCCTTTTTGAGACAGACAGAGCATGGGTGGGGGAGGGGCAGAGAGAGAGAGGGAGACAGACTCTGAAGCAGGCTCCAGGCTCTGTCTGAGCTGTCAGCACAGAGCCCGACACCCACAAACCGATAGATCATGAGTTGAGCCAAGGTCAGTTGCTTAACCAACTGAGCCACCCAGGTGCCCCTAAAAAAAAAAAAGAATATATATAAAAATCACACCATTTTAATGGCAAGAAGTCATCTGCTGGCCGGAAGAGCTGGCCCTTAGACTTAGCCACTGCTCTTGGCTGCAGTGACCCCGTCCTAGGCTGAAGGGGGCGCGCTGCTTTCTGTGCTGTGCACGGCTCGTTTTGTCATTCTCCTCCTTAATGAGCTAGGTTGGAATTGGGTCCCTGGCACTCGGGACCCAGCTGTCCTGGGCCCACAGGAACCAACCCTCTGGGACCCCAGCTAACAAGGACTGACTGTGCACAGATGGGGTGGGGAGTGAAATCTTCCCAGCCACCTGAGCTGGGGCTGAAGGGTGGGGTCTGGGCTGATGAGGGTCTGGCAGCCCAGGCAGAGGGAACAGCGAAGACTGGGGACCAGAGGGTGGCATCTCTGGGACGGGAACTCAGGCTCCTCCCGCAGGTGAGGAGTCCCAGAGGCCCAGACGAAGGCAGTGCGCTCTGGCCTTTGCCTGCTCCCTGCGTTTGATTTGATTCGTAGTAGAAAGTTAGTTCCCCCATCACCCCCGTCTGTCCCCCCTCCTTTTTCCTTTACCGGATTTGGATCTCTTGCACATGTTTTTAATAGGCATCCCTTAATCCAAGTGTTGCCTTCTGGGTTTTATTCTGTTTTCTTTTCCTTAAACAAAACAGAAAGTCCATGCCAGCTTGGAATAGGGCTTAAAAGCAAAGCCAGCCAATGCCGTTAGGCTGGCAGGGGGCCAGTCATGAATTAAGTGCCCCATGCCACTCGAGAAGTCTGGCCAAGCCCACGCTGGGGGGGGCAGGGGGCTGAGAATGGCAGGAGCAGGCAGTGCCTTTGCTGCTGGAAGAGCGATCAGCACAGACTCCGTCTGGCCGGGAACAGGGCTGTTTGAAGGGGGAAGGTCTTGGGCATTGCCGCCTACCCCGCCAGGTGTGCCGAGTCTCGGGCCGGGAGAAACGAAACCACTGTCATGGGGGCAAGGCCCCACAGCCTTTAGACTCGTCCTCCCAGAGGAACCTTTGAGTGGCATGTCTTCGGGTCCTTTTCAAGAAGCAGCCTTAGGAGCGCCTGGGTGGCTCAGTTGGTTAAGCCTCCAACTTCGGCTCAGGTCAGATCTCATATGCGTGGGTTCGAGCCTCGTGTCGGGCTCTGTGCTGACAGCTCAGAGCCTGGAGCCTGCTTCCAGTTCTGTGTCCCCTTCTCTCTCTGCCCCTCCCCCTCTCATGCTCTGTCTCTCTCTGTATCAAAAATAAATAAAAAACATTAAAAAAAAGCAGCCTTATGCAAAATTGTTTCTGCATCTGTTGGAAAACTCTTAAAATTAAAGCCAGCTGGTTTTATGGATGTGGGAGGAGATATGGCCACCCGACAGGTTTGTTTGTTGTTGTTAAGATTTCGTGCCAGGAGCAGCGTTGGGCCCCTTGCAGAACTGGTAAGCATTGTCTGCGCATGACCAGAGCCGTGTAGCATATTATGCTCCCTTTTTGCCTTGTCTGTTAGGAAGCTCAGAGCCAAGCTGAGCCAAGCTCTCGGTCCTTAGCTATAACCTCATGGTTATCGTGTCGATAATGTTCTCCCTTCCAGGGTCCTGACTTTTCGTTTCTCTTGTACTTAACTACGGTGTGGGTGAGTCATTTGGTGGGGGAGGGGGGGATGAGGGCACACGTACAGTTTAAAAATAGGTTTTCACTGAAAGCAGAACCCAGAAGTGGTGACCATACATTTTGGTCTGTAGCCTCTCTTGCAGGAAGCGCCTTGAGGAAGCAGCTGAGAGGTGATAGGAGGGACAGAGGTGAACAGCAGGGCTAGATTTTTGTTGTTGTTGCAAAGAACAGTGAATGGCTGGCAGGGGGTGCTGCTCCAGTCAGTCCTGCTTCTCTGAACACAGCCCAGCTCACGCGAACAGCACCCTGTAAAATGCTCCCTACAGATTCTGCCTCGGCCTGACCGCACTGCTCCCCCACTAAACTAGCATCTTCTTAATTATGTGTCAGGCTTCTGAGTCCAGTATTTTCCACCACACTGTCCAGGGTGTATCTGTAAGTTAACAGGGATGTTTGGATAAGGGCTCAGACCTGCTTGGGGGGCCTCTAGGGGGAGGACCCCAACCCCCTCTCTGATTCTGAGATGCCTCAAAGCCCACATTTCTCCAAAGTGGTCCTGGCACCATATTACCCAGTGGGTGGCCTGTGGCTTTTCTTCTTTTGATGGGTAAGCTGTGCCAGTGCTCCTGGGAGCCAAGCTCACTCTCCTATGTCTGGACTAAGCCAGGGGGTGTTAGATAAGGCTTTATAATTTGGGATGAGATCTCTGTTTATACTTTGCTGGGAAGCCAGGGCCAACCCAGACCAGCGGGCAGTCCCAGGCCAGATGCACAGTGATCTAGATGGTCTGCATCAGGCATCTTCCTGGAAAGCTGAAGTTGCTCTCCGGACCAGGGAGGTGGGCACAGCAAGGTGGGCAGAGCCTGCCCCTGGGCACTGGTGGTCAGCGGCCCTTGCTCAGTACCTCTTGGTCTTGTCACATGACCCAACCCCTTGGAGTGCTTGGATTGCACTTGGATTTCTTAGGCTTTTTTTTTTTTTTTTTAGGTTTCCGAGGCAACATACTTCACATATTAGTGACCATATTGTTTAGAATATAGCTTATCTCACTGGAATGTTGAAGCATTCAACGCAGCCAGAGCCGGATGGGGCCCTTGTGGCTCACCCCTGCCTCGGGCACAGGCCCTGGTCGCTCTCGACCCCGTCACTCCTCTCTTCCCCAAGAAAAGTAGCTGAGATGCCCTGCCATCCCCCATCTTCTCTCCCTCCACCCTGGGAAGAGAGGAGAGGGGCAAGGCCACGTTGCCTCCCCGACAGTGGAGGTGGGGACGGGAGCAGGAGGTCCTCAGGTTCATGTATGTGATCAGTTGGTATCGTCAGCACCATGTACTGAGTGCTTGACGCATGCCCAGCACCTCGTGTGATTTCTCCCAATTTGTCCACAGACAGCACCCAGGGGTGAAGAGGGCTCTCTACCTGGCGGCTGCAGGGGGAGATGCGGAGGCTGGAACTGAGCTGGGCTGGGTGGCACAGTCACACGGCCGGGACCCGCCAGAGCAGAAAGTGCGCTCTGGTCGGCCTGGCTCTGAAGCGTGAGCTCCATGACCTGGTCAAACATGGAAGGCAGTGGCTTTCAGCTGGGGGCTCTGCCCCTAGAAGACAGCTGGCAATGTCTGGGGCCATCTGTTACTGTCACAGCGGGGGAGGGGGCGATGGGTGTGTGCTACTGCCATTTAGTGGGTAGATACCAACCAGGGGTGCCACTCAGCATCTGGTAACCTACAACACCCCTCCCCACCCCATCCCAGTTGAAGAATTATTTGGCCTATGATGTCAGTAATGCTGGGGGAAGGAGCCTGATCTGGGGGTCCTAGCTCTCCAGCTGACACTTTCTGGGTGTGCGTTGAGTGCAGCGATGTTATGGATCTGCACCTCCTCCCAGGTGTGGTCAGCATTCTCTTTACCCTTAGAAGGGGTCACAGCATAGACCCCACAAGTAACTCTGGGCCCTTTGCCCTGCAGGGGGGCTTCCAGGCCCCTCCCAGCACAGCTTCCGAGTTTTGTCTCTTGTTCTTCCCACGCTTCCAAAGGTCTGGTGAGCACAGGTCCCAGTGGGTTCTCGGCATGCAGTGGGCCGGGGTCCTTGGCCAGCGCTGAGACCCCGCACGGTGAGCCCTTCCTGTCTGCCCCTCACACCAGCTCCCACAGACGCACCCTGAGAAAGCGCGTGGCTCCAAATAGAAGAGCCAGCGGGGGTGATCTGGCTGGAGGTCTGAGCTGGAGGAGCGAGAAGGGGCAGGAGACTCACTGGTCCTCCAGCAAGGGGGCGGGTTCAGGTAGGCAGGAGGACACTCTGGTGTGATGCGCTGCCCACGGGGGGGCAGCGCAGGGCAGGGAGGCGGCTGGAAGAGGCTGCACGGAGTGCTGGGATCCCGTCAGGACGCCGTCGCGCTGCCGCCAAGGAGGAGGGACGGGCTAAGCACCGACCCGCTGAGGGATGCAGGAGGTGGACGGGTGCCTGGGCAGGTGTGGATCGGAGTAGCCACAGATGACAGGAGGGAGCCACAGGGGGATCGTGTGAGGGGAAACCTCTATTTCAGGGGTTCCCAACTCTTGTGAGCAAGAGAACCAACTCCTCCCAACATGGCAGTTTTGCTCTGAGGAGCCCTTGGTTGAGACCACAGCCTGACAACTAGGACAGATTGAGAATTTCTTTTAGGCGAGTCTGGGTCTTAGCCCCTACAGACAGCATCTGGATACGTTCGGAACATAGTTTCTGTAATGAGACGCAGACTCGGTTCACCCTGTGGACAGCACCTGGTGCCTGTGTGGTCACAGGCCCAGCACCCGTGGAACCCCCCACTGGTCTAGCTTTGTCATTTAGTGGGCTTGGATACTGACGGCCGGCTCTACGGGCTACGAGTGCCCAAGACCGGACAGAGCCGAGAGCCCGTTTGGAGGCAGAGATCGCCATGGCTTACTCCAAGCAAGGCTGGCAGCTGGCTGGGGAGGTGGTGTGGCATGCAGGGCCTGCCCAGTGGGTTTGCCCAGGTGCGGGTTGACACCTGCCCCTCTTGGGGTTTGGTCCAGCACCTCCTTGGGCACTGTTTCAAACCAAGGCCAGCCAGGCAGCACGGGACCTTTGTGAGCTAAAACTCCATGAAAGTGGAATGTTCTTCCAAACACTGGAGTATTTTATCCCATGGGGTTCTGCAAATTTAAGATCATACCAGACGTGAGGGCAGAGGATTGTGACACCCGATGAGAGGTAGAGAAAGTCTTATGCAACATCTAAGGGTCCTCGTTGAGGAGTGTGTGACCCGGGGGCTCCTGACCCAGTAGCCTGGCCTGTCTCCCCAGACCTGCAGCCCGTCACCTACTGCGAGCCAGCCTTCTGGTGCTCCATCTCCTACTACGAGCTGAACCAGCGCGTCGGGGAGACCTTCCACGCCTCCCAGCCCTCCATGACCGTGGACGGCTTCACCGACCCCTCCAACTCGGAGCGCTTCTGCCTGGGGCTGCTCTCCAACGTCAACAGGAACGCGGCCGTGGAGCTCACGCGGAGGCACATTGGTAAGGATGCCACCTGTCCCCGTTCACCCCTGCCGTGGCCCCAGCAACCACAGTGCGGAACCAACCCACCCGCACTGTGCCGCACCTCTGGCTGGGAGCCTGGGGGGTTGCCCTCCCCCCCCCCCCCAAACTCTGTAGTGCCTTGTTCAGAGGCCTGACAGGAAGAGCTCACAGTACTTGGTCATTCCCATTCAGAGACACAGAGTATGTCTGACAATGTGAAAGCCACAGAGGAAAGCTTTCACTTAAGGGACAGGGCAGAAATGGGAAATCTGAGGGGCGCCTGGGTGGCTCAGTCGGTTAAGCATCAACTTCAGCTCAGGTCATGATCTCACAGTTTGTGGGTCTGAGCCCCGTGTGAGACTCGGTGCTGGCAGCTCAGAGCCTGGAGCCTCCTTCTAATTCTGTGTGTCCCTCCCTCTCTGCTCCTCCCCTGCTTATGATCTCTCTGTCTTGCAAAAATAAATAAATGTTAAAAAAAAAAAAAACTAAGAAAAAAAGAATGGGGAATCTGAGAAGGGCACTGTTGGCAATTCTCTTCATATAAATCTCTAGTGGTAGGTGGATAGGTAGGTGGCGTCAGTTTAGACGGAGTGATCTTTTGTTTGTTTCCCATAGGATTATTCTAGGCTGCTGGAACAACACTGGCACTAATATTCTGCCTTCGAACAGCGAGAACGTGATAAAAAATGGCTCATAGAGGAGAGGAAGCCCGTCCTCTGTGTCCCGTGGCTTGCTCATAAAATTATTACGCTAAGGATGTTTGTAACTTTGTGACCCTGAGTCATGGAGATGGTGTAGTAAGATATTCTCCATCCAGAGCCCCCAGGCTTGGAGGTCCGGCTCTGGGGCAAACTCAGGAGCTGGGCAGGGCGGCAGGGGGTCTGGTCCTACGTGAACCAGAGCACCCTTGATCTTGCCTGTGTTATACCTTGGGCTTTGACAAGATTTCATTTGAAGAGAGGATTTTATAGTTAAGAAGAGTTTGGAAGCCATAGGTATGGGCCTGTGTGCTCATTTTCCAGGGAATAACCTGATGCCCAGGGAAGAGCAGAGCCGTGCAGAGGCCACACAGTGAGTGTGACGTAGCCAGTGACAAAGAGTCCTTGCTTCTGTGCCTCTCCTTCCCAGCCTGCCTGCCCGTTTGTTTTACTTCAAAAAAGATACTGATCCTGGGAGGCAAACCCAGTTGTTTACTTATTCTCTTTATACTTTTCTATATTTAAAAATTTTGTTTAACATTTTATATGTGGAGGGGGGAGGGACAGAGAGAGAGACACACACAGAATCCAAAGCAGGCTCCAGGCTCTGAGCTGTCAGCACAGAGCCCGATGCGGGGCCTGAACTCAGGCACCGCGAGATCATGACCTGAGCCGAAGTTGGATGCTTAGCCGACTAAGCCACCCAGGCGCCCCTACTTTTCTATATTTTTAAAAATAACATTTCAAAAATTACCAAAGCAAGCCATATATTTCATTGTTTTGGTCTGGGTCTCCTCATCTCTACCTGTGACCTTGACTGACCTAACACTGTGGCCCCTCCTCATGGAGCCCGAATCGGCCAGCACCCCACATTATCTGCGACACCCAAGTCTTGCAGCAGCGAATCAAGCAGAAGTGGAGTTGCGGTGGTCGTGGAAGGAGGGGGCAGGGAGAACACCCAGGGGCCCCCTGGTTTCTCTCCCACTTGCCGTCGTGCCCGAAAAGCCTGGCTCTGGTTTCCAGCCCTCTGGGCCTCTTCCCCAGAAGCAGCAGCAGAGGCCTTCCCGAGCGGCAGAAGGGAACATCCCCGGCTGGACGAGAGCGCATTGTCAAGAGCGTTTACGTAACCGCACGCTCGAGTTGCAGAGGCAATTTAAAAATAATTCCTGTCCATCTGGAAGGGATTTAAGAGATGAAGGAAAAGTGAATGATATAAACCTATGGAATGTTTTAGAAAAATGCACTGAGAAAGGTACAGGAGGTGGCGTTGGGCCATCCCGACAGCAGGGCGCCTGTGAGGTCGGCTGCCTGAGGGGAAGCTCTGCAGGTTTGCTGAGGGAATTTTCGTAGCAGTAGCTGCTGTAACAGCTTAGTGGGCGTGGCACAACCACTAAGGAGGTGGGTGGTATTATTACCCCATCTTCCAGACAGAGAAACCGAGGCTCAGAGCTTGAGTAACAGGATGGAAGCCCATGGCTAGTCGGTGGCAGAGGCTGTCCTTGAGACGTCCCCCATGCCCTTGCCCCTGGTCACCTGGCACCTCTAGCTTCAGGGACCCCTGGTTCCTGGGTGTGGGTTTAGCCTGGCCTCCCGGTCCTGTCTTGTCGGGGGAGGCTGGCAGGGAAGCAGTACCTCGGAGCACTGGCCGCAGCTCTGCCTCCTCGGCTGGCCTCAGCTGGCCCTGCGGTCGGGCCCTCCCCAAACCCCGCGTGCGCCTGACCCACGTCTCTGCAGGGCGAGGCGTGCGGCTCTACTACATCGGCGGGGAGGTCTTCGCCGAGTGCCTCAGCGACAGCGCCATCTTTGTCCAGTCTCCCAACTGTAACCAGCGCTATGGCTGGCACCCAGCCACCGTCTGCAAGATCCCGCCAGGTAAGAGCTCTGGCCGCCCCAGCCCTGCCCCAGTGCGTGCCCAGCAGAGGCGTCTTCTTTCTTACCTGTTCTCCTCCTCGCTGGGGCACGTTCCGCGGCTCACTAGTGCGCGGCACCCTCTCTGACCCTCCAGGGAGCAGACGCAGCATCTGACGGCTCTGCCTCTGATCCCTGGGTGCCTGCTTGCTGCCTCGTGTGCACAGATGCTCGGGCATTATGCTTTCTTCTTTCCTTCCACAAGCTCGCCCGGCATGTGGGCACAGTGCCAGGTGCCTGGGGGGCAGGGGTGTGCAGGAGGCCCTGCTGCTGTCTCCACAGACCTTACAGACTAGCTCAGTGTGTAAGACAAGGACATGAATGAGTTTCATACAAGGGTGCTAGCACTATTCAGGCAGCTCAGATAAGGTGCTCCTGGATCCAGGGTGGGGGTGGAGGTCGGGGGACCCATTTAACGGCCGGGATGGTCAGGGAGAGTTTCATGGAGGAGGCATTCGGCGTTGAAGGCTGGGCAGGCACAGGGTGATGGAGTGGGGACTGTGAGGGCGTTCCAGGCAGAGGGAACAATATGGGCAAAAGCCCAGAGGCGGTGGAGGGCAAGGCGCGTAGGGTGGCACCCTGGCTGGAGGAGAGGCCGTAGAAGAGACAGGAAACGTTTAGAAAGAATGACCGGACCAGACCACAGAAGGACATGACAAAGTTGTACTTTTGTTCTGGGGAACTCTTGAGGGCTTTCTGAGCAGGGCTGATGGCTCCCCCCTGGACTCCAGGAAAGGGTGTCAGGTGGCACCCCAGAGGATGGCTGGGGGCGGAGCGGGGGCATGGCTGCCCAGCAACACCCACAGAAAGCTGATCCCATCAGGGCCTCTCGACTTAGGAAACCAAGGCCGAGAGTCCGGGCCACAGTGTCCTGCTCACAGGCACGCAGCCTCGGGCTTGCTGCTGGCAGAAGGCGGGCGGTCACTGGCTGGCCATGCATGTGGCACGTGTGTGTTCCTGTGTGCGAGGAGTGATGGAGTTGGGGCAGGGTCAGCTTCTTCAGAATGCAGGAGGTCTGGGGTGCCTGCGTGGCTCAGTCGGTGAAGCGTCTGACTCGATTTCGGCTCAGGTCATGATCTCACGGCTTCATGTGTTCGAGTCCCACATAGGCTCTGTGCGGACAGTGCAAAGCCTGCTTCACATCCTCTGTCTCCCTCTCTCTTTGCCCCTCCCCCACTTTGCTCTCTTTGTCAAAACAAACCTAAAAAAAAGACTGCAGAAGGTCTGAAATAACAGCACTCTGCATTTCCAGAGCGTTATGTGGTTGTGTTTACAGAATACATTCATCTTTCCAGTCATTCTGGCTCCTCAGGGGAGGCGGCAAGTTCAGAGAGGTCATGCCGCCCGCCTGGAGGCACAGCTAGTTAGTGGCTGAGCCAGGAGGAGCCTAGGACGGTGTGCTCCCGAGTGAGGTGCTCCTCTGCTGCTTGGCTCAGCTGGGAGCCAGAACCCGTTTTCTACCGTGTGGCCCCACCCGTCCCCTTGGAGCAAATGTGAGACAGGAAGGTCCCTCATGTTCTTGGCTTTGTGGCCATTCCTTCCCCCAACCCTCCTCCCATCTTTTGGGTGAGGGCCAGCCTCTCGGAGACACAAACTTAGAACAAGAAAGTGACCAGCCCAGTGTTGGCCTGTTAATAAATATCACCTTAGGTCACCTTTCGGGGATTTTCCAGCATGTTGCTGTTGTCTTTATTTTTCTGATTGACACATCCCTGGCACTCAGATGGTAGGACCTCAGGAGATTTGTTATAAACTTCATATGTGTCCGTCTCTGGTTTTACGGCCTGGTGGGTTAGACCCACTTCTTTACTTTGCTGCGAATGTCACTCTGACCCAGCCAGGCGCCCAAAGGCCAAGATGTGGCCCAGATCTCCTTCCTTCCCGGCCGCAGGGAGACTCACCAGGGAAGACTGGGGGGACCCGGGACCCTCTGTGAGCACCCGTTCAGCCAGCCTACACTACTGTCCCTCGCTCTGTCTCCGATCAGGGCCTCCCAGTCCCGGGCTGCTCAGCCGCGCCCCACGCAGCCAGGGGCCTTCTGGCTTGGGTTCCTTGTGTCCAGGGCAAGGCCCACCTCTCTAGACCATCTCTGTTGTTTCTGGTAGCCTGTCTCACAGTTTTGCTCAGCGTCCCAAGGCTCTGGGCCTGCAGGCCAGTGTGTCACCCACCCCTGCGTGTCAGCTGCACCTCCCTGCTGAGGTGGGGACGACGATGAGGGCAGGGATTGAGCGGGCCTGTCCCGAGCACAGGGTGGAGTGCGTGGCTGGCCCATGGGATGACTGTGTGAGCTGCGCTGTTCGGGAGGACCCGGGGGGTGGCTTTTCCCAGGCGTGGGGGCGCGGAACACATAGGCACTCCGTCCCCATGAACACTGTCTTGCTCTCTTGGCAGGATGCAACCTGAAGATCTTCAACAACCAGGAGTTTGCCGCCCTCCTGGCTCAGTCCGTCAACCAGGGCTTCGAGGCCGTCTACCAGCTGACACGCATGTGCACCATCCGCATGAGCTTCGTCAAAGGCTGGGGAGCCGAGTACAGGTCAGGGCGGGGCACGCCTCGCTGGGGCCCGGCTGCCGGCGACTCCGACGGCAGAGCAGCAGCTCCTCAGACACGGGTTAGGCCATCCCTCGCCCCAGAAAGCAGAGACCAAGGGTCAGAGGCGCAGGCCCGGAGGGCCCGAGGGGCACCAGATGAGCTGGGCCTTGTTTGCCCAGCGCTGTGAATGCACGTGTTCGTTTCCTTCTCCCCACAACCCTGGGCGGGGACACTGCCGTCACCCCCGGAACACGGATGAGGGAGTAAAGGCCCAGGCGGGGCAAGTGACTCACCTGAAGTCACACCGTTGGTGGGAAGGGGGAGCCCAGAGCCGTGCTTCATGGCTTCTTCCTCACTTCACTTTGGGCAGAGGGTGTTAGGACCACCCCTTCCAGGGAGTTGTCACCCCGTTGTCCGTCCCTCCTCTGGGGCTCCGTCTTTGACTTGAGGAACCCTGAGAATCTAGGCTATTAAAATTGAGAAGTAGGTAGGAGAAGATGTGGGGAGTCAGAAAGGAACAAAGTTTACTCGTTCAGAAAAGAAATGATTTTTCCCCCCAGAATTTCAGATACTGCTTTAAACAAGGCACCTGATCTGCTCTGTTGAATCTTGTCTGTTAGATCATTCTGGTTGGGGTTTAGAGAATCCTCTGCCTTTTCTTTCCACACCTAGACAGGAGGGCGTGAGGGCCAGGGCGTGTGCCGCGCCTGCCCAGCCCCCGGCTTCCCCAGCAGACGCAGAGGTGCCCGCACGTCAGCTGGGGCCAGCGCCGTGCAAGTGACTCCCCCTTCTCATTTTTCCAGATGTTTGGAATCCATTTTGTTTTGTAGTCATTCTGCACGCAGGCCAAACCCATTTCGATATTGGCTCCGGGCCACCGTTTATAATGAAATCCAGATGAGCATGACTTATGGAAAGTCAGATCCTCATTAGAGGATGTCGGTCCATAAAATCCTCTTCTACTTACCGTATTTTAGCTGCTGCTGCCTGTCTGCCCCACAGTGCCAGGGAACACGGCACCTTTGCTGTGGGGCGTCTGTGAGACCCAGGATGAGTGACCGACTGAGCAACCAAAGTGGTCAGGCCTCGCAGCAGCACTTACAGCCCAGTCATGACGGCCTGAGACTAGCCCACCTTTTAGCCCTGGCTGAAACCATGCCTGGAACAAGAACGAGGGGTTATAAAATGAATCTATTTTTTTTTTTAGTGGGAGAGGGAGATACTTAGATGGCCCCTAGTGGAAGAGGGCCGGGGGGGGGGGGGGTCCTTTTGCTCCCTCCGCCACAGAAGACCGCCCTCAGGCACCACAGGTCAGAGAGGCGCCCCCACACCCCCAGGCCCATCTCTCCACCTCTACTCAGGTGAGGCGTCGGCTCGGCAAGGGGGGTGGTGGCCCCAGGTGAGCAGCCGTCCACCTGGCACGGCACCATGTCACCATGCGGGGCCTACGGCCAGCACCTCCTGTCCTGTGTGGCCTTCTGTGTCACTGCCACCTGGCAGCCGTGTGGAGCAGCCTGGCGGGCGGGCGCGGCCCCTTCCCAGAACACTCTTGCCCTCCCTCCTCCTGCCTCTTGGTGCTGCCTCGTGGGCCAAAGAGAGTAAGGTTTCATCCGTCCTGTGAGATGACCAAAGGCAGGGGCGGCCCAGGGCCCAGGCCTCTCCCTCCCAGCGGGCACCCGCACCTCTGGCCTCGGCAAGATCGCCTGTGCTCGCCGGAGACCGCTGGGAGCCCCGGCCCGCCTGTGGGCTGCGTCATCAGTCGGCCTGAATTTAGACAAAGTGCTTTGGGGAAAAGAAACGTGTGGTGTGCCTTGGTTTTTTCCAGTAATTGTTCCACGGCTCGCTCTGCTCGTAAGATTTTCCAAAATAAGGGCCTAGATGGGAATTATATCAGCACATTGGGAACTGATGGCATGTGGACCCTGTCGGCACTTTGCAAAAAACACCCCTCAGACAGACAGATGCATGTCATCATGGCCTGCTGGGGGTGCCATTCAGGACAGATGGGACCAAAGGAGACCTCTGGTCAGGCTAGAAGTTCTTCACGGGGGGGGGGGGGGGGGGGGGGGGGGGGGGGGGGGGGGGGGGGGGGGGG
>NC_043708.1:104371054-104437206 GCF_006229205.1 Suricata suricatta
TTTGGGAGGAAGACTCTCACAAAAGCAGAAAAAGGTGTTTTGACTTGGATGTGTGTCGTTCTGGACATTTTTGAAGTCTCCCACCTCCCCCCTTTCCCTGTGTCTTGCAGGAGACAGACGGTGACCAGCACCCCCTGCTGGATCGAGCTGCACCTGAATGGGCCTTTGCAGTGGCTCGACAAGGTCCTCACCCAGATGGGCTCCCCCAGCATCCGCTGTTCCAGTGTGTCTTAGAGACATGGGGTGTGAATGGGGGGGGGGGGGGGGCTTGGGCGAAAAAGGCCGTGTAGGCTGTGGAGAAAATTGGAGCTCAACTCACTCTTGTCAAAGAAGAAGTTTTTCTCCCTCAGTCAAGGTGGCACCGACCTGTTTTCCAAAAACAAAAGCGAACCCAGAGATGGATTTTATGAACTGCTGTGTCTGCTGCACACATTGGCCCTTTGGCCCCAGTCCGGAGGGCAAGAGATGGCTTCTGCTCTGGTGGCTTGAGCAAACAGGGAGTATTTCACCACCGGCCCCCTCCTCCCGGCCCTTCTGTTTTAATGACCGCAATCTAGGACATCACTATCCCACAGGAAATGGCCCTCGGGTCCAGACTGGAGTGGGAAACTCACCTGGGGTGTTCTCGGTAGGGCGGAGCCTGCAGGGGTCTGAGCACCCCTCACGCCTCGCCCTCTAGCGCTTTTAACAAAGGCTTCACCCGAGCCCCAGCACTGGGGTAGACCCTGCACCCCGGGAGCTGGACTGACGGGGTGGGGGGCTCGCCTGTCTCCTCTCGTCTCCGAGCCTGTGTGTTCAGAGCATGGCCACAGGGACAGTGGGGAAAGCTGGTGAGACAGCTCCTCTCTCCCACTTGTCCCTTCTCACTCTGAACGCCGGGAAGTCTGCCGAGGCTCAGCGCTTCTGCAAGGTCTAGTTCATCTTCTGGCGCTAATCTCAGAGACTGGAATTACGTGCGGTGCTCACGGGCTGCAGGAGGTCACAGCTGTCACATCGCGGGGTTTGAGCGTGGGTCTCCGGTCGTCTGTAAGCGCTCACTTGCTGTTCTTATGCATCCGGCTATCTCAGTTTACGTAGTCAGTTGCATTAATTAAATGAGCTTTATCATATGCTCATTTAAATGTTTATTTTATATTAAAAAAAAAAAACTCCTGGGTTGGCGCACTGACTGGGAAGCCAGCATGGGGCCCCGCAACCTCTCTCTGAAGGTGAAGCTGTTCCAGGTTTTGTTGAGAAGACACCTGCCAGCAGCACTTCTGGAAACTGAAATTAACAGAAGCGAATTCACCAGAAGGGAACAATCTCAGGCCAACACAGGCACATGAAAAGGGCTATTAAAAAAAATTTTTTTTTTTTTTTTTTTTTTAACATCTTTGAAAGTCGCAGGCTCGGTGCACGGAGGGCCGCCATCCCCCCCCCCCCCCCGGGATGTAAGATTATCTCGCTCGCGGTAGAGGATCATCAGTGACAACTCCAGCAGCTATACTGTATGATAAGTACTGTTCCCAGTGGCAATTAGTGAGAAAACTATTATAAATTACTGCAACTGGAAAAAAAGCCCTCCTTTTTTACTGGCCTTTTGCAGACTCCAGCAGACAGAATCGCCACTTGCAATTGGTACTTTATTCCTGGTTGCTGTTTTTGTATAAAATGACGTCTCCTTTTGGCATGGATTTCTACAAGGAAAAGTGAAGGGATTTCCTATGGAAGTCCCGTCTGCTTCCCGGGGCAGGGGAGGAAGTGTGTCCTTCTGGCAGGTATAAACCTCAAATGTGATGACATTTCTGATGCCTTATGGAGACACTGGGGGCTTCCGGTGCCTCCCCGGCAGGATCCTAATGCCTCTGCAGCTCTAGCCTAATGGTTTCCAGGTAGGAGAGCTGCTGTCCAAGCCCCCGAGGACAGGAAGAGACGGGAGGAGCGCCTTGCCAGACCTACGCTTGTCTTTTCCGGGGGCTGGAGACCCAGAACCCAGCAGCCACACCACACCGCTCTCGCCTGAGACGGTCACGCACCGCAGGTCCGAAGCTTGCCTGCTGTGAAGTGATCTGTGGAGTGCTGCTTCCAGGAAGTCCTCCAAACCTCCTGGATGGGCTTTCACGCTCCGGGTCAGGTCTGAGACTCGGGGTGGGGTATCCCATTTTGGCCTCTGCTGGTGCAGTCGTCGTGGCCCTCCTCCAAGCCAGTGTGGCGGTCTCCGCGGGCCACGTCCTCCGCCTGCCCCGCGACGCTGGGAACTGGCTTCGGGTACAGCACGACCTTGGCGCTCAGACGGGGTCTAAGAACCCTTGATGTTCAGGCTGAAGGCTACTTGGAGGAGGCCTGAAGTTTTAGTCCTGTGTTTCTCCAGAAGCTCACTGGGCCCCTGTTCTTTATAGACGACTCCTGGGAGGAGGAGGAGAGAGGAAAATGTAGGTAAGTCCCCCTCTGGAAGAAACTGAGTCATACCTAGACCCTTCCCGTCACGGAGGCTGCCTAGGTGCTCTGGGCTTGTGTAATATTAGCATCATGAAGTCACAAAGCTGGTTTTCTAAGTTTGAAAAACCACGGTCTGAATGGCATTTACACGGTAAAATCTTTTTAAGGACAGCTGAAGGCGGGGTGGGGGTGCAAGAGAAAACAGGGCAGTCTAGCGGAGCGGAGGGCAGTTTTAAGCCTCGCTGTCTGGCTGTCCGCCAGGTGGTGGCCCGTGCTGCCGCCGCCAGCGCCGGGCCAGAGGTCCTCGGCTGCCCCCCTCCCCGCAACTTTGTTTAGTACCTTCGGTCCTTCCAGCACAAACGTAGGGAGCCGCCCCAGCAGGGTCGGGTTCCAGGCCGCGCTGGGACGTCCTCTCAGTTGGCCACCTTCCTGGCAGGCTGGAGCCCATCTGACATTTCGAGACCAGCCCGGAGTCAGGAACGGGGACTGTGACTCTTCGGAAGCACACACACGAGGGCAAGGCTGCTGGCAGACTTTCCCGTCGTCCTGATGTTGTCTGTGTTGTATTTTTTTTTTTTATTATTGACCGTGGTGATTATTTTTAAAAAATCATTAATGTATTGGAATGCGCTGTAGCACATACCTTGTGCTTAGTGTTTTTCCTCCATCTTCCCTTGGCTTCTGAGCGCTCGGACATATTCCAGGGCTAAGTGCTTTTAGTCAGACCGCAGGAAAAGGCTTTCCTTAGGCAGCGTGTGCGCGCCCTGCACGCACGTACGTAGTCGGGGAGGAAGGCGGTCGGCCGCAGAGCTGCCCTTTCTGAGGCTCCGGGAAGGGGGTCCGAGGGCCAGATCCGCCTCAGGCCTGAGTTTTGTGCTGGACTCTGTGGGACTTGGGGGGCAGAGTTGGGAGTTTCCCCCGCAAATCGCCATCTGTCCTCACTCGGCTAGAAGACCTCAGTGCAGCTGTGGTTACCGTCCTTCTGGGGTCATGAATGGTCCTTTCTAGATCATCCTTCTGGGGAGTATCTGCTACTTCTCAAGAGGGTGGGAAAGCAAAAAAAGACCCAAGAGGATATGGTTCCCA
Organism: Suricata suricatta; assembly: GCF_006229205.1. Lineage (NCBI taxonomy): Eukaryota > Metazoa > Chordata > Mammalia > Carnivora > Herpestidae > Suricata > Suricata suricatta. The sequence continues at coordinate 104,374,559 of NC_043708.1, forward strand.
CATGAAGAGGCCGCGTCTCTGGTGAGGGGGGAAGTGACTTTTCAGAAACACAGCTATCACATCAACTCGCCTGTTGTGTAAAGTGGATTGAGCAAGGCTCTCGGTGATTCTGTAACTGATTGTTTTTTATGCTGAAGTAATGTACACTCTAGCATTCTGTTTTTATATTTATGTAATGATTTCTTACAGCCATTCAAGACAGAACTATTTAATTTTTTTTTGAAGTTGGAAAGGTCGCTCCTCCCAAGGGCAGGGGAGGGTTGGGGGCTCGGCGTCCAGAACCACCCCCTCCCCACCCAGACTGGCTACAGGTGAGGCAGTGCCCCCCCCCCCCCCCCCCCCCCCCCCCCCCCCCCCCCCCCCCCCCCCCCCCCCCCCCCGGCAGCTCCGAGTCACCTCCAGGCCCTTCCCCGGGGGGCCTCTGAACTAAGCCCCTCGCCCTTCTGGGCAGAGAGAACTTGACGCAGAGGATGGAGCCCCTCCTTCCCCTTCACTCACCCTCCCTGCTGCTGTGGGACGAGGCTGTCCTGGACTCTGGGCGGAGGGGAGCAGGACGTGGAGGATGTGATTACCTTCACTTCTCAGCCAGCCTGACCTTTTAATGCCTTTGTAAAAAGCATGTACGTATTTATAGTGTTTTAGATTTTTCTAACTTTTGTATCTTAAGAGCAGAGCACCTGTTTAAGCATCGTACCCCCTACTGTTAAAGACCTGTGTCCTCTCTCCCCGCTGTAAGTGCCCTTCTAATAAACTCTTCATTGAAAAGCTCCCAGGCCAGGAGCTCTGTCTCATTCTTTGCTGGGCGGGGAAACGATTTTAACGGCAGCCCAGCAACTTCACAGGGGCTCCAGCCCCCATTCTCGCCGCCAGAACCCCTCGTGCTCCCCAGTGACCCTCCTCCACTCACCGAGGTGACGTGGGGGCCCCTCCCTCGCCTCCCACACCTAAGCAACAGTCTGGTCACCGCGGTGGCACTGGGCATTCCCTTCTTCTGTACTTGAAGGCCTGGATGCCACCAGATGAATCCTCCCCCAGGCATGGAGGTAGTTTTAGGTTCATAAAGGAGGTTTTCACACCCTCCAGCTCGAGGATTCTATCTGCGCCTGTGAAAATGCATTTGTAATTCAAAACGCCCAAGGAGAAAAAGACTTAGTTGACTCTTACGTGGAGGAATGACGTGGATTAACAAACAAGATTAACATGAACAATGTGGGGGGATGGCACAGGGCTAGAATAACCCTTTGCCTGGGCTGCCTTGTCAGCGTCTCCCCTCTAAGGAACGGCCCAAACACCTCCCCTACCAGGAGACAGGCCCATTTCACAGGAGCAGCGCCTCTCGGCCTACAGACCCGGCCCCCGCGAACTGCATCAGTTCCTACCTTCGGAATTCCTAGTCCTACCCTCCTGCCCCTATCTTCCCTGCAGTTTTAGCCTGTATTTCTCAGCAAATGGCTCCACTCTCCACCTCTGACCCCCGCTGTTCCTTCAGCTCCACAACTTTAAATTCCAGCTGCCTAGCAAATGGGCTCCAAGCCACAACGGCCCGCACCCGAATCCTCCTCCACCTCCCTCGAGCTGGTGCCCTTCGTGGACGCACAGTTTGCACCAGCCGGGGTCCCTCTCCCCCATCCTCCAAGGAAGAGCAGCTTTGCTGCACGTCTCCCCTGTGCTCTCCAGCCCCTGTTGACCAGGCCTCGCTTTGTAAAGGCCCTACTGCCCGGACGTCCAGGCTCTCCGAGGCCCTTTCACACCATCTCCTCTTTTTCTTGGGCCCCCACCTACTTCTTCCGGGCTGGTGTTCCCAGACCACTGGATGCACGCTTGACATTCCTTCCCGAGTGACCTCATATCCCCACATGATTTCAAGCCACATTAATGCTAATGACTCCCAAATCAGTCTTTATAGCCCAGACATCAGTCCCAGGCTTCAGACTTGTATCCAACAGCCTGCTGGCTACTGGTGCTCAGAGGGGTGCAAGTACCTCAAACTTGCAACTGGAAAAATGGAATTGATCACCGCCCTCAAACACAGCCTTCCTCCCCTGTGGCTCCAGCCCCAGAAGTCACGATCGCCCCGCACGCCCTTGCAGCCCTGTTAGGCCACGCTCCCTGCCCGTACGTGAGGTCCTTAGCACCCGGACAACTGCACCAGCTTCCCAACGACTCTTGGCCTCTGCCTGCGTTCCCGGAAATGGCATCTTCCACAATGGCCCTGTGACCCACATGACTAAAGCCCTCCAGTCCACAACACAAACTCAAAAGCCTTTATCATGGGCCACCGGACTCCTGTCACTTGGCCCCTATCCAACGGTCAAGGGTCGCTAGTACAGTCGGCGGCCCAGGGGCGAACAGGTGGTGGTCCTTACATAGCACGCTCTTCTCCATGACAACAAGCCCTCTTCTCAAGTCTGCGCTCCCTGCCCCTGTGCCTGCCTGCCACGCCAGCAGGTCACCTGGAGAACTCCCATGAATGCTGAGACTCAGGTCAGACACCTCCTCCAGGAAGCCTTCCGCAGATCTATCGCCAGTCTTCCCAACCGTGTGATAATTGTGTTTGTCCTTCCCTCTAGGCTCTGAGTTCCTTGAGGGTAGCGCTTACGGCTTATTCTTATATCCCTAGCTTCCTTGGGCCACCAAGGTTTGCTGAATAAATCAATTGATCAGGGCCCACAGCTAGCAGATTCTACTGAGCAATCTTTTCCATCTACTTCCACCGTGCCATACTGAGTCCTTACACATGGTTGAAGGAATGCCACCAGAGTGCAGTTCCTAATTACCTTTCATCACCGCTCTTCCAACATCCCGCTGCCCTGTGCCCCCTCGTCCAGGGATGGCAGGTACATGGCAGCGTTACCACCGTTCTGCGGCTCCATCCACACAAAAACCACTCCTCCAGGGCCGGGTCCACTCTCGGCCTCGGGCTCCTTCTCAAGACCGCTCTCCGGGCAGGCAGTGCTAGCCCGTCAGTTTTGGCTAATGCCGCTGCCACACTTCCCAGGAATGCAATTGTGGCTACGTGTCTTTTCCGTGTGAAACCCCCGGGCTCCTTGAGGACCTCCCAAGGAGCCACTGGTCCCACAAAGTAGTATTTCAAGGTTTTCTCCAAATTCACTGCAGCCTTATGCACCCCGTTCCTCTCACTGGACTGTGTGGGTTTCCCCACCATAACCCCCTGCTTTCTCTCCGTACCTCTGTCCCGGCTGCAATTTCCACTAAGAAGTTGCTGCCTCCCCTCGACTTTCTGCCCCCGTTCCATCCCAGCCCCCAGCTCAGTCAGAGGACCACTTCCTCTAGTCCGTGGGTCTCCAAGTGTGGGCCTGGCCAGCAGCCTCACTACTGCACAGAGCAGTTGAAACGCGCTCTCCCGGGCCCAGCTCGGGACCTACTGGACCAGAAACTCTGGGCTGGGGCCCCGGGGGGACTCGGGGGCTCTGAGATGTACCACACGCTCTCCCCAGCCTACTCTGCCCTCTCCTTCCCTCAGCAGCGGAGGCTGGTCACACCGCTTCACATGCTGCCCAGCACCCCAGCTCTCCCGGCCGCGTCATGCCGGCCCCCTGCTGTCGCCTGGCCTGGACGAGGAGCTCCCAGAGAACCCGCACCGTCACCCAAGTCTGCAGCCTCTGCCACCCTGGCACAGCCTGGCACTGGGAAGGTGCATAAGCAGTGCCGGACCCTGAATCCTGTTTCAGCTCTCACCTGGGTCAGGGAACAGGATGCAGCGGCTTTTCCTCAACTCCGACTCTGAAGCCTTCCGACTTCACCACTGACGACATCCCGAGAGTCTCCCAGAGCGGCTGGAGAGGCGCAGACCACGTCCTGGGGCTTCAGACAAAGAGCGCATCCTCTCTCCTAAATTGTGCCGTTTCTAAAAAGTTCCTACCCCAGGCCTCACTTAGCCACACCTTTGTAGCACTGAAGCCACATGGTTGATCAGAGAAAAGGGAGAGGCAAAGATGAACTGCTTTTGTGCCATGTTTCTGTCTCCCAGGTTTGTGCTTGTGGGAAGACACGGTTTGAGCCTATCAACAGACACAGATATAAAAGGGTTTTAGAGGAACAATCATTTTTCTTCCCAAACCTGTATTCCAAAGATGCAGTGACAGCCACTAGGTCCAGGTTCTGAATCCATACTTTTCCAGCAGGAAACAAGGTAGAACCACAAACCATTAAAAGCCGGGACGGGGCTCAGGAGTGCTCCAGCAAAAGGCCACGTTGTTGCTTTTACCTCCTGTTAATTCCTCACTCTGCACACCAGAGAAACTCCTCAGACTAGAGCAAGACTCTTCCTTTTCTAGAAGCACTTGGCTTCAGTGCTCCAACTTAACTCGGAATAGAGACATCTACGTTAAAAGCAAGACTCATGATGTTTATGACATGCTAGGTGGTGCCAAAAATATGAAACCGAGAATTTCTACCACTTTTCCTGCAACGGCGTAAATGCCAGAGACGCAAGGACGGATCGCCACCCTAAACCCCGAGTGGAATCTATGTCAAAACATGCCCACTGCTCTGCACGCTCGGTCTGCTGCCTTTACGAGACCTACAGACGCCGGGAAAGGTGATCAGTCAGGTGTTTTCTAACCGATCCTGCAGGAAGGACACTTGACCAGGTTTTTCACATTCTCTGCCGAGAGTCCTCCGGTGCGATGTGGTGGTTAATGACGGAACGCCATGCCTAAACTGTGTGACTGCTTTAAAATGGGGGGGGGGGGGATGACTTGAACTCGTTACAGAATTCCCTGCAACTCTGTCTCCGTCAATCAGGACATTCAATGAATCAGAACCTCTGACCCGGCTAGACACATGTTTGCTAAATTTAGCTTCGCATCAGCAAGCGCTCAGAATAGCTCGGAGAGCTCTCCTCTTACCCTTAGACGGGGATTCTTCTAAGGCTGCTTTTCCCGGGCAGGCCGGCCCCAGGCAAGGGGCGCTCCAGGAGCTCTGACAATGGCCACTGTTAAGGGACTGGCCTGAGGTAAGGGAGACAGGTTGGCCACAGCAAGATGTTTCTCTCCACCTCTCCACCGCGGGACCAGGAAGTGAGCCACAGCTCCCATTTCAGGAGTTACAAGTACTTTGCAGGAACGGCCTGACATGCTCGATGGTCCTTGAACCACATCCCATGTTACCCAGCCGTCCAAGTCTAGCGTCCCTGAATCTCTAGCTTCTCTGAATTAGATGTGGCCAAGTTCTATAAATAGAGAGAAAGCAAACTGGTTCTGTCAATCTTCTCATACTCCGGCAGGATAACACATTTTAAAATTATAAAAATATCTATGTCTTCATCACTCTAAAATTATTACCTAACACATGATTTTCACAGGGGGAAAAAAAGGGGTTTATTTCTGTCTATCCCTACCTTCCAACACTCAGGGACCTTTAAATATTGTGAGGATATCAGCAAACTAGCAAATGCAAATCCAAACCAAAATTAAGGGTCTTCTCTGCACCCAACTCTGTGTCAAACAGAGAAATGTTGGAGGGAAGAAAAGCCGAGTCTCTCACTTTAAATCCCAGACAGACCATAGTAACTGGCGTTGGCACAGACACGGCTCACGTGAGACAGAGCAACCTCTACGGCACTATTAGCTCATGATCACTTTTTTTTTTTTAATGTTTATTTCTGAGAGAGACAGAGCACAAGTAGGGGAGGGAGGGAGAAAGAGAAAGAGAGAGACAGAGACAGAGGGAAACACAGAATCCGAAGCTGGCTCCAGGCTCCCAGATGTCAGCACGGAGCCCAAAGCGGGACTTGAACTCACGAACCGCAATATCATGACCTGCGCCAAAGTCAGATGCTTAACCAACTGAGCCCCCCAGACGCCCCAGGTCATGATCACTCTTACCATGAGCCTCTAGACAACCCCTGGATACCTTTATCCCCGTGCCCTGGAAGGCCCACAGCCCCAGGAGGCTGAGGTGCCGGGGTGAGCTGACATCACACATATGCACACATAGATTCCACGTCCTGTGAGTCTGGCAAACTCGCCGATTATTCACAATTTATGCCTCATTTGAAGTGAGGTTTCCCCCAACGTATTTCCTACTAAAACCCAACAAAATCATAAGACACATTAGCAGACTTTATAAATAAATGATACTTTAATCACCTGGCTTTGTTGAATCCACAAAATCACATTCATAGCTTTTTCGAGTCTGCCTTTCCTAACCATGTGACCTGATGTATTTTCTGGAACCTTCCAAGTTGTAAGAAAACCATTCTGCCTTTCGTTGTGCAACCCCAGAGCCACCTTCCCGTCCCTAATGCAGTCACATCAAAAACAATGATGGAATAGTGATCAACTAGAGTCTCAAAGGCCTTCGGAATAGTTTAAAAAAGGAGGAGGAGGAAAAACAAGTCACCGAGCAAGACAACTGCCAGTGCTGCCGCCGATGGCTCTTCCCTGACCGCTCCCACCACCGAAGCCACCGAAGCCCAGAACCGGAGCACCCACGCGGGCTGCGGCATCGCGTGAGCGCGCAGAGGCGTCTGGAGCGCCTTCCTGCCGGAGAGCGACGCAGCTCACGGTCCGCAGGAGGCCAGAGCCGCGGCCGGGACCCCGCAGCGAAGGTGAGTGGCACGCACGACCAAGCGTCTACAAGGCCAGAACTGGAATATTTGCTGCACTCCCCACTCTTCTTTTGGAGACGCTCTCTTTGGGGAGCAGGGCCCTTAGGGCTGACCCTGCTCAGCGGCGCCAGGTACTCCGGTGTTCGCGTCCCTTCCCGCCCCGCCCAGCCCTCGGCGTTACTATCCTGGCAGTGACCTGTTGGGCTCCCGGAGCGCGAGAGGGGAACCGCCCTGTTTGAGGGTAGGAGGTGTGAGCGCACAGCTCTGACATCTCCAGAGCGCGGGAAGAAGAGCTCCTTCACGGTTGCCCGAGCGAAAGCTCCGCGCACAGCCGCCTACTGCTTCGCGGCCCGGATCCGGAATCCCTGAAGTCTCTCTCTCTGTCTCTCATCACCCCCACTCCACGCACCGCTCCCCCCACCCCCAGCCCACCAAAGCAACTTTGGAGATGGGCTTGCTTCGCCTCATCTGTTACGTCTAAGAATTCACCCGGTCCTTCCTCAGCTTCTAGCGCCGAGCACCCGGTATTACCCATGAGACGCCCAGCAGCAGTTTCCAGCTCCAGACCGACCTGAGGGCCCCGGCCTCCGGCGCCTCTCACACGATGGCCCAAACGGCCTGCGGTGGCTGCCTCGCCTCCCGCCCAAAGCAACACAGGTCGGGGCAGGAAGCTCCGGGAAGCAGAAAATCCAGAAGCTCGAGGAAAAGTGGCACGAGCTCCTGACCTGCAGGGATTGAGTGTGGCCACAGAGGGCACCACGGGAAAGGTGACCTGGGAAGGGCGTGGTGGCCTCCTCCTCCAACCAGGCAAATCCCACAGGCCCTGGGGCCTCACCTCACTCCCGTTCCTGGAAAAAGCGTATTTGAAACACTCTCACCCCTTGCTGTCATGATACTCCTCACTCCCTTAAAATCTACGGAGAGAGGACACCCCTACTCTCCCCTACCAACAACTAAAATCAAGCGGACCCTAGAACTAAGTCAGGTGGCCAACACGACGCGGGAAGCTCGGCAGAACGGGGCGGGGCAGGGCAGGCTGGCAGGAGAGCCTCGCGCCAAAGGCTCAGTGCTCTTCGTCAGATGAGAGGCCTTCAATTTCGTCTCTGTCTCCCCCAATTGCCATCCAGAAGGCTTTGGCCACCTGTGGAGAGAAGCAGGCAACGCCTTTCAGGCAACAGACACATTAGCTTGTTTCATGTGTCAGTCAATATGCTCAACTGATCAAGACCTAAAATGCTATCCTTGCCCTCCGGCAACATGTATCAGAACCCTCGAACGCCCAGGACGTCGACTTCCGGAAATGCACATTAAGGATAAAATCAGAGTCATATACAAAGGTGAAGGGTGTGTACGGTTATGCACAACTTCACCATTTATAGAAGCAAAAAATGCACATGGCCTACATGTCCAAAAGGGAAATGGATAAATTAGGACACATTCATACAATGAAATACCATAAACCACATACATTTCCTGCCAAGAGCATGCGTTGCGTTGGTAATAACAAAACAAAACAAAGCAAAACAACTAGTTTTCCAGCCCAGTAGTTAGGAAGGCAAACATCCCGAGTCTCAATGAAAGTTCCATGTCACTCAACATACATTTGAAAAATCTTGGTTTGACTATAGTCATTACATTACGACAGTGTAAACATTCAACGCGTTCAAAGTTAACATCCAATGAAAAGTTCACACTAAGTAAGACACTTAACAGAAGTCAACAAGTGTGGAACATAACAACAGCACCGGACTTTTTGTAGATACTCAATAAATACCTGACTGATTGTCTCACCTTTTCTGCATGCAACTTTCTTTGCTCGTGGGGAAGCGTCGCAGCCTTGTCTAGGGGGAAAATAGATCTTAAGAAATTCGTCTGACAGCACGAGGGAGTCTGGAGGGTGTGGGTGTTCTGACACTAGAAGACGGGGAGGGGGGATTCAAAGACAATGCTTATGGCATAGTCATCATAGCTGTTAGGGACTTTAAGTCTTCCCGATTTCCCAGATGAGGATGATGTGAGTAAATTGGCAGGGATCTTACTGACTCCAGGTTAATGAGATACACTGAAAGAAACTGGGAGAGGCAAGAGAAGAAGGGCATATAAGAGGAAAGAGAGTGAAGAGGAAAATTATCCCCGGAGAATTTCTACCAACAGAAGACGGCAGGGGCCTCCAGGAGCCAAGTCTCTCCAGACAGCTGAGACCAGAGCGGTTACCACACAAAATCCTGCCGCACAAAACCGAGGCGCACCGTGACGGGAACGTGCCGGACGCCGCGCATCCAATTACCTTTCATTTCCTTTAACTTTGAAAGTAGTCTTTCAAAATTCTCCAAATCTCCTCCGCCAGTAGTAAGACTGGCCAGTTCTTGAATATCCAGGTCTAACATGGGATCTGAAAAGAGGATTTGTCACATTAGTTGCCACGTATCACTTATGTGCGTGCTGACTATGCATGGAAGGCCATCAGCCCGAGCTCTGATGGGATCACCCCTGGACGAGCACCCCACGTGCCCCACCTTCGCTGCGGATGCTGTTTCCGCCTGCCTGGCTGCTAGTGGGCCTTCGCGAATGAAGGGTGGCGGAGTTAGCCTTAGAGCATTACACTGAGGGGAAGAATTCGGCTTCATTTTAGAGCAGAGAAAACGAGAGCTCTGAGGTGAAGTGACTAGCTGGTCATAGCTAGTGTGAGCTTGCATTCAGACTTAGTGTTTCCAACTTTACCTAAAGGCCACGCTCGCCCCTGAGATGCAGCGATCAACAGTAAGCGTCTGGAATGTATGCTAGGCCTTCCCGTACAACGAATATCTGTGCCTCTGTCACTGACAGCCACCGCTAAGGTGGTCAGGAGAGACCTCAGTGTCTGCAGCTCACACACGGAGAAAGCTGGGTTTAAAACCAAACTCATCTAAAGTTACAGTTATTCAGAAGCAGAGCCAAATCCTAACTATTACTACAAAAGCCTTTGTTATTTCTCCCACAGCCTGTTACCTCTTTATCAAAATTTGATGTAAAAATTTTTTTAACATTTATTGGTTTTTGAGAGAGAGAGAGAGAGACTGCAAGTGGGGCAGGGGCAGAGAGAAAGGGAGACACAGAATCCGAAGCAGGCTCCAGGCTCTGAGCTAGCTGTCAGCACAGAGCCCGTCACAGGGCTCAAACCCACAAGCAGTGAGATCATGACCTGAGCCGAAGGCGGACACTTACCCGACTGAGCCACCCAGGTGCCCCTCAAAATCTGTTTTTAATCAGAATCCTTCCTCATCCTCCACTCCTTGCTGACCTCTATGTCTTCCCTAGGCATCCCAGATCACAAGTCTCCTTCCCTAGATTTCATTTCATTTCATTTCATTTCATACTTAGTGTTTCTAGAACTGTCTCGGCACGGGCATATGCTACTTTGTATTTGGACGTGTCCCCACCACTACTGAAATACAACTATGGTACATGAGATAGTTCACCTTTGTGTCTACAGCACTGAGTGTTTTAATTTATGTAATTCCCTTTCATTTCCGCAATGTCATTCTTAGGAAGAATTTTCTTTCACAGAAGGGGAAACTAAGGCCCATGGGGGGTAAACAACTTACTCCAGGCCACCTCACCACTACTGACGGAGCCATGATTGGGCCCCAAGCCCATGGCTTTAAGCATCATACAGCAAGGCCGGTCTCTCCACTTTTAGGCTGTAAGCTGCTTGAAGACCAGGACAACAGCTAATTCTCTGCACCGAATACAATGCTGTACAGAATATTTGGTGTTAAAAATGCAATTTGGTTAATAAACTTGCCTTGGACAAATTTCAGCGGACATTTCATGCGGGCAGTTGACACACGGGGCTGGAGATAAAAATCCGTGACTTATCTACATAGACACGGTAACTGAACATGGACAGAATCACTTCACGCTTAAATACAGATTTGGCAGAGGAGTTTAGATGGAGTGCTGAGGGATGGCAAGACGTGAGGGCTGGGTAAGGGACGGTCATCTGTCAAAGAAAGAGGAGGAGGAAGAAAACCAGGACATGCGTTGGGTGAGCCAGAGAAAATGTTTCAAAAAGGAACCTGCTCAGGCACCTGGGTGGCTCGGTCGGCTCAGCATTCGGTTGGCTCATGGTTCATGAGTTCGAGCCCCGTGTTGGGCTCTGTGCTGACAGCTCAGAGCCTGGAGCCTGCTCAGATTCTGGGTCTCCCTCTCTGCCCCTCCCCTGCTCGCTCTCTGCTCTGACTCTTAAAATAAAATAAAGACATTAAAAAAATTAAAAAAAAAAAAAAGGAGCCTGTCCGTAGTACTGAATGCTGCCAAGAGTGAAGAGGAGGCCTGGAGAATGTCTACTGAACTGAGTGGCACGCAGGTCTCTGATGAACTGTTTCAGTGGCAAGTCGGGGCCGAAGCTGAAGAGTAACGGCAGGTGAGGGATGGAAGGAAGTTCAGTAAAGAGGGGAGGCAGCCGTGGGGCTGACAGGTGTTTTTCCTGTGTTGGTTTGGTTTTGCCTTTTTCCTTTACTTCTGAAATAATTTCACTAATACCAAAAAGCTGCAAGAGTAGTAAGTTCCATCTTCCTCCCCCAGCATTAACCTCTTGAACTAAAGGACAATACTGGATGTTAAGAAGTTCATAATAGTAAAGTGCTATCAACTACAGACTTCATTCAAACCTCGTCAGTTTTCCCACTAATACCCTGTTCCGGGCTCTTACCCAGAACTCAGCTGTCAGCTCTCTTTAAGGCTTCTTCAAAGTGTGACAGTTCCTTAGACTTGTCACCTTTCATGACTCTGACACTTTGGAAGAGTACTCACCAGTTATTTTGTGTAATGTCCCTCCATTTGGGTTTGGCTGGTGTTTTCTTATTAGACTGAGGCTCTTTCGGCACGAAGACCACAAAAGTGATGTGCCCGCTCAGTGCCTCCTATGGGGGGGGTGATGGATGTCCGTGTGTCTTCTTCCTGGTGATGTTACAAGTGTATCCGCTGGGTTTCTCCAGCATGAAGTTACTATTATCCTCTTTGTAAGAGATAAATATCTTGGGGAAGACACTGTGGAGTATGCAGGAGTCATGTTCCTTCTCAAACTGCATCTCCTCAGTTTAACGTTCATCAGCGGATCTTGGCCACAACAACTATTACTACTGTGGTGTGTGACTAATGATGATTTTTCTTGCCCTCATTCCTTCTACATTTATCAGAATTCTTCTGTAAGGAAGAACTGACCTTTCTTCCCTGGTTATTTCTTTGCTCAGTTATTTCTTATACTAGTATGGATTCATAGGTATTTATTCTATTCTGTGGATTATAGCCCAATACCAAATTCATTAAAACATTTTTTTCTTTAATGTTTATTTACTGAGAGGGAGACAGAGCATGAGTGGAGGAGAAGCAGAGAGAGAGGGAGACACATAATCTGAAGCAGGCTCCAGGCTCTGAGCTGTCAGCACAGAGCCCAAGGTGGGGCTCAAACCCATGAACCCTGAGATCATGACCTGAGCTGAAGTCAGGCACTTAACTGACTGAGCCACCAGGGCGCCCCTACTAAATTCATTTTTGCTGGTCAAATTGTTCCAGCATGAGCCACAGGAAGCTCTTTCAGGTTGGTTCTGGTGCCCTTTCAACATGTCCCCCCTTCTTCCCCCCCAGTACCTCTTTATGTTCTGGCCCCACGAGATGGCTCTAAGTCATCCTGCATTTTTCCTGTCCCCAACTCTGGAATCAATCACTTCTCCAAGTGACCTTGAGCCTTTTATTGGAGGATGTTATTTAAAAACTAAGATCTAATGCTAAGGGTGTTGGGACACCTGGGTAGCTCAGTCGGTTGCACGTCCAATTTTGGCTCAGGTCACAATCTCGTGTTTTGTGAGTTCAAGCCCCGTGTCGGGCTCTGTGCTGACAGCTCAGAGCCCCTGGAGCCTGCTTCAGATTCTGTGTCTCCCTCTCTCTCTGCTTCTCCTCCACTCATGCTCTCTCTCTCTCTCTCTCAAAAATAAGTAAACATTAAAAAAAATTTTTTTAAACCAACAGGAAGGACCCAACTGAGAAGACAGGGTTGAATATACGAGAGAGAAAAGAGATTATATGTAATTTTTCCTCCTTAATATGTTTCTATCACCAAACACTTAAGTTTCCTACTGGACTATCTTCTAATCAGAAAGAGTTTTAAAAACTGCACATGGACCCGCCGTGGCATCAAGAAAAAGCAGAGATGTCACAGTTCCCCAACAGGAGAACACTTACGGTTATTGTCAACTACATTCCGTGGCTTTTGGACAGGAGAGTGGATTCGAGTTTCAGTTCGAGGACCCCTTGGACAAGTTATTAAACTGCTCTGGGCCTCAGATTCATCTCCATAAAAAACTTCTCTGCCGAACTTCATTACCCAACACACGAAAGTAGATATAAAATAACTTTAAAAGGATGTGAAAGGGCTTATAGAGTCGTATTATTCTCTTTACCATCAATTCTGCCAACTGTTAAATACTATGAAAAAACTGGAATATGGAGATATAAAGCTGTTTCGCCACCTGGTTCTGTCTGTCTCCGCTAAGATGATCTGGAGCAGGATCCTGCTAAGAGAATCAGTGAGAAAATGGTACCCTGGGATTGCTTACGTAGTCATTCTCCCTCCTTTGCTGACAGCCATCCACCAGGCTCCCGTTCATTGGGGTACACGATCCATTTCTTCCCTTGTTCATCTTCAAAGTCAATTTCCCCCCCTGATGATGTATGTCACGTACCTATTCCAAGTTCCACAGAGCTGTCTCCTGGCAGCCAAAGGAGGAACTTACCCACGATGCTATCAGCCTGGGCGTCTGCTGTGTTCGATGCAGCGCCCCGACGATCCAACAGAGATTCAGTCCTAGCTGCTGCTGGCAAACGGGGCTGCTGTTGAGGGAAATACACACGAGCAGTAATTTAATTGCAGGCTATTTCAGAACAAAAGCCAAAAAAGCTCACACTTCCACTCCCCAGTGGGCTCTAGAGAAGCAATAAAGGGAGCCAGAGACAAGGAGAGATGGACAAAGGACTGATGCCACATTAAAAATTCACTAACTCACGAGTGCTTTCCATCAAGGAAAAACTAGAAAGTGTTAGGATTCTGCTATTGGCTATTAAAACATGGTTTTTTGTGTGCTTTAAGAGCCATGTTTTAATCAAAATGTGACAACGAACAGAAGGCTGGTTCAAAAGCTCCAGCCTGATGAAGAAGTTGCCTGGAGAGACGGTACGACCCTGTGTCAGCGGAGACGTGGTTCCAGCACGCTGACAAGGCACCCTGGGGCCACAGACCTTGAGGACACAGGGTGGAAGTCAGACTAGGAGCTTCGCTGAGGACAGGGCCCTTGCCTCAGGCTTGTAGCGGGCTTGGGAAATGAAGGTCTGGAGGCAACTTTACGTCTCCAGGAAATCCTAGCACGTGTTTTAAAGCACACTAGCCAAAAAACCCCTGCGGGGGCCTCAGTTGCGATCATGCTGAACTAGCCTTCTCGCAACAGGCACCAGGCCCAAGAGGACGGTTTCAGACTCTCTTTTTATCCCTGTTTTACGATTTTCTGCTTTCTCTTTTTATCCCTGTTTTACGATTTTCTGCTGCCTCTTAAATGGAAAGGAAAAAATGACAGATGGTAGAAAGACTCAGAATGATGAGGAGAAATTAAAACCAAGGGATCCAGGAAAAATCTTTACCTCTGAGTGGCACGTCTCTGCTGACCCCATGCTACGGTTTGCTCCGGCCAGGGAGCTGAGAAGGCTAAAGCCTGGGTTCCTATCTGAAAAGAAAACAATCCAGTCGCGGACGTTTATTTACATTTTAGACGGTTCAAATGACCGTGATGAAGAAACGGTGCCCATTTCCTCATTATCAAAGTTCTAAGTATCAAAACTGTCACCACAGGACGACGCTAGGAATGGACAGATCTTAATGCGTGGACTCGTGCTTGCCTTTTCTTTATACTTGTTATTTGAAAATAGGAGTTTTTTTGGAATAAACACTTCTTAAAACAATAGTCACGAACCATGACCATACTCTGTCCATTCTGAGTAATTTTTTAAACCTCACAGACACAGGTCCAGGCCAGATATAATGGCGGGGCCGCCGCAACAAAGAAGGCCACTCAGGTTAACACTACTCATGTTTTTGTAGTCAGTCACCATGAGCCAATATGGCGGGGTCTCAGTATTTCAAATGTTCAGAAACATTTACCAAAAATCAACACAAAAGTATTACTATCAGGTGAAAGGAACATGCATGCTTTTTAAAATAAAGCTTTCATTTTGTAATGGATAAGGACTCCCTATACTCTTAATGTCTGTACTTACAATGGAGAACAGATCTGGAGCAGAACATCTAGAAATGATGCTAGCACCAGCCCCAACCCCGATCACAGTAACCTCAGAACCATCTGGAACATCTATTAAAAGTAACCTGGTATTCAAGGACCCAACCTCAGACCCACTGAGGTAGAACCTCTGGGGCGGATGCCACAGGAGCTGAACTTTCAGTACTTTTAAGTGTATTTTTAGTGATCACTACACCCAACGTGAGGCTTGAACTCCTGAGCCCAAGATCAAGAGTGAACCCTGAGATCAAGAGTCACACGCACTTCTCACCCACCAGGTGCCAGAGGCTGAACTTTTCACAAGTACTCCAAGAGAACCTCAGGATCAGGGAAGTTTGGGGGGAAGAAAAAAAATCACTACCTTAGAGAAAAGGTGACACCCACAATCCAAGAGTCTAACGGTATAGTTGTCCAGAAGATAACTTCCATGGGGCGCCTGGGGGGATCAGTTGGTTAAGCATCCAGCTTCGGCTCAGGTCACGATCTCATAGTTTGTGGGCTCAAGTCCTGCATCGAGCTCTGGAGCCTGCTTCGGATTCTGTGTCTCACGCTGTACCCCAAAGCCTGTGTACTCCTAAAACCCCTCTAAGCTCCTCATCCAGCTCCCTCGCTCTGCCAGGGACATGCCAGGCCAAACACTCGGGTGCATCCCATGCAAGGACCAAGCACTAAGGTGTCACCAAGGTGGGCAGTGGAGGCCCAGCAGCCAAGAGAAGGAGATCCACGTGGTGTCCCACGCGGATGGCTTCACAGAGCCTGGGATGCTTATTTAAACATCAGCATAATTCTTTCTTTTTGGCCAGTGTGCTATATATATTAAAGCAGTTGTGCCCAGTTCAGTGCTCTGACAGGGATTTTCCATGTCATGGAGCTCTGACAGCAGACCTGGGCTCTTCGTACAAGAGGCAGTGTCTGAGTAACAGGGTACTGCTTGCTGGAAGAGAGGCCTCCCCTCTATTACTGGAAATACAGTGGGCTTGGCGTACTCTTCAAATCCAATTCACAACTCTCTCCCTATTCTAATTCCACGGCTTATGGTGTTCCTGTGTTGGGCATTACCTAAACTTGGCAGGCCAGGCTGCAATCCATGAAGAATAAGGCAATGTTGTATCAGCTTAGGCATTATATTTGATCAAAACAGTCTGTTTTAAGTCCCTCGTTCTTTTTCATTTTTTCTAAGTTTTATTTATTTTTGAGAGAGAGAAAGAGACAGAGAACCCGAAGCAGGTTCCAGACTCTGAGCTATCGGCACAGAGCCCGAAGTGGGGCTCGAACTCACGAACTGTGAGACCTGAGCTGAAGTCGGACACTTAATGGACTGAGCCACCCAGGCGCCCCAAAGTCCCTCATTCTTTATAGTGACTGCCCCCAAGGAGGGGGTCTGGGATCAACAGAAGTTAGAAAAGCCAGATTCACCCCTGCAGACCTTGAAAAGGTCTGAATGGGAGGAAGAGGACTGGGCTCTGGTCAGAAAGCCTGGTCATTCCCGGCTCCTCCCCCCAATGTGATCTCAGGCAAATTAGTGAATCTTTCTGTGTCTCAACCTTTTCATCCATGATGTAAGAGGAGTGCTATATATATTCATGATTGTTAAGGTCCTTTCTGCCCTAGAAGTTGTGATTTTATGAAGAAATACTTTTTAGCCCTTCTGACAGTAGATATGAATTAGCTGGGCTTTTAAAAAAATTACTGAACAGAAAAACAAGAGCTTTAAATTTCCTAATCCTTTTAGGGTTCACAGATGACTACGAGTTTATAATCAGGTTTCAGGCTGATTATAAGAAGCTGGAAGGCCTTGTGCTCAGAATTTTCTTATAAACAATGGAGAAATGTGGTCAACTGACAGAGTTCACCATGTCCCCCGCTTATATTTTAAGGAGATCAGACACACAGCAATCGTCACGACTAGAAAAACAATTCATTCTTGTTTATCCAAAGCAGACTGCTTGCGCATTAATGTCGCTCAAAAAAACTTGGATGGTATTTTATCCACCTACGGCTTTAAAGAAACTCTCAGTTCTGCCTAGTTCAAAACGTGTTTAGCAAAACTCTGCCCGGGTGCACCCACTGTAAAACCATTCTCAGAGGAAAGGATTACATCAATCTTTTCTTGTTTGCCACATTTTTCTCCCCAGGACTCAGGACATGAAAATATCATCCCTGTTAACAAGAATTTATGTCTTTAGCAGGTAGTTGCTGAAATTGACTTTTGCATCTCTCGTTTTATTGATGCCACAAAATACCAGACTAGGAAGGAATAAATTAATCTGCTTACTGATTTCTTCTGAAGCCTGAGAGCTACAGAAAAGGGAAGTTGTTAATGGTAAAAATAAATTACTCTGGAAGGCACAGTATGTATATTGAACTCTGGTCCTAAAAACCATCTAATTCCATTTTAGATTACTAAGTGGGCACCTGTGGAATATTAGATTTTAAAAAGGAGAGTCATGAAAAACTCTAGTGGTGCTGGTCCTCAGCATGAGATTCTTGCTAAAGTGTCAACATCAAAGTTATGGCCTCAAAAATAAAAATTTCATGTGCTTTGGGAAGGAGCTTCGATTTATTTATTTTTTTAAGAAGAAATTTCCAGAAAATTTCGTATAGATGACATTGTCTGGGTATCTCTTCATAAATCTAAAAGCACAGGATTTGGGGGGGAACCTGGGTGGCTCAGTCGGTTGAGCATCTGACTTTGGCTCAGGTCATGATCTCAGTCTGTGAGTTCGAGCCCCGTGTTGGGATCTGTGCCAAAAGCTCAGAGCCTGGAGCCTGCTTTGGATTCTGTGTTTCCCTCTCTCTCTGCCTTCCCCCGCCTGTGCACTGTCTCTCTCTCTCAAAATTAAAATAAAAACATGAAAAAAAGAAAATAAAAGCACAGGATTTTTATAGAAACGTAACATGCACTTCACACAGCAATTGTGACTGCCATTCCCTGAGATACTTATAGAATTGAAAACTTGGGCCCAAAGGGAAATTTTAGCAGAAGGCTAAATATGTGAAGGATACTGGAATATCTGCTGGCAGCCTGATAGGACTCAGACAGAGGCTGCCAGCGTGGGCTCCGCAGAGAGGTTTTTACCTCACGTTTCTACACAACACAGCCACACCATCAACGATTTCCCTGGCCACACCCCAATAATGTCTTAGATGATCTCTTCTATGTTTTCTGTATTCATATTCGGCTTTTATTTCTTTGAAGCAGCAATTAGTTGGCATCATCTTTAGGAGTTCATGTCTTCCCCATAGTTTAAGTTTTGTTTGCACCCCCTTTCTCTCTCCACAACGTATTTTCTTTTCTACCAGGTGATGCACATCACCACACTTCCATCGCAACTAAGATATTTCAGCTTCCATAGAGAAGCTGGGCCTCTATTTTAATATTTTTAAATCACACCATGAACACTCATTTTAAGCAAGTACTCCAACCAAAATGATTTAACTAGTATTTGGGAAACAAGCCTACACATCTTTACCACATTAAAAATATTTTTATGTTTTTTTTATTTTTGAGAGAGAGAGAGAGAGAGAGAGAGAGAGACAGACAGACAGACAGACAGAGTGTGAGTGGAGGAGGGGCAGAGAGAGAGGGGGACACAGAATTCAAGGCAGGCTCCAGGCTCTGAGCTGTCAGCACAGAGCCCGATGTGGGGCTCAAACTCACAAACTGTGAGATCATGACCTGAGCTGAAGTCGGCCACTTAACCGACTGAGACACCCAGACGCCCCTGTCACATTCCACTTCTGCTTGACATAATGAAATGAATGATTCAGAAATCACAAAAGAATTCAAAGAACTGATTTATTCTCTTTTAATGAGCTATTGGTTTGAAAAGACAAAACTCTGTAGCTGCCGGTACCACCGGCTTTGAGTCCACGCAAGTGAATCCGTGCTCTCCCTGTGACGCCTGGCCACCTGCTCCCAAATGCAGGACTGTTCTGCCAATACTTGGAGATACAATGAACATGACCAGAAAGTAACCAGACTATGCTTTTTCCCTTTTTCCTGATCGTAAATGAAATATTCACAGTAGAAAATCTGGAAAATATAGGAAAGGATAAAGAAGGAACTGAAAACCGTGGAAGATGCCGATCAGTGCCTTGGCATACATCCTCCTGGTCTTCTTCCCTGTGCACAAACTGCACTGAACATCAGAAGGAGCGCTGTCTTTTCCAAAGGTGTAAACGTAGAGCTTTACACTGATTCCAATCCGGGCTCTGCCGGAGAGTC
Source organism: Suricata suricatta (assembly GCF_006229205.1). NCBI lineage: Eukaryota > Metazoa > Chordata > Mammalia > Carnivora > Herpestidae > Suricata > Suricata suricatta. The sequence continues at coordinate 104,393,685 of NC_043708.1, forward strand.
ATGTCTCCAGAGCCTGAAGCACACTCTTGAAAATCCTCAAAGGACTGTAGAGAATCAAGTCAAAAATCGTTCAGAACTGAGTGTGGGGCATCATAAGAGCAATAAAATGAGATGTTACCCCGAAGAAAAAGAGGACTTTTCTTAAGTAGCTCATAACCAGTTCTAGAAAGAATACCAAAGGAAAACTCCCAAAAATGTTTTGCATGGTGGCCGCAGGAGGGGCCTCCTGGGTGACTAGCCTGATCTCCCACCGTGCATTTGCTTATGGACGATTTGGGGCGTGACTTTTTTAAACCAGAGGCTCATCATTTGACTCATTTATTCCCTTCCCTCTTCTCTAATTGGTCACCACGCCCTCTTCTCCTTGTTCTCCTACAACACAACCTCTTCCACCAAGTATGCCTTCAGTACACACACACACACACATACACACGCACGCACATGCGCACACACCTACACACAGGCACACACGAACCGAGAACTATTTATTTTATTTTCGACCACAACATTCACAGTTTGACAAGTGTTAAGAGATTATTCACACCATTCCTTCCAAAGCTCCACATATGAGGCATGGGATAAAAGGAGGAGCGACTCACTCTGACTCAGGGAACGTGGGTCCACAGGATGTAACGTTGCTGTAACTCTACCCGAGCCTAGAGATGAGGAGACGGGTCCAGACACATGATGCCATCTTCCAAGATGACCCGGGCAGAGACAGATCCCCTAGAACCCACTGTTTACCACTCTCCCTCTCATTAATTTGTTTTATTTCCCGCTAACATTAAATTTAATGATTAAATTTTTATTTAATCTTTTTTTTAACCCTCTCTTAAAAAAAATTATACTAAAGGCATTAGCCATCTGCTTTCTCAAGAGAGTAGGTTAGGTATCGGTTAGCCAGACCACCCTTGTGTTTTTGGTACTTATTTCTTGCCACTGCTCTCTACACCAAGTTGTAAACGGTTCCTTAAGCTGGAATCTAGGACTCCTATTTTGGTACCTTGTTACCGAGTACATTCAGGGGAGCACACATTAATAAATGAAAAGAATTAATCATCTATTAATTTTTTTAATGTTTATTTTTGAGACAGAGAGAGACAGAGCACGAGTGGGGAAGAGGCAGAGAAAGAGGGAGACACAGAATCGGAAGCAGGCTCCAGGCTCTGAACTGTCAGCACAGAGCCAGATGCGGGACTTGAACTCATGAACCGCAAGATCATAAGCTGAGCCAAAGTCGGACACTCAACCCACTGAGCCACTCAGCACCCCTAATTCTTTTCATTTATAAGACGAAAACAGAAAACTATCAAATGAGAGAACTTTTGTTTCCTCTATGAAGAGTCTGCTTAATCCTTACCCAACTGCATCACTAGAAATTAAACTATCATAGATAAACTAAAAGTAAGTTCTCAGCTTTTGAAATCCAATTCTCCACAATTATTGCTTACCATTGGGGGATCAAAGTCACAACTCGGTCATATCTGTTTAGTGCAATCCCTCCTTCACTGATTAGTCACAGGAAAAGGTCATAATATCTCCCCTCCTTGGCCTTCACTTAGCGGTCATATTTTTTGTAAAAAGACCCAGTGAGTGGGATAGGGCCTTGAGGTGACACTAATCTGAAACTTTAAACAAGGACACTATGTCTAATGCTATCTTCCTAAGTGAAACAGTAAGTGACAATGTCATCTGATAAACAAAACAACTCCTCAGGCTTCTAATAATAAATAACACACTTCCTTTCCCTGTCCTTAAAACCAAGGCCTGTTTACTGAGTGCCTCCCAAGGCCCAGGCACAGACTGAAGAGGGCGCTTAGCTCTCCCACTGTTCCCCAGGAACAACAAAGCACTCTCTAACCAGGCCTTCCGCTGTGCCTGACAGATGGGGAGAGAAGGCAATCCCACTAGAGATCAAAAAAGGGGGAGAAGGGGTCAACTTTTAAATGGGTCACATTTGGCATAAAGCATGAACCCTCAGGTTCTCCTTTCTGATGCTAATACGGGGATAGTAAATTATGAGACAGACCCAAGCGGGAGTCCCCGAAGCCATCAGCCCAGGTCTGACAGGGGCAGGAAGTAAGTCCAGAAGGCCCCTGACATTTTATCCACAACCGTCTCCGGAGTCACAGCCTTTTAGGCGGAGGAAATGTAAGGCAAGACAGTGCAGGAAAGGTTCTGCAGTGAGCAAATTGATGTGAATAGAAAGATCCTAGAAAGCACAGCCCGATGGTAAAGGCAGTCCTAAACGCTTTACTTCCTGGACCACTGGAAGTCACACCTTTACTGTACACAGTGCAAACTCTGACTTCCCTAAAAATGTGACCATTACACTGAAGACAGTGGAATCTGGGAATTTCCTCCAGGAAGAGCTTAGAGTATATCCTTCAGCTCACAGTGTCTCAACCACTTTCCTCATGGCCCCTAAGGGAAAACCTGCTGTTTCCTTCGCTGCTCATTCATCACCGACACTTCTGACACCAGACACATGGGGTTTTCCACACCATACAACTCTCCAATTCCCCATAATGCCAACTGGGTGTCCTTCCATTTACACTTCTGAAACTAACTGCCTAGAGTCAGCCCAGACCCCCCAGGGGAAGGGCTCCATCCCACAAGGCTGCCTTCGTGTCCCCACTGGCCTCAGACACCAAACCAAGTCTCAGTTGTCACCGGTACTTCCAACTGGCTATAAATGGAGCATTCCCATGACCCCTCCCTCAGTTCGATCATTTGCTAGAATGGTTCACAGAACTCAGTAGAACAGTTTACCTACTAAAGTACCAATTTACAATAAAAGAATACAGCTCAGGAACAGCCAAATGGAAGAGATGCACGGGGCAACGTATCAGAGCGCGCTCCCTTCCCCACCCCTCAGTGTGCTCACCCACATGGAGGCTTGCCAGGGTTTTTAGGGAGGTTCCATTACACGGGCACAACTGATTAAGCCTTGGGCTCCACGTACCTAACTGGAGGCAGGGGGTGGGGCTAAAGGTTGCAACCCTGTAACCACATGGCTGGGTCCCCAGACAACCAGCCCTCACATTTAGGGGCTTCCCAAAGTTAACCTAACTCAGGTGTGGTGGAAAGGGGCTTGTTATTGAATACTAAAAGAGGCTCCCTTCACCTATATAGCTCTGGAGCTATTTCAGGATCCTGGACAAAAACCAATTATTAATATATTATATTATCTTACAAGCCCTGGGCCAAGAACTTGGGTCAAAGATGACCTCCACTCAGGGCCTTTTTAGACAGTTTTTTCCTAATTATGTATGATACACCCAACCGACTGAAAGAGTAATATCACAGATATACTGCATACATTTTTACATATTATGTGCATATCTGTCCTTTATATATAAAATAATTTTTTTTTTACCTCCCCTCATCCCCAGAACCAATTTTCATCCCTTTGGGGGCAATAATGCCCCATTAAAAATGCATACCCTACTTTATGAAACAAGACAGTGGTAGGGCCAAGAATATAAAATTAGGTTATTCCAAGTTAACCCAAAAGTTGCATCTTATATCAGGAAGATTTTTAAATCTCTTTCTAGAACAGTAATTTGCCTACAACTTTAGTACTATAACTTTACCTGTCTGCTTTTACAATGTGAAATTAAGTGGCAGAAACACTTTAACTGAGCACCTGTCTACATAAGAGTTTTAACTCAAACTGAAGAGAATAATCCCTTGTGACTCTAAACAATTTAAAATAAACTATCTTTCACTCGCAAGTAATGTATAAGAATGTATTACATTAACTCTCTAGAGATTTATCTGTATTTAGGATTAAGTGCAGAACAATGGAATAGACCCACCATTTCAGACAGCCTTTTAAAAAGGATTTATTTCAAATCCAACAAGAGAATATAACAATTGTTGATCTCTAGGCACCCAACACTGAAGCATCTAAATATATAAGGCGAATATTAACAGCTATGAAGGAAGAAACCGACAATAATACGGTAATAGTGGGGGACTTGAGCACCCCGTTTATATCAGTGGATAGATCATCTGGGCAGAAAATCAATAATGAAACGGCGTCTCTGAATGACACATCAGACCAGATGGACTGCACAGCTATGCAGCGAACACTCCATCCGAAAATGCCAGAATACACATTCTTGTCAAGTGCACGTGGAATGTCCTCTAGGACAGATATGTCAGGCCACAAAACAAGTCTCACTAAACTTAAGATTGAAATCAAATGATGTATCTTTTCTGAGCACAACAATATGAAACTAGAAATCAATTTCAAGGGAAAAAAATGAGGAAAAAAACACAAACACGTGGAGGCTAAAAACACATGCTACTAAACGACCCAAGGTCAGGAGAGAAATCAAAGAAGAAATTAAAAAGAACATGGGGACAAATGAAAATGAGAACACAATGATCCAAAATCTTTGGGATACAGCAAAAGCAGCCCTCCAAACAAAATTTCCCTTAGAGAAATTTAGAGCGATAGAGCAAACAAAGGAAAATCTCAAACAATTTAACCTTACACCTAAAAGAACTAATAAAAAAAGAGAACAAACGAAGCCCAAAATTAGAAGGAAGGAAATAATAAAGATCAGTGCAGAAATAAATGAACTAACAGACTATAAAAATAACAGAAAAAAAATCCATGAAACCAAGAGCTGGTTCTTTGAAAAGACAAAGACACTACAAAAAAAAGAAAACTGCGGGCCACTATCCCTGATGACCATATGTGCAAAAATCCTCAACAAAGTATTAGCAAACGGAATTCAATAATACATTAAAAGAATCATTTATCGCGATCAAGTGGGATGTATCCCAGGGATGCAAGGATAGTTCAATATTTGCAAATCAATGTGATTGATATATACGTTAACAAAATGAAAAATAAAAATCATGTGATATCCATATATGCAGAAAAAATACTTGACAATCATGATTAAACCATTCATGATAAAAACTCTCAACAAAGTGGATTTAGAGGGTGCAAACCTTGATGTAATAAAGACTGTATGTGAAAAACCCACAGCTAACATCATACTCAACGGTGAAAAACAGAGCTTTTCCTCTGAGATTAGGAACAAGACAAGGATGTCCACCTACACTACTTTTATTCAACATAGTACTAGAAGTCATAGCCACAGCAAACAGACAAGAAAAAGATCTAGTAAAAAGGCATCCAAACTGGCAAGAAAGAGGTTAAACCATCATTATTTGAGGATGATATGATGCTATACATAAAAATCCCTAAAAACTCCACTAAAAAGCCATCAGAAACAACAGATGAATCCAGTAAAGTTGCAGGATACAAAATTAATACACAGAACTTGGTTGTATGTCTAGACACTAATAATAATGTAGCAGAGACAGCAATTAAGAAAACAATTCTAATTACAATTGCACCAAAAATATCAAATGCTTAGGAATAAACCTAACCAAGGAAGTGAGAGGCCTGCACTCTGAAAATGTAAACACTGATAAAAGAAACTGACGACAAGAGAAAGAAATGAAGATACTCCGTGCCCACGGTTTGAAGAGTTAATATTGTTAAGATGTCCACACAACCCAAAGCATCCTACAGATTCAGTGCAATCCCTATGAAAATACCATCAGCAGTTTTCACAGAACTAAAAGTTAATCCTAAAATTATTATGGAGCCACAAAAGACCCCCAACAGCCAAAGCAATCTTAAGAAAAAACAAAACTGGAGGAATCACAATCCCAGATTTCAAGATATACTGCAAAGCTGTAGCAATCAAAACAATATGGCACAGGCACAAAAACAGACACATAGATCAACACAACAGAATAGAGAGCCCAGAAATAAATCCAGGCTGATACGGTCAATTAGTCTGCAACAAGGGAGACAAGGGTACACAATGGGGAAAAGATAATCTCTTCAATAAACGGGGTTGAGAAAACTGGACAGCTACATAAATAGGAATGAAAACTGGACCATTTTTAAAACCATACACAAAAATAAACTCAAAATGGATTAATGATCTAAATGTGAGACCCCAAACCATAAAACTCCTAGAAGAAAACACAGGCACTCATCTCTCTGACATTAGCCTTTTTCTAGATACATCTCCTCAGGCAAGGGAAACAAAAACAAAATAAACTACTGGGACCACACCAACACAAAAAGTGTTTGCACAGTGAAGGAAATGAACAAAAAACCAAAAAGGCAGCCTACTAACTGGCAAAAGATACTTGCAAATGATCTGAGAAGGGCTTAATAGCCAAAATATATAAAAAATTTCTACAACTCAACACCAAAAAACAATCTGATTAAAAATGGGCATTTTCCTAAGCCAACAGACACATGAAAAGATGCTCCATATCAGTGTGAATTATCAGAGAAATGCAAATCAAAACCACAATGAGGTATCACCTTATACCTGTCAGAACACTAGAATCAAAAAGATAAGAAACAGCAAGCAATGGCGAGAATGTGGAGAAAAGCGGAGCCTCAGGCACAGCTGGTGGGAATGTTAGTTGGTATTGTCAGGTGGAAAGCAGTAGGAAGGTTCCTTAAAAAATTAAAATACAAATACCGTATGATCCAGTAATTCCATTAGTGGATATCTACCCAAAGAAAACAGAAGCACTCATTTGGAAAGGGACATCCACCCCTCTGTATACTACAGCATTATTTACAACAGCCAAGATATGGAAGTAACCCACTGTACACACTGGGACAGATGAATGGATAAAGATGTGGTATACGTACACAATGGAATACTTCTCAGCCATAAAAAAGAATGAAATCTTGCCATGTGTGACAACATGAATGGACTCAGAGGGTATTATGCTAAATGAAATGAGTCAGAAAGGGAAAGACAAGTCCCATATGATTTCACTTAGATGTGGGATCCAAAAAACAAAACAAACAAGAAGCAGAAATAGACTCGTCTGTACAGAGAACAAACTGATGGCTGTGAGGGTGTGGAGGATGGGCAAAATGGGAGAAAAGGAGTGGGAGGCACAGGCTTCCGGTTCTGGAATGGATAATGGGGATATCAGGTCCAGCACATGGGGAATATAGTCAGTGACACTGTGACAGTGTTGTATGGTGACACACGGCAGCTCCACTGGGGAGAGCACAGCATAAGTACAGGCTCACTGAATCCCTATGTTGTATACCTAAAACCACTAACATTGTACGTCAACCATACTTCAATTAAAAAACATAAAATTTAAAATAAAACTCTAAAATTAAATTAAAAGGATTTATGTTTTATTTTTAATGTTTAAAAATTTTTTTAATGTTTTATTTATTTTTGAGAGAGAGAGAGAAAGAGTACAAGTGGGGGTGGGGCAGAGAGAGAGGGAGACACAGAATCTGAAGCAGGCTCCAGGCTCTGAGCTGTCAGCACAAAGCCCGACACAGGGCTCGAACCCACGAACCACAAAATCATGACCTGAGCTGAAGTCGAATGCTCAACTGACTGAGCCACCCAGGTGCCCCAATGTTTATTTTTGAAAGAGAAAGAGAGACAGACAGAGAGAGCTCGAGCAAGCAGGGGCAGGGCAGAGAGAGAGGTGGAGACACAGAATCTGAAGCAGGGTCCAGGCTCTACACTGTCAGCACAGAGCCCAACATGGGGCTCGAACTGATGAGCTGTGAGATCATGACCTGAGCCACAGTCAGATGCTTATCTGACTGAGCCATCCACACACCCCTAAAAGGATTCATTTTAAATGCAATAAGCAAGAATGTCCAAATTTCAGATATGATCATTACTTCCAGTCTGTCTCATTGAAATCTTACTCAGGCCAGACCGCCCAGGTGAGGGGAGGGGGGGGGCGGGCTCTGTAGGAAATGAACTCATCTGGCTCTGCCAATAACTCCCATGCGGCCTGGGTAAATTATTTAACCTCCGTTCATTCCTCTAACCAGCCAATAACGTAAATCAACACACTGCAATGGAAAAACACACAACAACCCTGGTCAGGAAACCTGCCGTCTGGTCCTACCTTAGCTACTGACTCACTATTAGGCAAGTGAGAATGCGCAAGTCCCCTCTCCTCCCTGGGGCCTCACTTTCCCCATCTGTAAAAGGAAGGTGCACGCAAGGAGATTCTCCATTTTACGTGCCTTCACCTGGCTAATTCACAGACACTATCCTAAAACAAATAAAACCATGCCCTTTTTTAAATTCTACAAAATTCAAGAACATGAGTCAACCCACCCAGCAGAAGACTTGATAGAAAAAATACCGCTTAAAAAGTACTGGAAAGAAAAACATGATTGCTCTCCAAGACAACAGTCTTAACATTTCAGGTAAAGTGCCTTCTCCACTTGAACAGAATCAACCATCATTCATGAGAATTCATCGCAGTCCCTTTTGGAACCATATCTATTTTCTGCTTGGATCATCTCTTAGTGCCACGTGCTCCATAAACTACCTCCTGCTATGTTCAATAATGCTTTCATTTTATTTGTAATTGGGAAACCATTTTGAGCTTTAGGAAATGTCCCTAAGTTATAGTAATCTGGGATTTGGGAAATCAAGTCTTATCTACCCTATATATGCCCTAGACTACAGATTCCAATTAAATCTCTTCTCAGCTTTAGTTTTTCCAAACTTATTACTTGAGACATCTCCATTCTTCCCCTCCCCTTGATCACTTTAGTAGCCCTGAGCTAAATTTTTTTCCAGTGTTGAAGGAGCTTTCTTCACCTCCTAGAAAGACTAGGAAGAAGAGTGATCAAAGTGAAAGCCAGTAACAGGGCGAAGCAGGGACCATACATCATCCAGAGAGAACATTTTCACCACTCCATGACAAAGTAAAGCAAGTGTCCTTTCCCAAATTACCAGCGTAAAAAAATATCCTATCTGCTAAGTAATAACACAGTTCTTTGATTTCTCTATGAAATTAATTGCTTCTAGGAAAATTTCACAAAGTACTGAAGGACCTGTTACTTGAAGCATTCAGCCAAAAAGAAAGTATGGTCATGGGGCCATAGAAGCCATTCCTGTACTGGATAGAAGAGATTAGCTCAAAAATTCCTAACAGTTTAGGAGAGAGCATGTGTGCACGAGCAGGAGGGGGCAGAGAGAGGCGGGAACACAGGATCCAAAGTGTGCTTTGCTTACAGCACATGTGGGCTTGAACTCACAAACCGTGAGATCCTGACCCGAACCAAAGACAGACTCTTAACCGACTGAGCCACCCAGGCGCCCCTCCTAACAGTTTGCTAATCCAGTGTAGTTGAGAGATTCATCATCCTATCAACCAACCGGGAGTGCAGGCTTACTCGGAGCTGGGCGAGGGTCTCCAAGGGTGTGCAGGGCATGTGACACGCGCTCCCATAACTCCGGTGGGTCTCAGTGGAGAATCGGTGGATTCGATTACTCCTAAAATCTCTCCAAATATAAAAGCATAATGATACTTCCACAAAGACGATCCTTATTTGAAGGCAAGTGTCTAAGAACTTCGCTACCATCACCCAACAGCTCCCCCACCATTCTCCCCTCATTTCTTCACAGTTTTAATCAGTGGCTCGCTGTCATTGTCTCCAACACTACTGCCTGAATTCCTAGCAAGTTCAATAGACATACAGATGATTCTTCCAATGATCTCTCAGTTCACTGAATCTCTCTTACTGCCGCTGTCCTCTGCCTGACCCAGTCGTGCCCTAGGACCTCATTACCCAGAGCTACTACCCCCGCACAATCCCAGTTTCACGCATCCCACTCTCTGACCACCACCCACCTTTCCACCCACTCCGTCCTGACAGTGTCTCAATCTAACTATTCTTAGACTCCACTGGCACCTCAAAACTATCACCTTTGCACTGACCCTACCCCCACCATTCTCTCCCTCCCTTTCTTGCCCAGTTTAAATTCCACAAGCACCACAGTTACTCTCTCATATACACTAATTCCTTGCATCATCTTTCTTGCAGGGATGCCCTTGCTTGTAAAAGCACAACTGATTACTCCATTCAAGTGTCCGTATAGCTCAAGGTAGATGGGGAAAACACACACACACACACACACACACACACACACACACACACACACACACGTTGCCTGGTTTCACTTTAAGTTTATCGTACCAAATTCCTAGCAAGCCCCTCGGTGCTGTCTGGCAAACTTACTTTATTTACATCACTAGGTTCACCTTCTCTTTCCTAGAGGACTTCCGTATTTTCTTCTCCCTCCTCAGATCCTAATGCTACCTCCTTCTGGCTTCTCAGCTGAAAACCTGGCTTGCTAGTTCACTGAGAACTGAAGCGATCAGAAAAAACTTCCACAGATTTCCACACCATTATCCCCCCCACTCAGCAACACACTCCCTTCCAGCCTCTTTCCGAAGATCCACTCTCTCCACCTGTCCAGACCCCTCTGCTCCTCCTGGAACTGACCCCTCACCTACTCCAGGGCATAACGCCAACAATTCTCCTTTCTCTCTCCGACATCATCAGCTTTTTGCTCTTCACTGGATCTTTCCCTTCAGCCTAGGAACATACTCTGATCTTAAAAACATAATAAAACTTGGGGTGCTTGAGTGGCTCAGTTGGTTAAACGTCCGACTTCTGCTCAGGTCTTGATCACACAGTCATGGGTTCGAACCTCACAACAGGCTCTGTGCTGACAGCTCAGAGCTTGGAGCCTGCTTCAGATTCTGTGTCTCCCTCTCTCTCTGCCTCTCCCCCACTTGTACTCTGTCTCTCTCAAAAATAAACATTAAAAAAAACTTAAAAATTTTTTAAATAATAAAACTCAGCCACACTCTTCTCAGCAGCTCCCACCTATTTCTTTGCTCCTTCTCACTGAAATTTCAAGAGAGGTTTATAGTTCACCATCTCCAATTTCTCTCCTCCCAGTATCTCTTACACCTACTTCCCCAAAACTGTTCTCTTCAAGGTCACTAGTGACCTTCCATATTGCTAAATCCAGAGGTCAATTCTCAGTTCTCACCTTACCTGACCTATTAACAGCATTAGGCATGGCTGACCACTCCCTCCATCTTCAGGGCACTCCACTTTCACTTCTAGGACTCTACTCTCTTGATTTTCCTACCTCGCTGGTCATTCTTCCTCACTCCCCTTTGCTGGTTCCTTCTCTTCACTTGATGTTGGACTGTCCCTGGGCTAAGTCCTTGGTCCACTTTATTTACGTCTATTCCCTTGGCGATTTCTTCTGGGCCATCCCTATGCCTCTCTCCTGAAACTCCACACATCTATCCACTGGCTGCTTGACATCTCCACTTGGAAGTCTAGTAGCCATCTCAAAGTTAACATGTCCAACGCTGAATGACGCTTATGTCACCCCGCCCCTCACAGTCTGCTCCGTCTGTAGCCTCCTCATTGCTGTTGACGGCAGTCTCTCCCTCAGATCGCCCAGGCCCAGATCCTGCAGTCCTGACTGCTCTCCTTCCCTCAGGTCTCACATCCAAACCATCAGGAAATCATGCGAGCCTGACCTCAGAATACAGTCAGAATTTGACCTGTTCTTAATCTTCCGTTGCTACGACTCCGCTCCAGGCCGCCGCTGTCCCTCACCTGGAGTACCTCAGTGACCCGGATGAGGTCTCATTGGTTCCTCTTCACCTTCACGCCGTTTCTCCGCACAGCGGCTACGGGGATCCTTTTAGACCTAAAGGTGGATCATGTCACTCTTCTAGTCAATGACCTGCACAGCTTCCAGCTGACTTTGAGTAAACATGAAAGTTACGCTGATGGCCTAGGCCTTAAATAATCTGATCCTCCACTTCCTCTGACCTTCTCCCTTTAGCCACTGTGTGTTCCTTGATATTCTTCAAGTGCACCAGGCACGCCTCCGCCGCAGGGCCTGCTGCCGCCCCAGTCCCCATGTCGGCCCTGCTCTTCTCCCAGATGTCCACAGGGCGAAGCATCTCACCTCCTTCCTCAGATCTCAAGCTCCCAAGGAGACCAGCTGTGACCACCCAGTACTTCAGTCTGTCTGGCAGTCTGAATCCCCCACGCCTGCTTTAGTATTTTTTCCATATCACTTATCACCTCCTTAGCATACTATACGCTTTACTAATTGTGTTGTCTATTGGCTACTGCCTCCCACCCAAATGAAAACTCCACAAGGACAAAAATTTGGGCTCATTTTGTTCGCTGATGTACTCCAAGCACGTGGGACAATGCCTGGCACACGAGATGTACTATTCAACGAATACTTTAAAAACATTTTTTTAACATTTATTCATTTTTGAGAGATAGAGCGTGAACTGGGGAGGGGCAGAGAGAGGGAGGGAGACACGGAATCCAAAACAGGCTCCAGGCTCTGAGCTGTCAACACAGAACCCAACATGGGGCTTGAACTCACAGATTGCGAGATCATGACCTGAGCTAAAGTTGGACGCCCAACCGACTGAGCCACCCAGGCGTCCCAATAAATATTGTTTTAATACGTGAATGAACTTGAGACTGGATTTAAATTATGAACCAGAGAGAGATTTGAGGTTGACAGAAGAAAAACTCAAATGGCTCAGGTACACATAGGGGTCTCGATCATGCTTCTAGACAATGAGCTGTTTATAAAGGCTGTATTCTTTCTTTCAGATCTCAAGGAGGCCTAAGTCATACAAACACTGATGCCTTTGTCATAATACGAGCCCCTACTAGAAACAGCTACTTAGGAAGTACAGAAGGCAGTGCCCACCATTTGTCTCTAGGTGACTCTATGCTGGGCTGTCCTGCCTTTTCCCTCGGGCTTTGTTCGTCAGAGGAGTGACTTGCAAATGTGCCACAATTTAAGAATGGGAGAAAGCAAGTCAGTCAGGGCTAATGCTGCTGTCAAAACGCCTCGTTCACTCCCCTGGGCAAAGCACGGGCTCTTACAAGTTAGAACTAGATGACTATCATGTACGTCAGTGGTTGTCAGCCAAGGCTGCATATGTGAATTCCTGAGGCACTTAAAATATACACTGTAGCCGCCCTGCCCTTAGATAAACGTCTGGGTGAGCCACGGCTTGTACAAGTGTCTCAGGTGATTCAAATGTGCGGCCAGAGCTGGGAGCCATGCATGGGGGCCAACCTCGTTTTCTAGATTAAAAATAAAGCCCAGAGAAAATGAGATCTAAAGTCACATAACTGAGTGGGCAGCGGGAGGACTGGAAACTGTTGCTTGATTCTTCAGAGAAACAGCAGTAAAGGAGAGATTTCATTACAATGTAATAATATATGAGGCTGTGTGTTATAGTAGTTAAGTGCTAACATTTTCATCAAAATCATGGCATCTATGTTCACAAATGAGAAAGTTTCTTTACTGGCAACTACCTTTAGAGGTTTGGGTAAATTAGGTACACTACCTCTCTTGCAGTCGGATGCTTGACTGACTGAGCCACCCAGGCGCGCCTATGTTATGTATATTTAACCATAACTTTTTAAAGTAAGAGAGAAACCGAAGAAGAAAAAGAGAAAGGCCAGGGGTGAAAGAAATCTAGAGGAGGAGTTCCCCAAGAGACAAATTAACCAGTCTGAGCACCTGCTAGCAGACATTCCAGAAAAGCCTGCGGGGAGGAAGGAGCAGCTCACTGGGCACTGAGACCACCAGCAAAGCAAGGCTCTGCAGAGAGCACAGGAAGCCGGTCACCCTAGAAGAGTAACAGGTCCCACCCCACAGCCACACAGAGCTCGGCCTTGAATTTATGCGGCTCCACAAGAGGGACCTGCACACCGCTTCCTAAGACCTGGGTTGCATCCAAATGTCACTGCATTTCCATATCTAGGGCTCCTCCTAGAGAGAGAAGAGTTTACGTTTCCTTCATACCACATAGTTCAGGATCCTCTTAAACTTGGAATTCAGCTGGTGGCAATGTTTTGGGTTTTCGTTAATGGCACATCAGTGTACCAACACTGAGGAGAAGAGAAGAAGGCTGACATCTCGAGGCAAAGAGCCATGAAATAGCCACAGCCCCTGTGCTCTGCAATTCTCTTAAGAATATTGTCTAGTGTCTAAAACAAGTAGAACAGAAAGTACCTTTGACCATAATTCCAAAGGACCACAGTGTGTTCCGTCCAGCTTCGGAATGTACAGCCGTACGGGTAAATTACGAGGCAGTAGTTCTCTGACACATGAACTTTGAGGGGGCAGATTTTTCAGAAGATGATTGTGGCCAAATAAGCTTTCTCTGAGAATAGTTCCCATATGTCTTCATGAGCACCACTAAATATAATCTGACTCCAAATTGACGCAGTTTACGTACCATACCTTAGACGTATTTCTACAGTGAACACAGTGCACAGCAATGCCCAGGATAAAGGCTCAACAAGGACCTGATGGGTGGGGGAATGAGAAGGACCAAGCCTCCATCTGAGTTTGTTTGGGTAACGGGGAGGTCACAACATAGGCTAAAATCTCCCAATTTTCTTCTTTTTAAATTTTTTAAAATTTATTTTTGAGAGAAAAACAGGCAGAATGGGGGTGGGGCAGAGAAGGGAGCCACAGACTCTGAAGCAGGCTCCAGTTTCTGAGCTGTCAGTACAGAGCCCGATGTGAGGCCTGAACCCATGAACTGTGAGACCATGACTGGAGCCAAAGCTGGACGCTTAACCCACTGAGCCACCCAGGTACTTCATCTCCTGATTTTTTTCTAAAGATAGCAGGGTCTTATCTTTTTTTTAATGTTTTTTATTTATTTTTGAGAGACAAAGACAGCACAAGCAGGGGAGTGTCAGAGAGAGAGAGAGAGACAAAGAATCTGAAGCAGGCTCCAGGCTCTGAGCTAGCTGTCAGCACAGAGCCCAACGCGGGGCTTGAACCCACGAACCGTGAGATCATGACCAGAGCCGAAGCCCAACACTTAACTGACTGAGCCACCCAGGTGCCCCAACAGGGCCTTATTTTGATTGTTACTGCAAAAAAGTAAAATCAATTGTTGCAGTTGAACACAACAGACACTTTAGGTTCCCCTAGAAAGAATGGAGTGAGGAAGAGGAAGGACAGAGGGGAGGAAAAGGGGAAGGAGTCTCTCCAATGATGCCATGGATCAATTCAGATCTCAGGCAAACTAAAGGGCCTGAATCTCACTTAACACTGAAGTGTCCGCCAAAACTGGAGAAGAAATATTTTGCTTCTATAAAACTGATCTTCTCCTTGACTCTTCTGTCTCAGGGGAGAGGGGGTAAGCTCCATGTAAACAGGGTTTTTCTCATCGCTTTCTGTAGGGTTTCACCTGTCAGCACACTTGCTGAGACAGCCAGGTGCTAAAAGACGGAAACAGCCCACGCAATCCGCAATTCCTAAAGGACTACGTTATGGGTTGAACTGTATTCCCCACCAAATTCCCATGAGTTCTAACTCCTAAAACCTCCGCATGTGACCTTATTTGCAGGTTTCATTAGTTAAGATGAAGTCATACTGAGGTAGAGTGGACCACCAACTCACTATGACTACTGTCCTTACACAAAAAAGAAATCTGCACACAGACAGGCACACAGGGAGGTCACAAGCCAAAAGCCTGACAGAAGATAGAAGGGAGAAGCAAAAAGATCCTTCCCTAGTGCTTTCGAGGGAACGTGGCCCTCCGGCTCTCGGTCTCATACACCTGGCATCTGGAGCTGTGAGACACTAAACACCCGTCTTCCGAAGCTTCCGGTTTGCGGTACTTTGTTACTGCAGCCTGAGCAAACTAACACAGACTATACGAGGCTCATGTGCGCCAACCAGCCCACCCTCTTCACACTGCATTTCAGGTCCAGTGTCCTGCCCCTCGGCCACTGGCCGCCCCATCGGCCCAGGCCCCACCCCTCACTCTGGGCTCCACTTCCACCTGCTTCAACCGCCGAACTCACCTGCGCAGGCCATCACACTACCCTCTGAAAGACGCCAACTTCTCTGCGTCACTCTGGTTAAAATACCACTAGTGGCTCACCAATTCCTATAGGAAAAAGTCCAGATTCTGCAGATTCTCCTGACTCGCATTCAGGCTAACTCCACCCGCTAAAGTGACAACGGACCACAAAACCGTTATTCCTGATGCCATGCTTCCTCCCCTGTTTGTCACTCTCCCCTTCAGTAACCCAAACCTGGACCATCCCATGAACGGCACCGCCGATACCCGCTCTCACCGGGAAGCTCTGTGTACGCATGCCCACAGCGAGGACCCATCTCTGACCTCCGTGTGTTCACTGCTTGTGTGGGCCGCTCAGCGCTCCCCAGAGGCCGCCGTGCCTGACTGCCCAGCGTGTTCAAAGTGCACACCTGCGTCCCACGGCTGGACCATGAGCTCCTTAAGGACAGGGTTCGTGGTTCATACTTGGGGGTATTTCTCAAAGCCAAAGGCAAAGTGAGGCATATTTTAAGGAAGCTCTAGGTTCTTAAATCCTTAGTGAATTAACTATTAAACATATGTCATGAATTCTTAAGAAATGTTACTTTTGGCTCTTCCTTCAACTGGGGACTTAAAGTTGAACAAATCTACACATGTCATATAATCCTAATGGTTCCACATATACCAAAATAATTTGAAGCCTACAAGGAATAAGAGGGGGAAAAAAAAAAACCTTAGGACTTTTAATCCCAAGTAACTTACCATTCTTCATCACCACATTGGACCAGACGTTTGCATTCAAGGCTTGAATGATTCGCTTTACTCCTGTGGATTCCGGGAAGTCATCTAATCAGGGAGGGGAAATAGATATATTTACACAAACATTTACACACACATACATATATACGTGTGTGTGTATACATGTACGTGTGTGTATATATATCCCCCAAGTCATACTTTTAAATAACTGTGGCTTAATTATCTTATTATCTTGCTTATTTAGTTGGTAGTTTACATTGTGAGTTATGTAATAGAGAAAAAATACAGAGCTCAGAGCTCCTGAAAGAATATCCTTGAAGCTAAAACAATGAAATAAATGCACAATATAACAGGTTTATATGATAAAGTCATCTCTATCACTTCACCAATGGAATCCACTCATCTCCTCCTAAAAATGTGAGCTCCTGTTAGTTACACAATCCTGGCATAGCGCTAGAAATATCGATTTTGGTTATTTATAGAGAACGAGTTCCTGAAGGCAGGAAAGGCCCCCTTGGTGTGCCATAAAATCCTGTAAATGCCCTGCCTGTCTTCTTCTAGGAACCACAGAAAGCAGGCACTGGTTCTAACAGGTCTTAGAAAACAACTTCCTTATCAGAGAGGACCGTTTACGGGTGAGAAGTGAAACTACAGGCAAGGCAGGAGACAGGCAAGGGTCACTTAAAATAAAACCAACAACTTAGTTTAGCTGGTTTAGTATTCGTACTATCCTGCTTCTGGAATTTAATTGATGCTACTGAAAGTAACAGGGCAGTAATCCCAGTTAGCATACCAAGAAGATGACACTCTTGACTTCCAGACATGTGTACAAAGGAAATTGTACATGAAAGATCATATGTGAAAAATAATGGCAGAAATGGTTTTAACGTCACTGGAAGACAAAGTCTCCTAAGAGCTTCCAGAGCCCCACCCACGTAGCACCTGTGTCCGGAGGCCTGGCCGGGCACAGAATCAGGAGTCAGAAAATCTGAATCTGAACTCAGGCTTGTTAGCTATCAGATCCAGGGCAAATCACGTAAGCTACTCTCAAAGAAAAGTGGGGCTGACACCACTCTGCAGACACCTCTCCTAGAGGAAAGATGTTCTGGAACTGATGATTCACAACGTAACCGCCTCCTCAGCCGCCCCCACCCCCAAGGCTAGCGGAAGTCACCACCTAACACGGCACCTGAAGGACAGCAGGCTCTCAGTAACTACCGACGCAAGCATGAACCACCTAAAAATACCAACCTACAACCCTAACAGAAATGCAGCGAGGATTAAACTGAAAACACAGTGATAAATTTTATCACCATCACATCTAAATGAGGAAATAAAAGGCAGGTTTATCTTCCCTATGAATGATTCTGTTCATAAAAGAATAACTAATACCTCAGGTGACAGAACCAGAAGCCAAAAAAAGAGTCTGAAATAAAGAGCCAGAACTAATTAGATGAAAGTTAATCCAAATAAGCATGACGTCTCATACCTGGTGTTAGAATACATGTATACAAAGCACAGAGTTTTAGTTTTTACAACTTCTAGGGAGGATTTAATCACATCACCTAAAGAGAATATGTCAAAAGTCTATTTTAATATTAAGCTCAATTGATGCAAGAACATTGATCAGACCACGAGCAAGGAGATGTGTGGTGGTATAACGGAGAAGAAATTACAAAATAAACAGATTTAAATAAATGACTCAAACATTGACTCTCAGGGACAACACTAAGATGAGAAAATTCTAGTGCCAGAAATAAGCAATTACATACATGCTCACATACACAAAACAAAGCACAAGTTTCAGGGGACCTAGAAGGGCCTGGGATGAGAAACTGTACTTGTTAATTTTCAATTATTATTAAAAATGTACAGTGAGAAAAATCAGCCTTTTTATTTCATTTTTGCCTTCTTCCTTTGCATGGAAAAATTCTAAATAAGCCAGAATGTAAAAAGGTATTTCTTAATTTCTTTAAAAAATATAGGTTTCGTGTAATGGTTACTTGATTCCTATCTGCATGCTTTGATCCGTATTGGCTGTCCCTTAGAACACCTGTTGAAACTAACAGCTTCTCGATGCTACACCCCTACTGGTCGTCTAACATTTCCTCCCCATGGAGCAAGTGACAGGTTAGAGTTCATGATGCCAACACAGTCTTTGCATTTCTAAACGGAAATGATCTTTCCCATCTCTGAAACACCACAGCACCAATGTAGTTTTAGTTGTTCATATATGTGTTCTCTCCTGCACTGCGCTAGATTATATGGTTTTGGTAGGTCCCACAGCAGGGAGCACAGGTGTATTTGGAAGGAGAGAAGGTAAGAGGAGGAATGAAGGAGGGAAAGAGAAATGGGGAAGAAACAAAAGGTCCAGAGTATAGTAGAAGGCAGTTAAGTGAAGAGCTACCCTGGGTGGGGCGGGGGGGGGTTGTGTGCACACAGAGATTCTGGGTCTATTCTTAGTTTCAAATGTCCAAAAGACATATGAATAGGGCTGATATGCCCCCTAAAGTCCCTGGGAATTCAGCCTTCAGATATTAGGAATTCAAACTAAGAACATTAACTATTTATGAATATAGGTCAAAGCCTCTTTTTATTTGGCAGTGGGAAAAGTATAAGAGATTGGGGCAATTATTAAGATTTAAGGTAGAAATCCTCTAACCTCATCCATAAGAAAAATACGACCAGTATTTCAAAAGTCCTAACATGCATGGTGAAGCCAAATAAGTGGATTATTTCATTACCAATAAGACCACATCAATGGGTTTTGCACAAATCTTTTCAAACAGCTGAGGAAAAGATGTTGTTTGAATTTCACTGATTCTTTTCCCCGAATTAAAATACTCTCTCATCTCTGAATCCAAATGCCATGTTTCTCCTGACACATAAATACTCACCATCCTCCTCCGGCAACTCTTCCGGACTGAGCTCCACCAGTTCGAAGCCATGTTTGATACACCATTCTTGAGCTTTCTGTCGGTCTACACCTAACACACAGAAGAGTCTTCATAAGTAAAAGTCTCCAGACAGAACACTGCTGCACTACTGTCCACCCATCTCAGTGCTACTCTTAATGTCAAGGTTATTTATCTAAAAGCACCCAAAGTAAAGTATATGAAGAAGATGATTTCTCAGGGTGCCTGGCTGGCTCAGTTGGTTAAGTTTCCAACTTTGGCTCAGGTCATGATCTCGTGGTTCGTGAGTTTGAGCCCCGCATCGAGCTCTGTGCTGACAGTTCGGAGCCTAGAGCCTGCTTCCGATTTCATGTCTCCCTCTCTCTCTGCCCTCCCCTACTTGCACTCTGTCAGTCTCTCTCTCTCGAAAATAAACAAACATTAAAAAAAAAAAAAGATGACTTCTCAAACCCAAAATGTCCATTCATAAAAAATAAAATGTAAATACTACAGGATTCCCAAGAGAAATCGCTGAAAATATCTCCATAAAGTAATACAATCACAGGAGATGTACTAAGCTAAGAAATCAAAAGTACTTGCTTCCCAAGGCACAGCAACTGTACTGTATGTGACCAACCGGAGCCCCGCGGGCGGGCCTTACCATGTTCACACACTCTGTCACAGACCAAGATCATGACCTCAGGTAACCATGCTTCTGCCAGTGGAAGCCATGAGGAAACACTATCAAGACCAGATTTCTGGAGGGAGGAAAAAACATACAAAACAAAACCGGAAAAAGAGACGGTAAGAGACCTCATGGAAAAGGCAAGGGGGGTGGAGGATGTGGCGCAAAATAATTTCCCCCCAAGGTCCCGGAAAAGCAATCTTACTTGGGTGCTGTCAAAGTAAACCACCAACGCTTGCACAGACTCCGCGATCTCGGCAGTGACGAGGCCTTTGTTGGGCACCACACACAGGCTGATCTCTGCCGAATAGTATTTGTTATCGATGGTCCAGGGGTAAAACCTCACGGCATCCTCGGCATCATCAGCAGTTGCTGCCACGGGAAGATCTTCTGCTCCAAGGATATCTGAACAAAATGGCACAACGTTACGATGGAAAGTGCAGAAACCGATACACACTGGTCAAGTTCACCAGTAAAATAATCACGCTAATGAGGTACTTTGGCTGCTTCTCTCTAGATAAAGATTTCAAAATGCCTCCCATTTTTCAGGGCATTTCCTTGTCTACCATTTGATTGTAACAGTAATGGTGATGTGATTGAACTCATCAGCTCTTTTCTTTAAGAACTCACGAACAATTGTGATTAGATCAGACAGCAGACAACAAAAAAGAGCAGGCAGAAGAGAAATAACAGCTTACGTTTATTTTATTGCCTACATACTTCACGTGAGATGGAGATTACGAGGATCTTCAAGACTCTGGAACTATGCTGTACTGATTACAAGCTGAAAGGAAGATAGCAGTAAGGCTGCACCTTTAATAAAACAAGAGACACATATTCCTTGGGCCAAATGCTTACACATTAATTCAACTAAAGATATACAAGAATGGATTCTGATAAATGACTCCAATTCCATTTATATTCAGCCTTGTTCAGATTCTTTGAGAGCCAACTCAAATTTTTGTTCGATAAAGACACGTTGGGCATCATTTACAGACATAATGGCCAAGCAAATTTATTTAGGATGTAACTAAATCTTGCAGAAACCCATGTGCAGCATGGCTGTAACTTACAGTAGAAGCCAAATCAATGATGAACAAATACACATGAGGACACGGAACAACTGAAGCAGTTTGCTTCCATAATGCCATAAAATATTCAGAAGTGGAAAACATGAGAAATTATTCTACCCTAAACGCTCATCTCTCACAGCCATACCCACAACCCACATTTTACGCGCAAAGTTCGAAGAAGTAAAATAACATGCCACTAAAATTGGGTTCTTATAAGAATGTATGGCGGGGCGCCTGGGGGGCTCAGTCAGGTAAGCCCCCGACTCCTGATTTCAGCTCAGGTCATGATCTCACAGTTCATGAGACTGAATCCGTGTGGGGCTCCACACTGACAGCACGGAGCCTGCTCGGGATTCTCTCTCTCTCTCTGTCCCTGCCCCCACTCTCTCTCCCTCTCACTCTCTCTGTCCCTCTTTCTCTTTCAAAATAAATAAATTTTTAAAAAGTGACTTTATTAAAAAAAATGAGAGAGAGTGAATAGGGGCTCAGTAAGTTAAGTGTCTGACTTCGACAGTCGTATCTCAGTTCGTGGGTTTGAGCCCCACATGGGGCTCTGTGCTGACAGCTCAGAGCCTAGAGCCTGCTTCAGATTCTGTGTCTCCTTCTCTCTCTGCCCCTCCCCTGCTTGTGCTCTGTCTCTCAGAAATAAACATTTTTAAAAATTTTTTAAATAAATAAAGAGAATATATGGCAAAATGGCCCAACACTCCTCTTCAATGTCAAGATGAGTATTTTATAAAATATTCCTCAAACTCACAGTTAGCAGGTCACAGAATACTAGAAGCTAAATTTTCAACTCCAGAGCTAAGATTATGTATTTGAAACACTGCCACAGTTTTTGCTCAAACAAAAAGATATGGGGAAACCATTTAGTCCAAAAAACTGCTAGGAATAATGTATCGTAACTTAGAAAGCGTGTATGTGCACATACGCAAGCTTTTCACTGGTAAACCTTCTTCGTGTGGTTATTAGGAGGAACCAGTCTGAAAATAAACGCCCCTTTTAAAAAAATTAAAATAACAAAATGTAAAATAAATTTAAGACTACATTTGACATATGGCACACATTGTGAAACTAACTTTCTAAAATTTCTCACC
Organism: Suricata suricatta; assembly: GCF_006229205.1. Lineage (NCBI taxonomy): Eukaryota > Metazoa > Chordata > Mammalia > Carnivora > Herpestidae > Suricata > Suricata suricatta. Next base: position 104,415,931 of record NC_043708.1, read on the forward strand.
ACAACCAGAATTGTTACTTTTAAATTACCATAGGTCTGTGCCAATATTTGAAAACCTGAATGTATCTTGTCTGTTCAAGGAGGCAGCAGTTCTTGCTGCTTAATTTCTACCTAAATTAATCTTTTATTAATTATCCATCAACTCCTTAGCCAGCGGCAATGTCCTTCATGGAGCATTACGCCAAGTTCAGGTAGGAACTGAGCAGGAAGAACAGATAAAGGGTAAAAACCAAAGATTCTGTTTTCGTGTAAGTGTCTCACAGAAAAAGGAAAAAAAAAAACCCTCCTAGATCAGAGTCTATGTCGCATTCAAAGCTAATCTTCCCGACTCCAAGCAGGTGGCCCAGCAATATGCCGATAAAAGCACATATGGAAGAAAGCAAACTGAACCAAGGAGAGTAGCGCAAATTGTATAAACTGACTTTTTTAAGGGGAGGAGGAGCCACCATACGGAGTCAGTTTTCTTCATTCATGGGCAATTTTTTTTAAATAACGAATTAACTTTTTTTTTTTAAAGTAGGGAGGCGCCGAGAGTAAAACGCTGAACCCACGTGCTGTCGCGGGGCAAAGGACAAGGCGTGTGGGACTAGGACTCCTCCATCACCACGAGTGGCTGGTGATGCTCCCTGAACTGCTTGTACGGTTAAAAACTGAGATGAAATTTCAGCTCTGCGTTTTTGAAATCACGGTCTTCAACTAACCCCAAAAAATAAAATCAATTGAGGCGTCACCTCTTACCTAGATGAGAACAGGACCACGAGGCTGTGAAAACGAACCTGTCAGTGTTTTCATAGCCGGGTGTGTGTGGTGTTTCTTCCTTCCTCCTTGCGCTGCCTAGAAGAACTTGATGGCTCAATCTACTTATCAGATTCTTTTATTTTTCACATTTTATGTCTAATCAGATACTTTCGGCGAGGCTACATATGGACTTTATTATCACATCTGTGCCATCTCACAACTGGGGAAAAGTGAACAGTCTCATTCTTTTTGTCATCAATTTCATAATGTAGAGTTTAATTTAAAAAATGTAAATGTCTACACTAAATATGGCTTTTCTCGCTCATCGTTTCTATTTGGTTTCAAATGTCTAACAAGTTTATTCTTTTCCAACTTAAAAATTGCTCAAACGTTTACACACGTGACGAAGAGTTTCTGGAGATCAGCCAGTACCTTTTACTCATTTCACAGATGGGAAAACTGAGGGCCAAAAAAAAAAAAAAAAGAAGAAGAAGAAGAAGAAGCCACTTGCCTAAAGGAGAAGAGCCTAAAACGAAATTCAGGTCACCTGCATTTTTCCCTACTACCTTGTGATGCAGTATTTGTGATATTTGGCATCTGAGCTAGATCACACTCATGTGTGATCCAAGCTAACCTATGGGCCTACAGTGTCGCCCGTTCTTTATGAACACCAAAATTAACGGCCAGAACGAGGGCATCAGAATATACAAGCCTGAAGCACAATTAACCCGTCCAAAAACAGTCTCTGAGTTTTGGGTATTTATATGTTAAAAGTGAGTTACAGTGATCATGTGGGTTTTGTTTTATGGGTTTTTGCTGTTGCTTTCTGCCAGACTTCCTAGAAAACCTGCGATGGTCTCCCTTCTTCGTCCTTCACTAAGATGAATTTTGATGTAGTTAAAGCAATGCACAAACAAAATCGAGACAGCTTCTCGCTCTGCCTGGCGGACGCTGGCCTGTCGCGTTCCCACTGTCGCCAGCCACCTGGTGGAGCTGCAATACATCATTTTGTAAGAGACAAATACTAGATGATTAATTGCCAGTCTGTTACCACAAACTTGGTCTCACAGCTTAAAACAGTGAATCTGTAGTGTTTTCAGATGAGAAGTTAAACGTCAGCCCAGTTCCAGTAGCAAGTGTAAACCTTTCCCCTGGTTTCAAGTGCAAGTATAAATCTCCTGCCCTGTTTGAGAGACGTTATACACAGCCATCATATCTCCCGCCACTCCTGTTCACTGCTTGCTTCCTTCGTGAACTTCTTTCCCCTACGGTCCCACGTGGCAAGGCAAGTCAGTGACAAGAGTCAAGCGAACGGAAGAAAGCCACATGCAAGGAAGCATGTCAGCTCAGCCACCCAACGACTCCTTCATCCTCACACCCGCTCGGTACTTCTGTCTGTCCTAATGTCACCTCCCTCAGAGTGTAAGTCTGGGAAGCAGTCAAATCAGAGGGGCAGGTGCACAGCTTTCTTTAGTTCAGAATCAATAAGAGGTGATACTCTATCTTTAGCATGAACTAAGAAGCAAACTGAAGTTTCAAGGTGAATTCCGCCAACACCCTAAGTACCCATTTGCAATCTCTCTCTCTCTCTCTCTCTCTCTCTCTCTCTCTCACACACACACACACACACACACACACACACGCACGCACGCACGCACGAGCACCACATACCTCACCCCCTCATCTATCCATTCAAGCCAAAAAAGACAAAACAAGCCCAATCTTACTTAAGTGCACTGATACTGCTTCAGATGATCCCTATCTTCTTCCGTAGTAGAATTAAGGACACATTTGACACCTGTAGAATTAATGTCCCCTTAATGAATCACGACATTCTTTGTGAAGAGAAGCTGTCCACTGGATAAGTCATGCCTTCTATGCCCAGAGGGAAATGATAGCTGCCACTCCAAATCACGATGATCCTTCCAGAAATCAGCCCTTTTCTGAGAACAGAGCCAGTTTTCTTCTTTCCCCAATAACTGAAGCAGTCGTTTACGGCAAGTATCATAACCCCCAACCCCAGATACAAGGGTCTTTCACAGTGTCCACTCCTCTGGGGACCCAGGGTTCCTCTCCCTCCCCTCTGTGCTGGCAGTACTAACCGGAACAGAAAAGCCATAAAATAGAGACAGCACAGACCTGGGGTCAGACAGCCCTGAATGTGAATGCTGGTCCTCTGGGAGAATGAGAAATTGACCTCTCTGTCTCATTTCCTCGCCAGTAAAGGGACAAACACACTTCTCAAGTGGTTTCTTGCAGATTATATGAAACGATGCAGGAGAAGGTGAGGGCAGGCACTGGGCACCGAGCTGCCCCCAGTTAAGTGCTCATGGCCTCCTCCCCGGCTCAGGTGCTGCCTTTTTGCCGCACCTTGGACAAGAGGCTGGGCCAGAGATGCACCAGACAGAGTTGGTAAGAAAAAGCGCAATTAACAAACCACCATGTCCTTGAGCTGCTCTGGCCCACCCTTCCCAAAATATACCTTCTCAAATGTGTCTTTTCCATTGTTAAGGCACAGAAGGAGACAGAAGAGAAAGCAATTAGGAAAATTATAGGAGGCAGCGGAGTCTGACGTCAGTCGAAGGGGAAAGTAGCCATTATGAAAGAGAAGAATTCAGTAAAATGCGCTTTAGGAAAAAAAATATGAAGGCCAGAGTTCTCATTAGCCAGCAAGGAAAGGCAAAGAGACATTTAAAACTCATCATGGCTCCATATTGTTGCAACTGGTTACAATCTTACAGTGCGATTTCATGAGAATGTCCTAGAAAGGGGTTGAATACTTCGTAGGGGTTATGAACTACCAGACGATTCCCCAAGTACAAGGGGCGATGCTCCAACGCAGTCCAGTCTCTCCGGCCTGCGTGATACCGTGTGCAGCCTTAGAGCCAGGCCTTTACGAGGACACATGTGAGGAAAATCCTCATCTGTGACCCTCTGGGCAGTCGCCCTGCAGTCTCCCAGGGCAGCCTAAGGGACAGATGGCCAGCTGGGGCGGTATTAAGTCGTGAGGGAAGCATAACCCGGTGAGGGCCACACCGCTGCAGGAACAAGAAGACAGCGATTCTGGTTTGCTTATGACACTTAACTACCTTTTCCTCACACACTCCTCTCTGGTCACACTTGGAATTCACACTGCCACATGCTCTGGGGCCGCTTTTTAGATCACCGCGGAAAAGTTTGAAAGTTGAAGCAGAGGAAATCCAACTAAGTCCCCCTCCTCCTCAAGCTTACTTTCTCCCAGGAGCCATCTGGAATTGGTCACCACAGCTTCATCTTAAAATAACTGGCGGAGGGGTACAGGGAGAACACAGGGTCTGGGCTTGCTCTCAGGAGACCTCACAACACAGTAAATCTGCACCACAGAACAGAAGAAGGCGGGGGCGAGGGGAGCGAGAACACGGAGAGGGGTTTCGTGAGGGCCGAGGAGGAGGCCCAGCCTGGAGGTTCTGCAGGCTGCACGCAAAGACCACGTTCTCAGCCGCAGCGGCACAGCTCATGGCCGTTCCCACCCACGCGGGGGGAGAGGGACTTCTTCGAACTCCATTACTATTACTTATTCATCCAAAACCACAGTTCTGAACCTACATCTAAAGCCATGCTTCTTTATGGGGAGGTGGTTTTGTCCCTCATGAGGACATGCCGACATCTGGAGACATTTTTGGCTGTCACAGGTTGGGAGATGCTACTGGGCAGAGGCCAGGAGTATCATGACACACCCTCCAGGGACCAGGACAGCACCTGTGCGACAAAGGATTACCCGGCCCAAGATGTCAGCAGGGTGAAGGCTCAGAAACCCGGATCTAAAAGGAACTTGTAGAACTGACCTGGCTGTGTTTATGAAGCAAAATACAAGTTCTGGAACGCAAAGTTGGTTTTATTCTTTCGCACAGAACAGAAACTAGCCATTATGGCCAGCCATGACAACTTCCCATAAAATCTACCTCCAATAACACCTATCTCAAATGTCTGAAGTTATTTTAACCATAAGAATTATTTGGCCATTAACCTTAGACGTTTTGAAAATAATTTATGAATGGTGGTTTTCTGGAAAAAAAAAAAGACATAAGCCTGGACAAGACAGTTATGAAAATACTTTTCACATTCAAATACTTTTTCATCAACAAATCAGCATCAAGTCAGTGTCACAAAAAATGTCAGTGTCTCCTCAGGATGACGACAGTCCCTGCAGCAGATGCCGACTTACTCTTAAAGAAGGTCAACATGTCTGAGATGAATTTTCCCAAACACAGCAAGTTTAATGAAGAACCTCTACTCTGTAGCCCCTGCATTCAAATATTGAAAATAAGCTTGATCCACTGGGGAATATCATAAAGCTAATGCACCCAATGTCCTAGAGCTTAAAAGGTCAAGAAGGGTAAGATCACAATTGGGCAACACATGGTCAAAGGATCACAGAAAAAGAACACTATGACACTCTGGACTTCGTCAAACTTAAAAAGTTTTGCATTTCAAAAGATACCATCAAGAAAACCCAAAGATAAGCCACAAAACCGGAGCAAATATATGTAAATGATATATGTGACCTCTATCTAGAATATATAAAGTACTCTTACAACTCAATAAGACAAAAAACACCCAGTTTAAAAATTGGAAGATGATGGGGCGCCTGAGTGGCTCAGTTGGTTAAGTGACCAACTTCAGCTCAGGTCATGATCTCATGGTTCGTGAGTTCGAGCCCCGCGTGGGGCTCTGTGCTGACAGCTCAGAGCCTAGAGCCTGCTTCAGATTCTGTGTCTCCTTCTCTCTCTGTTCTGCTCCCACTCCCACTCTGTCTCTGTCTCTCTCTCAAAAATAAATAAAGATAAACAAAAATGGGAAGAACTGAATGGACATTTCAGCAAATAAGATAAAGGAATGGACTATATATACCTGAAAAGAATCTCAGCATCATTAGCTATTAGGGAAATGCAAATCAAAACCAGAGTGAGATACAATTTCACACCCGCTAGAATGGCTACAATGAACACGAGTGTTGCTAAAGAGGAGGAGAAGCTGAAGCTCCCATACATTGCTGATGGGAACATAAAATGGTGCCATCACTCTGGAAAACAGTTTGGCAGTTTCTTCAAATAGTACAGTAGTTTCTCTGAATGTATATAACCGCATTACTCATAATAGCCCAAAAGTGGAAACAACCCAAATATCAAGTGTCGAACGGTTAAGGTGGGGTATGCCCATACAATGGAACCTACAATGGATTACGAAGTACGTATTATAATATGGATGAATCTCAAAACCATTAAGCTGAGTAAAAGGCGGCCAATACGAGAGAGTACATACTATAGGATTCCTCTGAAATAAAATGTCCACCTGAGGCAAATCTATAAAGACAAAGTACATTAATGGTTGTCTAGAGCTGGGGTGAGAATGGGGAGTGACTGCAAATAGGCTCAAGGTTTCCTTCCAGGAGGACAGAAATGTGCACCAAAAGTAAGTGGATCTTATGTTTAAATCCTATCCCAATGAAGCTGCTAAAAGAAAAATCATGGAAGCTGGAAGATAAGGTCCTCGTTTTAGAGACGAGGTAGGTGACGGAGGCACATGTTTTAGAGATTTAGGACAATGAAGGCGGAGGCAGAGACACTGTAAATATTTGTAGGAGGAAAGCTAACTTGCTTCAAGCCAAAACAGCCAGGGAAAAAGTAGATCTCAGTGCTCAATTCGCAAAAAGTTCCCCCCCACAAAACCCTTGAGCGACCCCAACAGAATGCAGACAGAATGGTAATTTTCTATGTTTATTACCAACTGATCACATTTTCCTGCTCTGAGTATACAGACTGTGATCCAAGGACAGTAACACTTTTCCCCACCTCTGGGTAGAACTAGCCTTCAGGTCAGTGTGGAAAATACAACTCTAAAGAGGGTATTTGCTACTGAGCCTACAACGTCACACAGGCTCTAAGAGTTTGACAACTGTCCTCTTTGTCTGAGCCTAGGTCGACCCTGCTTTGTGGATGAGTAATTATTAGAGATGGGTTTGTGGTGTCTGTGTGCGTTGGCTCCGACACAAATACAATGTCATGTCCAGATGGTCATTCTTGCCAGACATACTCAAAACAATTTTCACACCTCAACCTTTTGAAAAATGGTTCTATATCAGATTTCATCATTATAAAGTGTCCCTTTGTTGGGGAATTATACAGGGCGGGCTTAAACCAAATGACCACTACATAGTTTCTAGACGTTTTTACTTTTGTTGCACAAAAACAAGCAGTTGGATGGCCCAGAAATAAAGGTCTGAGTCTAGATACTCTTACAATCGTCCTGGATGATACAAAGCTCTGTTCTGTGCAACATGGGTTAATGCACAACACTTCTCTACTGGTGTTTCTCATACTCTCCACCCTCTTTACCGGAATGCCACTTACTGGGAAGGCAAACACCTTACAATCATTTCATCAACAATAACCTTACACAAAAGTCAAATTCCTGACTCCACAAGGAAACAAACTGAACACCAATAAAAAGTCTTCATTTAATCATTTAACCCGTCAGTTCATCTACTAATGCTCTAAACCACCACGAAGGAAACGTGCACACTTACCTTGAGCCATGAAAGTTCTCGTCCTCATAGAAAAATCTTTCCCTGGAACTTTTCCTATCCCTACCTCCACCTTGAATCCACACAGTTCTGGTTGCCAAGAAATTCATCATGTTACATGTATATTAAATAATTAGAACGGAATCTTGGCTCCCCCAACACTTTGGACTGAACAACCTTAGAAGATCACAACGTCTTTGAGCTCAGATTTCCCTCTCTTTCTCTCACACACACAGGCGCGCTCACACTAGAAGATAACGTGGGCATATTTTGTAAGTTTCTTTGGGTCTGGAGAAAATATGAACTTGTGTATTTAATCTTTCTTCCTCCTTAGGTTGGTGACTTAACATCCCTCTTTTAATAATGATAAAAATCCTAAACCCTCTAATAATGCTAACTGAACGTTTAAAAACATATTAAGTAGCATAGCTAAAAACAATCCTCTACCCCATGACCAGATGAAATCGCTGCTTTAGTGTGACCACCTACTGAATCACACTGATGACAACCGTAGCCCATTCGTGGAAGACCTTGTTAGCCCAATCTTTCTGCCTTTGAAGAAAATGAAGCCTTGGAAATACACAAGGCAGAGTTGTCCGACCACAACAAAATAGGCGACTTCGCTTAAGCAACAATTATAACTTATTCCCAGAGTAAAAGAATAGGCTCCACTCAGAATAATAAAGCAGCTACAGGAAAAATGCAAATTAAAAGACCCAAGCTCTTATTCTCTTCTGCTGCTGGACAATGTTAGTTAGCTAAGCTGTAAACTAAGCCCTTACCTTTGAAAGAAGAACTTTCTCCTTAGTAAACTATTTTGGGATCCTTTTGTAACTATAGGAATCTGACAGACCTGGAAACAAACTCCCAGCCTTGAAGGAGAACCAATGTTCCCCAAAGAAGCAAGGTCATAAATGACGGTTGGCTTTGCCTGCAGAATAGCCCAAAGCCTAGTTTACCCCTCATCTAAATAAGCTATTTGGCTCTTCAGTTTTAGAAACCTAGGGGCCGGAGCACTGTTTCCAGGGGTGAGCACATCTCAACCCCAAACACAGAAGTCCAGTTCTCTACTCCCAAAGTGGAGTGTTTACAGCCACCTTAAAACTGCAAGACGGATGGACCTAGAAGGTATTATGCTCAGAGAAATAAGTCAGAGTAAGACAAACACCATAACATTTCACTTCTATGTGGAATCTAAAAAAACAAAACAAACAACAAAAACTCTACACAGGAGAACAGTTTGGTGGTTGCCAAGGGGAGGGTGTGGAGGGGACAGGCGAGATAGGGGAAGGAGATTTAAGAAGCACAAACATCTGGCTATAAAATAAATAAGCCACAGGGAAAGTCCAGCATAGGGAATACAGTCAGTGACATGGTCATAATGTTTTCTGGTAACTACTCTATCACGGTGAGCATTCTGCAGTGTTTGTAACTGTCAAATCACTATGTCATACACCTGAAACTAATACATGTCAACTATACTTCAATTAAAGAAAAAACAAACCCTCAGTCATGGGAAAATTAGGATAGTTGCCTGCCCGAAAAGGACACCTAAATCTTCTCAATTGGCCACAAGTCTTCCCATCTACAAGGAGGAAAAGAATGTATTTTATTTCAAAGCTACCATTTCGCCTCCCCCTGATCCAGAGAGGTTTCTCCAGGACCCAGGGCCCTCCTGATCTGCAAATCCCTGGGAAACAGCAAAACCTAACAACGGCTGAGTTCATTTTCCAGGTGCCAGGGGCGCTGTGGAAACCAGGTGACCATGACCTGGGGCCTGCGCCTTAGTTAAATCCTGGAAGAATGTACAAGTCCTCTGTGGAATTGCTAAATTCAAATGAGTGAGAAATTTTAGGTCCGTTCCAAGCATTGTTCTACAAAAGCAAATGACCACAGGCCAAATCCTATTATCCCTTCAACCTTCCAAAGAGAACCCCCACAGCTCAGCTGCGCTGGTCCGGCGCCCCAGCGGTTCTGAGTTCCCGCATCTTGAGTTAATCGCTGCTTGGTTAAGCGGCTGCTCCTAGAGCCAAACTGCCCCAGTTCAAAGCCCGGCTCAGCTATTCGGCCTGGAGCAAACTACTTAATCCCTCTGTGTTGCAATTGCTTTGCAAAATGAGAATAATGATGGGAACAATAGCATAAAAATGTTGTAATAGTTAAGCAGATTAGTACACGGTGAGTGCTCAGAATACAGACTGTCAAACTTTTTCAGTAAAGGGCCGGATAGTAAATATTTTAGGCTGTGGGCCATTCTGTCTGTGGTGCAACTGTTCAACTCTGGAAAGTAGTTACAGACAAAATGTAAACAAATGGTCACAGCTGTGTGCCAATAAAACTTTATACAAAAACAGGACCAGGGACCAAAGACTGGAACCAGCCCAGATGTGCTTCCATAGCTAAAGAGTTAAACTGTGGCACATCCTTACCATGGAATACTGTTCCATAATAAAAAGGCATGAATTATAGACACATACAATCCAGATGACTCTCTAGGGAATTCTGTTGAGCAGGGGAAAACCCTCCAAAAGTAATCTACTTTATAGCTCCAACCGTAGTTTTGAAACGACAACATTTTAGAAATGAAGACAGGTTAGCGGCTGTCAGGGGTTACGGATGAAGATTGGGGGCCTAACCTGGGGGGGGGTCATAAAAGGGCAACACATGGATCCCTGTGGTGTTGAAAGTATTCGGTATCTGGACTGTGGAAGACACACACACCACAGGTGATAAGGTTGTACAGAATACATACACAATCGCAAACGTGTAAAAGTCAAACTGGGGAAATCTGAGTAAAACCGGTGGATTGCATTAATGTCAATAAACTGAATGTGATATCATAGCACAAAATACATGGGGCAGTTTTTCCAAAACACACACAAAAATTAAGAATGCCAGAGTTAAGGAGCACCACATAATCTAACATAAAAATAAGTAACATGGTAACACTGAATTTTACATCTAGTAGGATGGTAGAGATGATCTCAAACAACTTCCTATTTTTAATGTTAATCCTACATAGGAGTGACTAATATATAATATGCCTTTTGTTTTAGTTCACTCAACTGAGCAAATAAAAATCCAGACACTGTTAAAACTACCAGGCATACCTAATGTTTGTTTGTTTGTTTGTTTTTGAGAGAGTGCAAGTGGGGGAGGAGCAGAGGGAGGAGGACAGAGGATCCAACCCTGACAGTCTGACAGCAGAGAGCCTGACGCGGGGCTCAAACTCAAAAATGGTGAGATTATGACCTGAGCCGAAGTCAGATGCTCAGCCGACTGAGCCACCCAGGTGCCCCCATAATGCTCTTTTCAAATATAGGTCCTCTAGGGGCGCCTGGGTGGCTCAGTCGGTTGAGCATCCGGCTTCAGCTCAAGTCATAATCTCACGATTCGTGGATTCAAGCCCCACGTCAGCCTCTGTGCTGACAGCTCAGAGCCTGGAGCCTGCTTCAGAGTCTGTTTCTCCTCTCTCTCTGACCCTCCCCTGCTCGCGCTGTCTCTCTCTCTCTCTCAAAAATAAAAAAATAAAAAATTTTTAAATTTCTTTTAAATATAGGTCCTCCAGACAAAGATCTTTTTCTCTTCACTCAGAATCAAGCCTTCAACCCTCCTAAATGGAAATCCAAAGATATTTTAAAACTTTCTTTTAGAAGTTAATCTTCTCTATCATTTCTTATACCAATGCCACCACCTTAAATAGTCCTGATTGCTACGGAATTCCAACGTATTTCATTCACATATTCCATGCATAAAAATCCTGAATGTGATCATATGCTCCCATACTTAGTCCACAGCCCTTTGGGCAAGTCACCTAGTATTTCCAAGTCACAATCTCTTTATTTATAAAATGGGGATAACCTGACCTCATGACTTCATGGATATAAGAACTAAATTAAAAGATGTGAAAACACATTTGAGAAGAGTTCTGATACACATATAAATGCTTATGATTGTACGATCTCCAAATTCCCACATTTCACTAAAAGAATTTTGTTCCAAGTGTTCAGATGTAGAAACTGAATGGCTTACAGTTGCTGAGTTGGCATTACACACTTAAAAAAAAAAAAAATTCAAACAAGTCTCCGGGGACTTTTCTGCCTAAAAAGCTCCTTCTAGAAGTGGAAAAAAAAGTATTAAGATTCCTCAAAAAAAATTAAAAATAGAATTCCCATAAGATCCAGTAATTCCACTACTGGATATTTACCCAAAGAAAACAAAAACACTAATTTGAAAAGACAGGGGCACCTGGGTGGCTCAGTCGGTTCAGTGTCTGACTCAGGCTCAGGTCATGATCTCAGGGTTTGTGGGTTCAAGTCCCGTGTCAGGCTCTGTGCTGAGCGCTCGGAACCCAGAGCCTGCTTCAGATTCTGTCTCCCTCTCTCTCTGCCCCTTCCCTGCCCACTCTGTCTCTTAAAAATAAATAATTGTTAAAAAAAAAAAAAAAGACATATGTGCCCCTATGTTTATTGTAGCATTAACAATAGCCAAACCAGGGGCGCCTGGGTGGCTCAGTGGGTTGAGCGTCCGACTTTGGATCAGGTCATGGTCTCACAGTTTGTGGGTTCGAGCCCCACATGGGACTCTGTGCCGACAGCTCAGACAGAGCCTGGAGCCTGCTTCAAATTCTGTGTCTCCCTCTCTCTCTGTCCCTCCCCCTCTCATGTTCTGTCTCTTAAAAATAAACATTAACAAAAAATTTTTAATATAAAAAACAACAGCCAAACCATGGGAGCAGCCCAAGTGCCCTTCAATAGATGAACGGATAAAGAAGATGTGGTGAATATATAGAGAATGGAATATTATTCAGAGATAAAAAAAAAGAATTAAATCTTGCCATTTGTGACAATAGGGGTAAATCTAGAGAGTATAATGTCAGTAAAATAAGTCAAAGGAAAGACAAAGTCTTTATGATATCACTCACAGGTAGAATTTAAGAAAAAATAATGAAGGAAAAAAGGCAAACCAGAAAACAGACTAATATAGCAAAACAGATGCTTCCAGAGGGGAAGCTGATGGCGGGGGGGGGGGGGGGGGGGGGGGGGGGGGGGGGGGGGGTGAAGTAGGTGAAGGAGATTAAGAGGACACTCGTGATGAGCACGGAGTGACGTGCACAAGTGCTGAATCACTATATTGTGCACCTGAAACTAATATAACACTGTGTTAACTATCCTGGAGTTAAAATAAAAAATAAAGTTCCTTCTAAGAAAGCAGAGTAAAATGTTAAAACTTCGGTCTCTACATTTTAATACTTTCACCAGTGGAACACACACTTTCACTGCATCCCTCCTGAGAGCAGGAATAGTACCTTAATTGTCACTTTAGCTACAATAACGAGCACAAAGAGACCAGCTGTGCCTAGTATCAGGCTATGCTTTTCCAGAATGAAAGTAAAATCTTCATATAAATACATATGAGGTGGAAAGAGGTCTGGCCCTGGATCCAGACCTCTCACACCACATCCAGCCTTGTCTTCAAGAATTCTGGGACTTCATTTCCCTTTGAAAGTCTACAATGTGGAGCGCCTGGGTGGCTCAGCTGGCTGAGCATCCATCTTCGGCTCAGGTCAGGATCCCATGGTCTGTGGGTTCGAGCCCCATGTTGGGCTCTGTGCTAACAGCTCAGAGCCTAGAGCCTGCCTCCGATTCTGTCTGTCTCTCTCTCTCTCTCTCTCTCTCTCTCTCTCTGTTCCTCCCTTGCTGGTGCCCGGTCTCCCTCTCTCTCAAAACTAAAGAAACATTAAAAAAATTTTTTAAAAGAAGTCTACAATGCAAGTCTGTAATGCCTTTTATCTGATGTCAGACACCCACCTGGAATACTGAAAATGAGGCCTTTGAGTGACAAAATGAAAACATAGTCTCTACAAAATCCATGCATGCACTTTGTCCATAGCAGAGGCCTACTGATTTTTATTTCATGTGTATTTACAACAAACTTGGCTATTTGATTATGAAATACTTCCCATTGTTGGTTAAAAGCAGTAAAAGAGATCAGACACTGAAAGAAAGAGAAACTGGAGAAGCACTAATGGTTCCTCTTCCTGATGTAGGAAATGAAACCAAACCTTCCCCAAAAAGATCATTTTTCCTTCCAAAATCATACTATGGCCTAATACCACTGAACCCTTGACAAACGTCACTCATTATGGTCGTCTCTATCTCTTATACCAAAATCGGCCTCCATTCATGATTTAATTCAATCTTTAATTATAATAAAAGAGAAGGAATGCTCAGGAATATCCACCATTTCCCTATCAAAAGCCTGAAAATAAATGATAAAGCCCTGGTATAGTTCACTTTTTCCTTGTAAGTAAGGTCTTCACTAGTCAGTCTTATTTTTTCCCCCTACATTATATTAATAGAATCACAAAGGCTATCTAATTTTAATCAACACAAAAGCTGGCTTGAGTTATCTAAGAGGAAATTTATATATAGAAACAAAGTGGATTGTTTTACAGAATGAATTTTAGCCCCAAGGATGCTAACATACTTTAAAGAAGTACAGTGTAACTATTTGTCAATTATAGGTAATCAGCTCCTGCACGCCGACTGTGTCTGCCATTTCTGATCCTTAAAGCATACAGAGAGTGCCGCAGCCATCAGAATGCCTAACAAATATTTCCAAGACTGGCTTTGAAATGACTTTACACATAGCAGTAATGGAAATGCATGTGATTATTTTGTAAAGTTAAATCCATCAAGAATTTTAAGAATCTTGAGCAAACTCTGTGTTCACTAGAGGCAATATATGATGGAAAGTAACTTCTGATGTAATGTTAAAAATATCAAGATAAAACTTATATTAAAATATTATGTCAAATATAAATTATATAAATCGTTGTATAAATACATTAATTACATGTACATATATTTAATTTTTATTTTATTAGTTTTAAATATGTGTTTTAATTTACATATATTTAAATTTACCTACAAAACACAAAAAGGTACATTATGTATAATACATAAAAATTATATATATTGGGGCGCCTGGGTGGCTCAGTTGGTTGAGCGTACGACTTCGGCCCAGGGCATGATCTCACAGTTCATGGGTTCGAGCCCCGTGTCGGGTTCTGTGCTGACAGCTCAGAGCCTGGAGTCTGCTTCGGATTCTGTGTGTCCCTCTCTCGCTACCCCTCCTCTGCTCATGATCTGTCTCTGTCTCTCAAAACTAAATAAATGTTTAAAATATTATATATAAAATATCAGGATAAAAATTATATGTGAAATGTAATTACAATTTTTCTTTTTAAATGTAAGCACTGGAAAAAAGACTGGAAGTAAATGCACAGAAATGTTAACAGTATTTGTTTGGGTGATGAGACCATGGCTGACATTCTCTTTTCCCCACATGCTAAATCTTACTTCATGAGTATGCATTAAAGAAAGGAAAAGAAGTATGCACTACTTCTACAAGAAACAATTTTTAAGAAAGGAAAGGAATAAATGGTTGGAAAGAGCCCTATTAGAGGGTAAGGAAATGGCATAGTTACTTCCACTTAATAAAAGTGCTATAATTAAACTTTTACCCCAGCAAAGAACTTTTTAAGTGGTCATAAACGAGAACTAAGTCATAGGATATTTGTGTTGGACGGGCATCCTGCCTAATTTTGTCATTTGACAAGTACAGAAAATACATATATACAGCTGTGTGAAGCTACACAGTTGACAAAATGCTTTCGAAATGGCACCCGTCCTTCAAATAATCCTGCGAGACAGGCTCATTTGCACCATTTGTAGGACCAGGAAACTGAGGGTTCCCAAGATAACGTGCTTTGATAATAATGACTGCCATTATCGAATGTTTACTATATGCCAGCTGCCTCTGGGGTAAGCACAACAATCCTGTGAAAATTATCACCATTTTACAGATTCAAAAACTGAAGGGTGGAGGTTGTGAAGGTTAAGCTATCACATAGCTGAGAACCTCTCATTTAAAACAGGCATCTTGGTTACAATCAACTGCACAGAAGCCTTTACTGAAAGAGTTGAGCTTATGACCCAGTCCCATACTCTCTCTACTACACTGGTCTCGCCTAAGGTTTCTTTTAAGAGTTATTTAGTTCTGACAGACACTGTGAACGTCCAGAGGCAAAGAAACGAGGCCCAGTTACAGCCAAAAGCTAATGTTGGCCCAGAGCTTACAGTGAGTACCTGGAGTGGAGGAGACAAGACTAACTCATATACAACAAGGGGGAGCCAAGAGGAAGCCCACTCTCTACCTCAGGAGCAGGGATCGAAACAGACATTCCAGTTCCCGCACCGTACACCCGCGCGATTCGGTACAATTTCCAGAGCGCCTTGTGGTTCGTCTCAAAGGCTCCCGCAACAACCCGTGGGCTGGGCGGGGCAGGGATGAGTCCCACTTTGCAGAAAAAGCTGGAAGAAATGCAATAGCGAGCCGGGCGGGCAGAAAAGCAATGAGTGTGAGAGCCGGGGGAAGGCACCTGCGGGGCCTGGGCACCGGGACCGGGTCTGAGCTGCACCCGCGGAGCCTCTGGCCACCGCCGAGTGGAGGAAGAGCCCAGGGCCCATGGCGGCGACAAAGGCACAGAGAGACCGCGATTCCGAGGCTGCCGCCCGCCGAGGCTCGGAGGACTTGGAGGTCAGCCCAGGAGCCTAGCTACTCACGTTGGACCAGCCGGTCTCCGGTGAAGGTGGGAGAGCAGCTGGTGACAAGCGCACAGGGGACGCCCGCAGCCATAGCTGCGCTAGCGAGCCAGTTCCGTCCCGCAGCCTTTTCCGCCTTGGGCTGCACCACAGCTACCGGTGCGCGGGGGAGACGCGCAAGCTGGGACGCGTTCTTGGCAGGAACCCGCTACCCTGACTCCTCCCACACCCCTCTTCCGCTCCCGGCGTAGAACAGGCCGGGATGCGCGTGGGGTTGCCATAGGGACGAGCGGTCGCTGCACCTGGCTTGGGCGCCTGGAGACCGCGCCTCCCGCGGAAGGTACCCCTCCCCGGCCCTACCCATGGCGCGGGGGACTGAAGACTACGACCCCATCGGATCCATCCTAATCCAGGTGGGAAACAGGCCGTTCCCGACCCTGCCCAGCTAAGACCCGTACGAGCGAGGCCCAGTCGCGCAGATCCACTAGCGCCCAACCTTTTGGAGCGCCGCCCCTAGACTGCCTACAGCACTTAGAGGCACTGCCCCCTCGAGAACTCCCAAATATGCCAACCCAGACCTCGGCCCAGGGCCTGCCACGCCTCCCGTGCCATACCCTGCAGGCTCCATTTCAGCAGCTCGACCGTTCTGCCTGCGGTAAAACTCTCAAGACCATACACCTCACCCCAGAACCTTTACTTCCGAAAAATCCATCTTTACACTGAGGCACAATTTTAAAATTTGTATTAGGGAAAATCTGAACCCATGACATGGGGGGAAATACGAATCAGGCACTTTGGGGAGATGGTAAGAAATTTGGGGAGAACTTGAAATATGTTACCTACTTTTCTTAAGCGCCTACATTTTGTGTATCCAAAAGTACCTTGAAAGTAAGTTACGTCTTGGGGATGTAATGTACAGCATGAGGACTGTAGTTAATACTTTACTGTTAAATTTGAAAATTGCTAAAAGAATACATCTTAAAAGTCCTCATTATAAGAAAAAATTGTAACTGTGTGGTTATGGATGTTAACTTACTGTGACCATTTTGCAGTAAATATAAATATCAAATCATTATGTTGTACACCTGAAATAAAATGTATGTCAATTATATCTCAAATTTAAAAAATGAATTTAGTAAAAGCTTAGGAACACACAGAGGAAAATATAGGAAGGAAAACTTGGATTGCCTATCAAGTTTAAGTTTTGAATGGAAATGTGACCAATTTAAAAAAACCCAGGAAATAACTTTTTCTAACCTGAGTGGGGAGAAATATCAAGAAAGTCTTAACTTCTCCAGGATAACTCAGTTTGTGACAATTACACTCAGATTTTTCCCAAATGGTAAAAGCATTTTGTTTTTTCACATTTACATGTGGTAGTTTTAAAATATTTCTACAGAAATCATCACTTTTAACTTATATTAAGCTCTGTCTGTCTAGGCTTGAAGTAATTTGCCTACATTCACTCCATTCTGACTCCTACTCAGACGTGCAATGGATTTTCCTCCCAGGATATTGGTCTCTCACCTTCCACCTAATATTGATTTCTTTAAATTCACCTTTTCTAAAATACAAACACCTAAACGCCCCAACTTCATAGAGCTCCCCATTAGGAATAATACCCAAATCTTACCTCACCTTTTATTATCCTCTGTCATTAGCACCCTAGATGAGTTTAGCCAAACTGCAAAGCCTGAGGGGCCCCACAGAACTGCCCCCACTTCTACACAGGTATAAGTTCAGAAGCCCTCAGAATCAACATCAGGGGCGCCTGGGTGGCTCAGTCGGTTAAGCATCCGGCTTCGGCTCAGGTCAGATCTCACGGTTCGTGGGTTCGAGCCCCGTGTCGGGCTCTGTGCTGACAGCTAGCCCAGAGCCTGGAGCCTGTTTCAGATTCTGTATCTCCCTCTCTCTCTGACCCTCCCCTGCTCCAGCTGTCTCTCTCTGTCTCTCAAAAATAAATAAAAAGCATAAAAAACTTAAAAAAAAAAAAAAAAGAATCAACATCACCTCAGGCCAGCTGTCTACAAATTTGGGGGCTCTGACCACCACCATACTGGGCCAGTTTGCTAAAGCAGCAGAATTCAGGAAAGTGCTGTATTACAGTATTACGGTATTATAACATCAAAAAGATACAAATGAAAGTCAGCCAAGACATGCATGGGGCAGAGTCCAAGAGGGATCCAATGGAGCTTCAAGGCATCCCCCAACCCCCCGCTGGAGTCATGGATGACTTTACCCCCTACCAGCTGTGATATGTGACAGTATATATGGAGTATTGCCGACTAGGGAAGCTCACCTATGACTTTGATATCCAGAGTTTTTACTGGGATTCCATCACACACTGCCCGTGTTCTGATCTTTTGTCTCCAGCTCTTCCCAGAGGTCACCCTAATGCCTTTAGGCTCCGGTTCCTCTAGAGGTTGGAACAGATACAGTGTGACCTGAGGCCCCCGTATACACTTAAGACTGTCTGGTGACCAAAGAGGCGAAGCAGAGACACTTATCAAACAGGACACTTTAGGGGCCTAGAGATCACCTCTCAGGATCCAAGGGCAAAGGCCAGACCTCTTGTGGGGGAAAGCCTCTTGTAAATCCAGGGCCCATTTTTACAGGCTCCAAACAGCAGGAACACAAATGGAGATTCCTCCCCAGCAACGGCCAGTTTTCCCCATGGCATACTTCCGGTTGACTCCAGGGACACTTAAGTTACTCTTCAGTTTTCTGTATTTCTCCAGCCCTGGAACACCTCTAAAAAGGAGACTGGAATCTGGGGAGAATTCTCACACCTAATTTCACGCTTTCCCTTGAGATAATTCTCTTTCCTAGGGCTGCTCCCCTTGTGGTTTGGAACAGCATAGAATAAGGCATTGACTGAAAAGCTAGAAGCCTTTTTACTTCAGAGCGGAATCCAGAGTAGCTGTTTCATCAACCTCGGCTATAACATTATAGTATCAATACCGTTCGTCATCGGCTTGTAAAGCGGAGCAGGAGCGCTCAGAACAGGCGTAGCCACGCTGCTCTCCAGACAGTACAGAACTCTCCCTGGTGATCTGTAGAAAATGTCTAACAAAGAATGAGGAAGCCCTCCCCTACTTTCTCTCCACATCCTAAGTGTTTATGAGCATACGGCACTCCCCCCAGACGTGCAGCGTGGATGACCCTTCTGCCCCGGGCTGCGACCTACATCCTTTAACCGGGCTACTAATGGGGGCACCTGGGTGGCTTCTCAGTTAAGCATCCGACTTTGGCTCAATCACGATCTCATGGTTCATGAGTTTGAGCCCTGAATCAGACTCTGTGCTGACAGCTCAGAGCCTGGAACCTGCTACAGATTTTCTCTCTCTCTCTCTCTCTCTGCCTCAAAAATAAATAGACAATCTACTAATAAACAGAACCTGTAGTGGAAAGCATATGTTGGGTGTCAGGACACTGAGATCTGACCCTGGCAATGTCGTTCTTCCAGGTGGGTGTCTTTAGGCTAATCATTCACCTCTCTGGGCCTCAGTTTTCTCTTCTGTAGGAGACATAGCTTGAATTAGATCCACTTCTGACTCTAAACTGACCCAATTTCCCCAAAGCCCCATCATTTCTTTTTATCATAAAAAGGACTTCCTTTATTATCAGCCTAGGCAATCAAATTGTTTCTATAAGTACAATATATTAAAATTATAATAATTATATAACTATATATTAATATATTATAAATTTTTAAATTTTTTTTAATGTTTTATTTATTTTTGATACAGAGAGACAGAGCATGAGAGGGGGAGGGGCCCAGAGAGAAGGAGACACAGAACAGGAAGCAGGCTCCAGGCTCTGAGCTGTCAGCACAGAGACTGACGTGGGGCTCGAACCCACGAACATGAGATCTGACCTGAGCCGAAGTCAGAGGCTTAACCAACTGAGCCACCCAGGCGCCCCTATATATTATAAATTTTAAGGTACTATGTGTGATAAGGTACTATGATATATATATACACACAGTTGCCAGAAAGCAGATCTCCACTCGCTTCACCCTAAACAGGTATGTTAGGTCTGTGTCTCAGTCGGAGACATTAAGCAAATCCTTAGACCTGTGACTCTCAAAGAGTGACCCCAAGACCAGCTTCTTCAGCACCAGCTGAGAACTTAGGAGAAACGCAAATTCTCAGTCCCCGTTCCAGACCTACTAAATCAGGAGCCCTGAGGGTAGGGCAGCCCAGCGATCTGCTCTTACAACAGATAGCTCTAAGGCACGCTCAATCCTGAGAGCTTCTACTTCAGATACTGTTCTGAACTGTAAACTGTTAGATGATTTCAAAGAAAAATCACAGTAATCAAAGCTAACATGGTGTTTGCCGGGTGTTGTGCATGGTTCTAGATGCTATATGTGTTTCAACTCCTTTACTTCTTCCAACAAAGCTATCTATTAAACACTGTTATTATTTCACATTATGGAAAAGAAACTGACCAAAGATGTGTATTGTGGATAAACCCATATACATAGAAAATGCAAGCAATCTTCTCAAACCCTTTCAATCTGTCAGTCCTGGTATAAAAAAAAAGTTTTCCGGGGGCACCTGGGTGGCTTAGTCAGTTAAGCATCCAACTCTTGATTTAGGCCCAGGTCATGGTCTCACAGTTCATGAGTTCAAGCCCCTCATTGGGCTCTACACTGATACTATAAAGGTTGCTTGGGATTCTCTTTCTCTCTCTCTCTCTCTCTCTCTCTCTCCCCCTCCCATGCTCTCTCTCTCAAAATAAAATATTTAAAAATGTTTAAATAAAATCTTCCCAGGGTGCCTGGGTGGCTCAATGGGTTAAGCATTCATCTCTGGCTCAGGTCATGATCTCACAGTTTGTGATTTCGAGCCCTGCTTCAGGTTCTGTGCTGACAGCTCAGAGCTCACAGCTTTGGATTCTGTGTCTGTCTCTCTCTCTCTCTCTGTTCCTCCCCCACTCACTCATTCTCTCTCTCTCTCTTAAAAATAAACATTAAAAATTTTTTAATAAATAAATATAGTCTTCCCTTGCCCCTTTTTACTCCTCTAGATATTTAAATCCTGCCTGTTCCGCTGAATTCTCACCAGTCTTTAACTTTGTGTATTTATATATTATGGATGTACTGGCTAATGGTTAGGCATGAAGGTTCTGGATTCAAAGTGCCTGGATTTCAGTAGTTCCACTCAATAACCAGCTGTGTTACCATGCACAGGTTACTTACCCACTCTAAACCTCAGTTTCACTCAAGTATAAAATAAAGATGATAATATGAACTCCCTCTTAGGAGTCTTGTAAGAATTAAAATAAGATAACATATAATGTGTAACACTCAGTAAATCTGAGTTGTCATTAGATATGGTCTCTCGCCTCTTAATATCACTTA
>NC_043708.1:104437306-104656589 GCF_006229205.1 Suricata suricatta
GGCACCCAGGCACCCCTGGGACTACTCCATTCTTAACTAAAATTTTATTGGTGATGCTATAGGGCAAATAAGTTATGCCTTATTTCCCTGATACAGGTAGATTATTTTTGAATATCCCATTTTACCTAGAACAGAATTGGGTCCATTGATCCGGGCGACTGGATAATGATCTAGTCATTAATTCAGTCTCCAGTAATGTATGTTATTTTCAATAATGAAGGGAGCTGGCCTAACATGTACTATTATTTGGAAAATACAATAGATAATGCAAATTAATCAAATGTTTTGATAAAATATCTAAAATACTTGAGAAAAAAATCTTTAAATATACATAATCAATGTCCTAATTATAAACTCTTTTTGTGTGACTTATTATGAAAACACGAGCCTTATATGTTTGGATTTCTCAGGACAGTTCTGATTGTGAATATTCTGTCCCGTTGTCAGATCACAAACCAAAACCAGAACCCACATTTGCAATTTTGGACATAGGGTCACCATGTCCACACGGAGATCTACACGGTAGCCTTTGGTTAACTACTTCTTGTACTTTTAAGTCTCTACTTCAGACTCTTTACAGCTAGATCTTTCCTCAACTGATCAGAACAGTGAAGCTCTAACTATAGTAATCATCTTCATCATTAGAATCTTATAAGAGAGTTGCCAACTTTACTGACAGCTTGACTCTGTGCTGAGAGCTTTAAATTATGTCAAGCCCCAGCAACAACTCTATTATGCAGGTATCATATTTAGCACCAGTTTACAGAAGAAGAAACTAAAAGCACAAAGAGCTAAAGTAACTTGCCCAAGGGGATAGACCCCATGTGTGTTGATCCTGAAACAGGTTACGGCAGGCTTGTGAAACAGTCTTGAAGAAGTGGGGTGCTGAGTTTGGGAGGTCTCCTGGGCGCTTTCTTTTATTCAGAACTCCTACAAGCTTTGTTTTTCTCCTTTACTAATGATCATCTGATATTTTCTTAATACAACTTTATAAATGTTTTCTTGACTTGAGGTGCCTGGATGGCTCAGTCTTAGGCTAAGCATCGGACTCCTGATTTCAGCTCAGGTCATGACCTCAGGGTCATGGGATTGAGCCCCACATTGGGCTCTGTGCTGAATATGGACTTTCTTGAGGTTCTCTTTCTCTCCCTCTGCCCCTGCCCTGCTCATGCTCTCTCTTTCAACAAACAAACAAAACACCAAACTTGGAAATATTGGAACTAATTGACATCATCACTGTCTTTCTTATCACCTCCTCCATCTGCTTTTCCAGGAGCAAACAACATAAAGTGAAGGGACAAGTGGGCAAGTATAATGAGAATGATTCAGCCAAACTCTGTCTTTAGCAGAGATACATAAAATGTAATTATGGAACTGCTTTTGACAACATGGAATTTAGTTGTGTGGCCAGATTTCTAAATGCTAGAGCAAATCTTCACAGTGTTACTTCTTTCAGGGGCTTCTTATCAAGCAGCTCTGTCCCCAAACTGTCAAAATAATAATCTTCCTCCATCTGTGAGTTCGAGTCCTGCGTCAGGCTCTGTGCTGACAGCTTGGAGTCTGGAGCATGCTTCAGATTCTGTTTCTCCCTCTCTGTCCCTCCCCTGCTTGTACTTGTGTCCCTCTCCCTCTCCCTCTCCCCCACCCCTCCCCCTCCCTCTCCAAGTAATAAATAAAACATTAAAAAACAATTTAGAAGAAAAAAAGGAATCTTCCTCCAAGTAGGAAATCTATGGAAAGCAGTGCATTTGATGATCTCAGAGATGATAGGGAACACGTTAATTTCAATATGGCAGATTAGATCCATTTGAAGAAAGAACAGAGATTTAGACCTTAATCTTTTTTTCCTACTCAAGCCTGGTGACACATTTCCTAGTATTTGTCTCAACTGCAATTACCATACAAATTGCAGTAACAGTGTGGTTACTGAAAAAGAAGAAGAAAATATCTGGCAAGAAAATTAAAAAAAAAAAACAACGAAGATTTAGAGAGCACTTCAAATCAATGAACATTTACTAAATGCCAGTTACATCAAGGAGCTTACTAGGTTTTACAATTCAGGAGTGGAGAACTAACGTTTGTTCAAGTCGCCTCCTATGTGGCTGACCCTGCGCAAAGCACTCTACATACTTTAACTCATTTTATTCTTGCCACTATTCCAACAGGTAGCTGTTATCCCCATTTTACAGATGAAAACATCAAGTCTCTCAAAAACGAAGGAAATGTGCCCAGTTCAGAAAGGGAGGAAATAGGATTCTAGTTTATATCTGCCTGGTTCCAACACTGACATTCATTCATTTTCACATGCATTGCCTTAGTTTTATTCAACAGTTCCATAAAATAGAGTAGTTCTCCCCCCACCCCACCCCCTTGGGTAAAGAAAACACAGGAAATGATGGTGTGAGACTAGTGACGGAGCAAGGAATTCTGTTTGTCTTTCACTGGGCCCTCATTGTGTACTAGACCCATTAGGTATTATCTCAAGACTCTGGGAAGAAGTGTGATTCTCCACACAAGGCAGATAAAAAAAAAAAAAAAAAAAAGGCAGCCCTTTGGTTCCATGATAAATAATCCAGGGCAGTTTCATTCTCCCCGGCTGCTGACAGACATTATTACAGAATGATACACGAAGCTACAAATACTACTACAAATACTGGAGCTACAAGAAGGCAATTTAGTGTCTTCACAGGTTGAACCAAGAAATGTGGGCCTGGAAGTGGGCTTGAACTGCTTCTGTGTGTTTTCCAAACGCCTTTAGACAATAGATGGTAAGCCAGCTTGCAGCCATAATTTGGACTAAACCATAGGAAGAAGCACGTCTTCATCCCTAGTGCCTACAAACAAACCTTGGTGTGTTCTGATTTCAATCTGTGAGCCCTCAAGGCTTTCCCTGACAATGTGTGCAGAGTACAAATGACAGGTGTCTCTACCCGACTGTGATGCCCATCAGTGAAAAGATGCAGATTCTGATCTTCTGAACCCTTGGCTCCGTGGGACTGTTCCAGAGTAATCGATCACACAGGCAGGATATTCCTGTATGTCCAGTTAGACTAACAGAGAAAAGGTAACTCTTTCAAAATGCCTTTAGCAACCCAGTCTGCAGATTGTTATTGGTGTGACTGTTGCAGAAACAGGTGTTGGGCTCATACATTTGCATAACAAAATGTTTTTCTTGTGGCAGCAGCCCATATGATAATTGGTGCCATCTGTATTTATCTATGGAAGCTGGGTTTCTAATATGAATGCAGAGAACCTTGTGATGCCTCATCTCACAGCACCCATTTTATTGTGAGGGTGGTGGACATCGGAGAGGTGTGCATTTCCAAGGAAAATACAGACGGAAGGAGAATGTTGAAGTGATTACGTATGTTGCTTTTTCTTCACGGATCATTTTCATTTCTGACTACGTAAAACAGAATCAAGGCCACACACTAAAGAGCCGCATTTTCAGAGCAGTAAATGGGGAAGATCCAGCCAGAACAGAAAACCAATGGGCCCTGTTAACCTATTTACAATTCCCTTTTGAAAACCTCTGCTTTCACTAAAACCTTTCTTCACTAGAACTTTTCTGTTTTCTTACCTCTTGGCCAATTAGTAGAAATCCGAGTTTGGCGCAAATTTCATATCATCCTGAACTCAACTATTTTACCAGGTGAGAAGCAGAAGCCTTTTGAGATGCAGTTTTGCCCTTGGGTCTGTTTCTATTGGGGGAAGGAAAAGTAGAAAACTGTGTGGGAACTTAGTTTCTTTTTCATCTGAAAGACAATAAATGAAACATTCTAGTAAAGAATATCTTAGAACCAAGAAGACAGCTCTTTCCAATGAACATCATAAAATCTACCTGATTGTCTCCAGCAATTCAAGCAAGTTGAAAATCTTTGAAAATAAATAACTTTATTTGAAATAAATCTTTAAAATAAATAACTTGCAGGGGGCGTGTGGGTGGCTCAGTTAAGCTTCCGACTTCGGCTCAGGTCATGATCTCGCAGTTCGTGGGTTCGAGCCCCACCTTGGACTCTGTGCTGACAGCTCAGAGCCTGGAGCCTGCTTCAGATTCTGTGTCTCCCTCTCTCTCTGCACCTCCCCTGCTCATGCTGTGTCTCTTTCTCAAAAATAAATAAACATTAAAAAATAATAATAAAATAAACAACTTGGGGGTGGTACTGGGTGACTCAGTGGGTTAACTGTCTGACTTTGACTCGGGTCATGACCTCATGGTTGGTGATTTAAATCCCACATTGGGCTCTCTGCTGTCAGCATGGAGCCTGCTTCAGATCTGCTGTCTCCCTCTCTCTCTGCCCCTCCCCTGCTCACGCACATGTGTGCGCTCTCGCTCTCTCTCTCTCTCTCTCTCTCTCTCTCTCTATAAAAAATAAACAAACATTAAAATAAATAAATGTTTCAGGTGAATTCTGTATGCTTTCAATATTTTTATATTATTTAAACCTACAGGTCCATGAAGACCTTTATCAGTTAAAGGAGAAATTAACAAATTTCCCACTTGAGGAAAAGAGAGAGACTCTAGACCTTCAGAATCTTGAAACCGCCATCAAAAGGACTGAAATGGGGTTAAAAGTAAGTAGAGCCTTAGATATTAAATGAATGCTGAAGGAGATTCCTCCAGAAGGAAAGAACTGTGGTTCTCACAGGCCGCTGTGTGATTCTGTAGCAGAGGTGGATTTAGGCTGGTCATCAGCTTTCTTATTCCGTTCCTTTCATTAATATCACGATAAACTGATTGTGGAATGTGACAGGATGCAAATCAAAGTATTTGAGGTGTTGGGAATCAGTGACAACCCCCAACATGTGGTTTGATAAAAGGAATTAAGAATAAAGAAAAAAGAATTAAGAATTTAAAAAATAACCATTAGTCGTCCGACAACAAGCCTGAGAAAAAAGGATTCATGCCAATGCCTGGAGAGAGTATCAGATTCACTGAGATTCTAAAGACCAAGAGTTTCTTTTTCCCCCCTAGCTTACGTATTTTGAGAGTAGTCACTTTTGTGGTATTGTAACCCCGTAGGTAAAACTAGAGATCTACCGCTGTCGGAACAGACAGCTAAAGTACAAGGGACTTCAGCATTAGAGACGGGTTGAAGGGCAGAGGAGAATGCAAGCTTCAGACCAAGATAACCTTCATTTACAAAATAAAAATCTATTAGCACATGCGTCCAAATAAGGACCACCTCCATCTTCAAGACCTCTGACTGTCATTGTCCCGACTCTGGTCTCAGCCTTTCGCTCTAACGAGCTGTCAGCTTCTCAGCTCGGCTCCTCAGGCCGTGGGAGATGTGGGGTGTTTTTGTTGCCTCATCAAACTGGCACACCATTGTCCTATATTACCTGATGGTGACAGGGCTGTGCCCAGCTGGAGTCTTTGGGTTGGCCATTTTAAATGATCTGTTACCCAAGGGCCACATTCTTTCCTCCGATGCTTGCTTGAAGTCCCTATAAAGGAAAGATCGCTCCCTGTCTGTCTTGCCTAGTAAGCTTACCTGGCGAGCCGATTTACTGACTATCGTGCGCTGTTGAGTTTGTGAAGAGCACTACAGGTCACTGAAGCTTTGAGTCTCAATTGTTTGTTGTGCTTTTTGGGACAGTTAAAGTCATTTAGCCTTGAGATGCCCAATGGTACCTTAGGCATGTCATAAACACATAGCGTGTTGTGTGTTTTGGCTTAATTACACAATTCAGAGCATTACCCTAATGAAATAAAGTAAATTAGCTGAGTATCTTAAGTCCAGTCTAATAGCCTAAACTTTCACTTTTCTGTAACAGATTCACATCGAGAAGTATTTAAATGTTGTAAACCATCATGTGTTAACGACTCCTATTAATGATGATAATTTATATTCTCCTTGTGCTTCCAAATGGTGAGTAAAATAGCTATTTGGGAGTCTAAAATAAGTACAATTAAAACAAACAAACAAACCCTTTCCCACTCAGGTCAGGTGACCGTAAAGACAAAAGCTTCTTGGCTTTGTTCATATCCATTCCACTAATTTCAGTGGTTTTGCATAAGAAGTTAATGGCAGAATTTGGGCTGGGTTTATTCTGGGTTACTTTTACTGCCTTCTAATGCTGAACATCATGATAATTATTTCAGGGTCCTAGTTTTGGCCTAGTTTTGGCGTTAGTGCCTTTTGTTTTTCTTTTCTTTTTTTTTTTTTTAGTTAAAGGTATTCGAAATTCAACTCCTAAAGGAAATATTTTAATACAAGCATATTAAGATCACTGGTACTTTCTTTACAGTTTTTAACATGTCATATGTGCTTTATTATAAAGATGATTTGGTATCCAGAGTAAATAAAACAAAAATAATAAAACTTGCTTGAAATATTCACAATGTAATGCATCCTAAGAGACATTTTATTAAAATGAGACTCGAGTTAAATTGCCTCACCTCACTTTGGACCCTCTTACAGGTAGGCCTCCTGAATTTGAGTGTATGTTGAGGAAGGTTTTGTGCTAAGCTTAAAAACCTTGTGGCCCTATTTGCATTGTAAACATATACCAAGCATTTAGTGTCAAGTTTCAGAAATAGGGTAAAATCTTGGATTGTAAGTGACTTGTTTTGCGAGTGTTCCACAAGACGAGCCAGCACTTCTGATACATTTTAACTTGATAAACGAGTGACGTCTTGCAATACGAGTAGTACGTGACGCCGAATGTCACGTGATCACAACTGACCTGATGGTTCTCGTTCTCTCTCTCTCTCTCTCTCTCTCTCTCTCTCTCTCTCTCTCTCTCTCTCTCGCTGTGGGATTATGGGTGATGGTCTCCCATGCTTGAATGCTTGGTCTCAGGCCACAGTGTTTGTCAGAAATCAGTGATTTTTCAGAACTTTGGAAGGTGCCTACAACTGGCACTAGTGTATTTTTGTCACTTCAAAGCACCTATGGACAGTCCTTCGCTTTTCCATACAAGAGTAAGCTTAGGAATGCTTTGCTTCATTCTAGGTCAGGCTGCCTGCAGATAGAGACCCTTCTTTCCTCTGCTGCCTTATTGCCAGTTACATTAAATACAGTAGATGACAAGAGTTTATTAATACTATACTGTAGTCAACATCTGTGCAAGCATATAAAATGGCCCCCATGCAGAAAAAGGTTAAAAAGAAAGGCAGTAAGAATAAGATGATTCTGGTGAAAGTTAAGAAGGAAATCATTGATAAGAACGAAGGTGGTGTGTGAGTGGACAAAACTGCAAGATTTTATAAGAAGAATATGTTTTCATCTTGTGTGCAAAGGAAGAGAAAAAAAGGCAGAGGAATCCCTTACTGTAAATGAGACTAGGGAGATGTGTAAAATGTGGGAAACAATGCAAAATTTTTTAGAAAAGCACCACCAGAATACGGCCATAGTAGTGTGAGCGATGAATCTGTTTAGCAACAATGTAATGTCACATTTCCGTGAAATCCTAAAAAGAGGCAAAAGCAAGTGTTATTGGTTACGTTGCTTATTAAAGTTGCATGGGGGAAAAAAAGATTCCATTGAGCCAACAGATAGCAGTGAGTCCCTTAGTGATAGTGAAAGTCGTCCTACACAATAACCCTCCTCCTTGTCTCCCTCACACCAGCCACGATGGTTTTCAAAGAAAAGTGCAGCTTAATTTGTTTATTTTTCCTTATATTTTATATTTTCTTTATTATTTTGTATTATATTAGCATATTGTAATCATTTTTATATGAATATTTTTGTGTTTGTTTTTAACATTTATTTTTGAGAGAGAGAGAAAGAGAGAGAGAGAGAGAGAATGAGCAGGGGAGGGGTAGAGAGAGAGGGAGACACAGAATCTGAAGCAGGCTCCAGGCTCTGAGCTGTCAACACAGAGCCCAATGCGGGGCTAAAACACACAAACCAAGAGATCATGACCTGAGCTGAAGTCAAAGGCTTAATTGACTGAGCTACTCAGGCGCCCCATACGAATATTTTTGGGTTGTGGAACGAATCATCTGAGTTTCTATTATTTCTTATGGGGAAATTCACTTTAATATATAAGTGCTTTGGATTACAAGCATGTGTCCAGAATACATGATGCTCACAAACCAAGGTTTTACTGTAGTGCACAAGGAAACATGGCGATTTATAGACATAACCAAATTCCAGCATTCCATAGTGGGGAGCAGAGCTTTGAGGCACCACTGTGTCGGTCTCCCTCTCCCACATACGGACTGCCGCAGGCACCCATCATGCTTTGCAGAGGCAACCCTCCCTCATGTGTCTAGTTTTCAGTCACTTATTTCTTTGATTTTTAAATTTGGGAATTAAAAAAATGACCTGAAAATAGGTTAATATAAATCCTTTAAAACAAGAAACCTGTATGGGACATAATAAAAGGGCTTCCTGGAGAAGAAAATATTGGAGGTCAGTTTCCCAACTTATATTCACCCTTAGTTGGAAATCAAGGGAGCCCTACAAGGCCAAGTGGGGGGCCTTTGTAGATGGCAGCCAACAGACCAAGGCCAAAGATTAACCATACAAACATCAAGTAAGAAAGCGTCAGAATGGAGTGGGGGATGGGGAGTGAACAGGAAAAGAGACGCCTGTCACCATCTCTAATGAAGTTCTCCCTTCCTGTCCCCCGCTTTCTCTTTGTTCTTCTGTCCTGACAAAGAACAGAGAGTCTGGGCTGCCTATTTGCAAGTTATGGTGACTGGAAAGTATGTAGTACTTACATCCACAGAGAATCAAGCAGACACGTTTGGGCAGAGACCTTTCTTCTATAGTGCTTCTCCCTTGCCAAGGAGTGCCCTTGCCCTTTATTAGGGTCTGGAAGAAAGAAGGAAGACTTTACCCTTACCTGGGCCCTGGAGTTGACTCTCAGAAGTAGTTCTTGGGTCCTTTTTCTCCTATTCAATACCACAATATAATCACCGGGCCTCTTGGCAGGAAAATGGGAGCCTGGCAAGTTTGTGTGAACCTCGCAAGCCTGGGAGAGTATCTCCATCCTAGCTGTGGAGCTGTGGTGCTAAGCATGCAATTTGAAAATGAAATGATAGGAGCCAGGTCAGAAACCGGAGAGAAGTCCAGATGGGGTCTTTAAAGTAAGCAGGTCTGGGGCCGGTCCTGGGAGTGGCTTAGTGAGGAAGAGAAGCAGCAGGAGTAGACGGAAATGGAAAACAGGAGACCTGGGCGGTCAGGAACTGTTGCCTCTGATGGGTGTGTTCCCTGGTAGATAGTCACCCTGGATTCTGCACTTGCGGGCCTGTCCCCAGAGACCATCGTGGTAGATGTGGCTTCAGACTCAATGTCCTGCTAGGAGTTTTCGATGCAACATAGTTTGTAGAACCCAGAATTCCTTCAGGTCCTCATGCCCCGGGGCTGGCCCATTAACTGCGGTTTTCTTCTGAGTTCTGTGACAAAGTCTTTATAATACCCAAGTAAGAAAGTGTTTTGTCATGATGGATGGCATGACTCCCTGAGACACAGGTTACTTATCTCAACACTGATCACGTCAGAGGAAGAGACTCAGCTTCTTAGTTTCGAGCTGGAACAAGCTAGACCTCACCTTTTCTGCCCCATGACCATCAGTTTTAAAAATCAGGGCATGCATACATAATATGTATATATTTATAAATTATATGCTTATCCTATGGAGTGAATACACTATAAAACACACTGACAAATATTTAAATAATGAGAAAGATTAAACAGTTTAAAATATTTTACTTTATTAATAGCATAAAACATTTTTTGCAAAAAAAAATGATTAATTATAATATTCCGGTTGTTTTATCTTATTAATCACAATGGCTTCATACTGGCTGTAGCTCATAACCCAAAACATATTTGACACTTAGGGGGGATTCAGCAGAGATGGATGGAACTCCAGATTTCAGTTAGGCTTCTGGGGTGTGGATTTGGCTGACTTGTCATAAATTTGATTGGTTTGCCATCATTTTCACTCTCTAATGTGGCTGAAGAGAAGTTCACCCCATGAACAAGTGCCAGTTCTGGCATTTTCATATTTTTCACTGATGTTCTTTATCATTTTCTTCCAGATACAGTGTGGGTGTTTATTTGTTTGTTTTGTTTTTGTTTTGCAGGAATCTTTAAGACACTGGTTCATTTTTTTTCAGGCTTGAGTGAAAACTAATTAATAGACCCCATAAACCCACTTCATGAGTAAACTATAGTGTATTCTAACCCTGTGAAAAAATGTGTACCAGTGCAGACCCCACTGCTCATGCCTTTGTGCCTACTCCCAGAAGGCCTCCAGAACTGCAGGTGACATGACCACATGAGGGGTCCAGGGACAAGCTGAATATTAAATGGTAGCACACAGTAATTTCTTATTTTTCTCATTTTCTATATTTCTTATTTGATGTAAACAGAAGCTCTTATGTTCTCATCACACAGCCAATGGCATTATTTCATGGGTTGCCTGGGAAATGGGCATCCTGTCTGAGAAGCCATGGGTCTAGAATGATGGTTCTTAAGCTTTGGGTTCACTGGCTCCCAGATGGTCCTGGAATTTGCATTTTAACAAACACCCCTGGCATCCCAAATGCAGACACTTTGTGCTCCAAATCCCCGGGACAAGCATAGCTCCCTAGAATCCGTATTCTCTTGGCCACTTACTTAGAGGGCCTGCCTCTCTGATCCAGGGCCTAGTCCTGGAAATTCAGCTACCCTGTTGCTTTGAAGGGTGTAAGCCTCTGGCGCTGGGAATGAGCCCAGAGTGGGACCTGGCAGTCATTCTGGGACTGCCACTGTCCACTTAAACCGTGAGTCTGGTGGAGTGTCGGAGGCCCGGCATCCAGAGAAGTTGCTCCTTCTGAGAGGGGTGCTGTGGAATCAGAGCTGTACGGCTCTGTTGCTCCTTTGACAGCAAGCACGGTTGCTACAAGTAACCGAGTGTCAACATCGTTTTGATATTTGGGGCTTCATTTTATCTATGGGAACCCAGGTAACTGGGGGAGTTTGTTCCAAATGACCGTTGTCCCTGAATGTACCTTAAAAGTGACTTAGACCAGATACGATAGACATCGTCTTCATTTTCACCATCAGTGTGAATTTCATCATTGTGGTCAATATTTTCATAACACTTACAGTTTGCAAAGGACTCTGTTTTACCCTATGAGGCAGATATTTATCCTTTCCTTTTAAAACTGTGCATGCTGAGAATCACAGCTGTCCCAGGTTGCAAGGGTCCATTGGTGGTGAGACCCAGACTCGAGTCCGGTCACGTGTCTGCGATCGAGCATTCTCCCACTCCATGGCATCCTGGAAACCAAGACGCCTAATTTTCCCAAAAGATGGTTTTCATTTTAGCAAGAAGGGAAAATCTGGTCATTGTATCTGTAGAAACAAAAACCGGTAGAGACACAGAGTGCTAACGATGGATGCCCCCAAATGCAAGACAGTCCTGGCAGTCATTCTGAAAACAATGCCGAGGACATTATCAAAGGTGGCCTATTTTCTCCAAAGAGCTCAAAGAGCTTTTGTGTTGTTTTCAAAATAGGTTTCACTACCATCCCCACTTTGGCAATGATTCTTCTGTGTCAAAGTGTGGCTCTTCCTCTCACATGATTGGCTTTCACGGATTTTTATTGCTCGTAATATTTGCTCACACTGCTCTTAATGACCATGCTTTGCTCATTGACACTGGGAGGGTGACTGCCATCTGCACCAACACTATCAGAACCGCACGGAGATCTTCATTTTATATCCTGTTGTGCGAGTGTTTGAGAGGGGAAGACAAGAACAAAGCAAATAGAGAACAGTGAGAAGCAGTGAGAGGGAAAGAAGAGGTGCATATTACTCGGTGAGCGGACATTACAAGGTGCATTTTCCTCAGTAATCGAAACTCCCTGGGGCCCACCCATTCTGGGCTGTTACATGGCGGCACACAAATCCCACCTGTGGAGACTATGCCTACCTCCTGGTCACAGAGAGAAGTGAAGCGCGGGGAACAAGACGGCCCCACTTGGTAACCTACATGAGAAAGGTGTTTGGATGCTAAATGCTCTTTCCATTTCTCTGTGGGTCATTTTTTTTAAACAGGGGCACCTGGGTGGCTCAGCCAGTTGAGCGTCCAACTTCAGCTCAGGACATGATCTCACAGTTCATGGGTTCGAGCCCCACATCAAGCTCTGTGCCTGGAGACAGCTCGGAGCCTGGAGCCTGCTTCTGAGTCTGTGTCTCCCTTTCTCTCTGCCCCTCCCTTGCTTGTGTGCGATCTCTGTCTCTCAAAAATAAACAAACTTAAATTTAACAAAAAATAAATTTTTTAAAAAGCATCATAAAATGAAAAAATAACCAACCAAAAAACCTTTGCAACAGACAGGACACAAAAATTGCTAATATTCTTAAAAAAAAAAAAAAACTCATGCCAATGCAAAAAATAAAAAAACTTGACAAAGGACAACAGACTCTACTCACAGAGATAGAAATGCAAATAACCAGTAAACATGAAAAATGTTTAATCTCACTGGTAAGCCAGAGAAATGCAAATTAAACAATATATGACTGTTTTTTCTTTACCAATTAGCACAACAAATTGTTTAAACCATCCTAAACATCAGTGCTGATGAGCTATCAGTGGAACGGGCATACTTTTGTTCTACCCCTAAAGGTGTGCACTGCCCCTAAAGGTGGCACAAAGTTCTGAAAGGCAGTTTCTCATCATGTGCAAGAAGCTTTTTAATTCATTTTAATTCAGTAGTTGTACTTCTAGGAATTTGTCCTAGGAAATGAGAAGAGAGAAACATGAATCTGTATGTTCATTTCAATGTTCTATTTAATAGCAATAAATGTGGAAATACCTTAAATGTTACCAGTAAAAGCATTATTAAATCAACAACACATCTGGGGCACCTGGGTGGTTCAGTTGGTTAAGTGACCAACTTTGGCTCAGGTCATGATGTTATGTTCATGGGTTCGAGCCCGGAGTCAAGCTCTGTGCTTACAGTTCAGAGCTTGGAGCCTGCTTCGGATTCTCTGTATCCCTCTCTCTCTTTCTGCCCCTCTTCTGTTTGCTCTCTGTCTCTGTCTCTCAAAAATAAACATTAAAAATTTTTTTAAAAATCTATAACACCTCTATGTGTGTATTACATAGCTAGTAAAACTGATATTGTCCAGAAATTTTAATGACCTGGAAAAATTCTCACAATATATGTTGAGGGGGGAGAAATCTGGATGCAAAATTATATCTCAATTCAAATTCACTTCTAAATACATAACAAGTAGAGGGAAAAAGATTGAT
Source organism: Suricata suricatta (assembly GCF_006229205.1). Taxonomy (NCBI): domain Eukaryota; kingdom Metazoa; phylum Chordata; class Mammalia; order Carnivora; family Herpestidae; genus Suricata; species Suricata suricatta. The sequence goes on from NC_043708.1 coordinate 104,450,513, forward strand.
AAGAAATACACAAAGAGAGGGGCACCTGGGTGGCTCAGTCAGTTAAGCATCAGACTCTTGTTTTTGACTTGGGTCCCAATCTCATGATTTGTGGGTTTGGGCCCCACATCGGGCTCTGCACTGACAGTGTGGGGCCTGCTTGGGACTTTCTCTCTCTCCCTCTCTCTGCGCCTTTCCTGCTTGCTTGTTCTATCTCTTTCAAAATAAATAAGCATTTAAAAATAATTTTTTAAGAAATAAATGAAGAGAGTTTCACTTCTAAGAAGATGGTGTAGACATACTTCTCCCTATTGCTTCTGATGAATACAGCTAAAAACCCTGGATGTTGTCTATAAAACAAATTTATGAAGACCTGGAAAGAAGGCAGACCAGTTAGGGGGCCCTGGGACCCCAGAAAGGACATATGTTGAGGCCCCTGGATTTCCTTTTTGCTTCATGGATCCTGTTATCCAACTGTATCATTTTCCTTCTCTCTGAAGAGTTTCTTGTGACATTTCTTGCAAGACAGTTCTCCGGTGACAAATTCCCTTAGTGTTCGTCTCTGAGGAGATCTTTATTTCCCCATTGCTTTTGAAGAATGATTTCACTTGGATAAAGAAATCCAGGTTGGTGGGTTTTTTTCTTTCCACACTTCAAATATTTCACTCTGTTTTCTTGCTTGCCTGGTTTATGAAGGGATGTTTTATATCTCTCTTCTACAGGTTAAGTTGGGGGTTGTTTTCTTTCAAGATTTTGTTTGCTCTTCATGTTTCATATGCCTAGGTATAGTTTTTTTAGGATTTATCCTAGCTTGTATTCTCTGAACTCCCTGGATCTGTGGTTTAGTGTCTGTCATTAATTTTGGAAAATTCTCAGGTATTACTACTCGAATAGGTCTTCTGCTCCTTTTTTCTTTTTTCTGATATTCTCATTATATGTATGTTACACCTTTTATAATTGTGTCACAATTCCTGGATGTTGTATTCTGTTTTATTCATTCCTTTTTCTCTTTGCATTTCAGTTTGGGAATTTCTATTGATATTTCTTCAAGCTCAAGCTCACAGATTCTTTCTTTGGCTGTTTCCTGTCTGTTAATGAGTCCATCAAAAGTATTCTCCATTTTTTTATGGTGTTTTGATTTCTAGTATTTACATTATAGTCAAAAACTCTAGAGTTTCAAGGTCTCTGCTTATATTACATATTTGTTCTTGCATGCTGTCTACTTTTTTCTACTAGAGCCACAGTGATTTTAAATTCCTGGTCTGATATTTCTGAAATCTCTGTTATATCTGATTCTGATGCTTGCTTTGTCTCCTCAAACTTTTTTTCTCCTTGCCTTCTATCATGCCTTGTCATTTTTTTTTTTTTTGAAAGCTGGACATGATGTATTGGGTAACAGGAAGTAAGGTAAGTGAGCCTTTATCTGGCTAGAAATTGTGCTGCATACTGTTTGCTATAACTGTAGGTATCTGAGGCTTCCATTTCTACAGCCGTCTTTGTTTTTGTCTCACCTGTGGTCTTTGGGTTTTCCTAGAATCTTCTTCCTAAATAGGACTCAGCCTTGAAGTCCTCTCATAGTAATCCTCTGTTATACAGATGCTCTGTAGATACAGTGTATTGGAGGGAAGCATTCAATAATCCTTGATCAGGCCTTCATCTTTCAGTGGGTCTGTGCCTTTGAACTGTTACCTTCATTCGTTTTCCTTGGTATTTCCCCCTCTTTGATGGGACAGGAAGACTGGAGGGGCCTGAAGTTAGCTACTTGCCCTTCCTCAGGTCAGATAATAATTTTCCTTGAGAGCTGGCCTTTGTTACAGAGAACAGAACAAAGGACAGAACTCTCAGGGAGTAGTTGGAAATGGTTTCTTTTCCCATCCCCCTGCCAGAGCAGGAGGGAATTTTTCTCTGTCTTCATGGTGAGAACACAGTGAAGCTTCTGAAGGTAAAACTCAAGAAAGCATGGAGGCCCCTCTAAGCTTTGGCCCCACTGAGTTTTTACCACTCAAGTTAATACACACTGAGCCTCTGGCAATTTTTAAGTGGAGTTCAACTTTTAAGTGGGCTTCCACTCTGGAGCTTTAGCCGGGTCTGTCTGTCTGTCTGTTTCTGTCTCCCTCCAGTTTCCAGGGCAGTAGTTTTCCCTGTGATCTCGATTCTCTGATAGATCAAAGAAGAATAGCTTTTCACTTTGTTGAGTTTTTTCTTATCATTCGCATCCTCACAATAACTCCCCAGCTCTTTACGTGTTGGAACAACTCCAGAAGTCCATAAATTGCTTTCTAATGAAAATTTTACAAAAGTAGGCATCACAGTAGAATCAAGAGATTGGGTCATTATGGTTGAGTTTAATTGATCTTAATTATGTTGACCATTTTAAAGAAGTGGAATCTACTTTCACATGAAAAGTTTTTGTTTGTTAGAGAGAGTGTGCACATGAGAGAAGGGGAAGGACAGAGAGAAAGAGACACGACAGAGCAAGAGAGGGAGAATCTTAAGCAGGCTCCATGCCCAGCATGGAGCTCAAACTCATGAACCTTGAGATCATGATGAGCCGAAAGCAAGAGTCTGGTTCTCAACCGACTGAGCCACCCAGGTGCCCCTCCAATAAGAAGTTTTAAGACCTACATTACACAATCATGCTTATAACTTTATTTTGTTTTTATATTATCCTCTCATGGAACTGCCCACTGTTTAATAAGAAAGACCTTTAACCACCTTTGATCCTTAAGTCTTTGCATACTAAATAGCAGACATTTAAAGAATACAAGTGCCAACTGCTTAGCAATGAGCATTTGAATGTATTTGACATTGGCTATTCTGTGATTTGGTTTTACAAAACCAAATACAGCATGCTGTATTTTCCTCTACCAAGAAATATTTTATAGTACAGTAATTCTATCCATTGTGGGTCATATAAACTCAGCCAGGGATAGGGCTTTGTATCCATGCTATAGTGGTCATTATCAGACTCAGAAGTTCTTATGCTTAATAAACAAGTACAGTTTTATAGTGATAAAAATGCTAAAGTTGGTCTAGCTTATTATAATTACCAATAGAATATTTCTTATAAAATCTAATTTAACTAACTTCACAAATTACAATCTGTGAAGCCATTAAGATGAACTGGATTTAAAATTTTCCTTTTCTTTCTTTTTTTAAACTTAGGTTGCTTCCAGCTGTAATTGATCAGAAATCATTTATTTTCCCTCTCGAATCTGAGGGTAAACTTTGGCAACCCCAAAGACAGCACAGAACATGTCCACCAGCCTTTCCAAGAATAAAGGTAGGACTAGAGATAGCCATAAAAACAGAAACAGGATTAGTGGTTGCAGAGGCTGGGGTGAGGGAAGAATGGGAATCTAATGGATTTCAAGTGTCTTTTGGGGATGATGACAATGTCCTGGAATTCGATAGTGGAGGTGGTTGCACAACCTGTGAACCTACTGAACACTGTTGAATTGTACCCTTGTTTTTTAAAGTTTTTTAATTTTTAATTTTTTAGATGTTTCATGATTTATTTTTTGAATGTGGTGTGTGTGTGTGTGTGTGTGTGTGTGTGTGTGAGAGAGAGAGAGAGAGAGAGAGAGAGAGAGTGAAAGAGAGAGCGAGAGAGCGAGAGCGAGAGAGCGAGAGAGCGAGAGCGAGAGAGCGAGCGAGCGAGCGTGCGCACACACAGGGGAGGAGCAGAGAGAAGAGACAGAATCTGAAGGCAGGCTCCAGGCTCTGAGCTGTCAGCACAAATTCCAATGCGGGGCTCAAACTCACAAACCGTGAGATCATCACCTGAGCCCAAGTTGGACGCTTAACCGACTGAGCCACCCAGGTGCCCCAAATCATACACTGTAAAGAGATAAATTTAAAGTATATTAATTATAGCTCAATAAAGCTATTAGGGAAAAAAACCTTTTAAGAGCTAAGGGAGGAAATTTGCTTGTGTTCTAAATGAGAGAACATGCCATTATTGTTTCAGATATGTTTGTGGAATGGTCAGTTCCTACCACAAGAGAGCTTTCTTCAGAAAGCAAAATATATCAAAATGAACGCCTTCCCATGTTTTAATTGGCAAGAATCACACCCCAGATAAACCAGTGGCTATGATACTACCCTGGTGCAAAGCTAGAATTTTGGAACAGAGCCCCTGAAGGGAAGTTTGCAGGTGGCAAGGAATCGACCTCAAGAGGTTACTGATTTTGCCTGTTAAGTGTCCTTGCTCTTTGATTCCTGTTCCCTCCCTGACCCCCTCAAAAGTGATACTAACTCACCTCCTGTCAGTGCTTCTGGAACACTAACTTGTTTAACCTTCAGTACAATCCTAGAAGGAGGTGCTATTATTGTCTTCATTTTATTGATGAAGAAACCAAGATTCAGAAATGTTAGATTGCCCAGGAGAACGCAGCTAGTAAGTGTCAGAGCCAGGATGACGAACCCAGAAATGTAGGCATAAGCGCAGGGGTACCCCTTCGCAGGCAATAGCTTTGTTGAGGTGTAATTAATATACCATAAAATTCACCCTTTTTAAGTGTTCCGTCAGTAGTTTTTAGTATCTTCTCCAAGCTGTGAAGCCATCACGCGGTATCCTTTTGATAATGGCATTATCTGTATTTTTCCTTTGTCACCCTTGGCAGAATTTGTAACTGGATTTTTTTTTTAGTGTCAGCTTCTCCCACTAGAATAGAAGTTTAATGAAAGCAGAGGCCGTATCAGTATATAGCCATTGCTGTATAATGCCAGGGGATTCTCAATAAATGCTTGGGGAGTAAAGAAATGATATCACAGGGACCCCTAAAGGGGTACCCACCCCCCATGTAAAGTCAGTCCAGCCTCCACTACACTCCCAAAGCAGCCCACTCCAACCACTGTCACGGCACCTCTTACACAGAGTTCAAGAATCGGCGGAGGCACATGAGGTTGAATGATGTCAGGTCCCTGCTCTCAGAGCTTACGTTCTAGTCAGGGGGACAGACCATCGATAAGAAAATACCAGACCCTAATAAAGGCTTTTCTGAAAAGAAAACAGCGGGCTATGATAAAGGGAGCTTAAACTTCTCACCTCCTTTACTAGTAAGGCTCTGCTTCAGCTCAATTCCCTCCCCCACCTCCGCCCAAGAATCTCAGGAGGTCACTGGGGGGCCTCTGCAAACAAAATACCTGAAAGTAGGACTCTTTCGAATGTAGAGCTGCTATTATTATTCCAAAAAAAAAAAAAAAAAAGACCAGAACTGTATTTTCCCGGAAGAGTTTTGAATCCTGGCGAACGATCATAAAGATGAGGACACTTATGTGCGGAATGTAAGCCCGAGTTCTTTTGAAGACTGTGAGCAGGGGTGAGCTTCGTTGAAAAGGGGCATGGAGGGTTTCCTCCGCGGACTTCACCTCCAGGGCCTAGATCCCTATTGTTGTTTTAGTTCTAATATCAGTAACATCTGCTTAAAAATGCATAACCGCTGACACACAAGACAGCCCTCATTTTGCATTGTAAAGTCAATGACAAACAGTGCTGTTTCGCCAGCTGTTCCTGCAAGCCTACTATACCAACGTAAAAGCTTGTATTAAGTAGCAGGGAAATCCAGCTGGGATATTACCACCCTTAATTGCCCAGTGCCAACCTGTTCAACCTGGTAAACCCTGGTTGCTTCTTTAAGCTTTCTTTCTCCAGAGTAGGTAACGATCTTTGGAATTCCATTTAATGACAAAAACTTGCATGACAAACAATTAGAAGTTGCTCAATTATAATTACATTCATAATTAAGAATTGTTTATTAGGACAGCTGCATGGAAAAGAATTAAATGGGACCTTTTTCTCACACCATACACAAAAATAGACTCAATATGAGTTAATGACCTAAATGTGAGCCCTGAAACATTAAAATTGCTAAAAGAAAACAGACAGTAATCTTTTGTACATCAGCCTTCGCAACATTTTTTCTAGATAGGTCTCTTCAGGCAAGAGAAACAAAAGCAAAAATAAGCTAGTTGGATTACACCAAAATAAAAAGTTTAACACAGCAAAGGAAACCGTCAGAAAAAAAAAAGGCAACCTACTGAATGGGAGAAGATGTTCTCAAGTGATATATTCAATAAGGGGTTATGCAACTTATAAATATATAAAGAACTTATACAACTAAACACTAACAAAACAATATGATTAAAAAATGGGCAGAGCACCGGGATAGACATTTTTCCAGAGAAGGCATACAGATGGCCAAGAGACATGTGAAAAAATGATCAACATCACTGATCCTCAGAGAAATGCAAATCAAAACCACAATGAGATATCACTTTCTGCCTGTCAAAATGGCTAGACTCGGAAAGATAAGAAACAACATGTGTCGGCGAGGATGTGGAGAAAAGGGAACCCTCGTGCACAGTTGGTAGGAATGTAAATTGGATCAACCACTGTGAAAAACAGTATGGAAGTTCCTCAAAAAATTAAAAATGGAACTACTGCATGATCTAGTAATTCCACTATTGGATATTTACGTAAGAAAATGAAAACACTCATTCGAAAAGATACATTCACCCCTATGTTTATTGCAGCATTATGTATGATAGCTAGGATACAGAAGCAACCCAAGTGTCCATCGATAGATGAATGGATAAAGAAGATGTGGTATTTGTACACGATGGAATATTACTCAGCCATGAAAATGAATGAGATCTTGCCATTTGAGACAACATGGATGGACCTCAAGGATATTATGCTAAGTGAATTAAGCCAGACACAGAAAGGCAGATACTATATGATTTCACTTACACGTAGAATCTAAAAAAACCAAATGAATGAACACATACCAGACTCTTAACTACAGAGAACAAACCGGTGGTTGCCAGAGGGGAGGTGAATGGAGGATGGGTGAAATAGATAAAGGGGATTAAGAGGCACAGACTTGCAGTTATAAAGTAAATGAGTCACAGAGATGAAAAGTACAGCATAGGGAATAATGGTCAGTAACATTGTAAAACAAACACTTATTTACTGATCTTGTTTTACATTTGAAAAAGCCATATTGTGATGACTTCTCTTCACAGTGTATCTTTGCTCCACATCAACACCAGCTCAGCCCCTCTTTGGGGCACCTCAAGCTATAGGCACACGTGTACTCCTAACAGATAAGGAAAGGGTTGGAAATAAAAACAACAAAGGAGAAGGTGGAGGGAAGAAGAGAAGGAGAAAAAGTTTATAGGCCCAGAGAGCATTTCATTTTCTTGTTGTATCTGGCAAGCAAATTCCTACACTGTTCAGATCAAAGGACCTCCTACCAAGGATGATACAAGTTGTGGAATAGGGAAAATAAACCCACCCCCTTGCCTGGAAATGATCCCCTCTCTTAATTCCATAAAATGGATGCTTTATTGGTCAAACAAACATAAAAAATATACTGTGATCCATTACATGTACTAATGTGCAGGAGTGGGGTCTAAGATGGGAAGGATCCAATTTTGTAAATTTGGTTCCAATTGAGAAAATGATTTTCAAACTTTGATCGAAACTGGAGTTTTGAAGATTTGGGACATCATGAAGAACAACATGGTGAAGGGACGAAAGAAGGAAAAAGAGCAAGTAAGGGCTGCTTCCCAGACTGTCACTGTGAGTTCTGCTCACTTGGCGTTGGGTGGAAAGTTTTGCGGATGAGGTGATAATTGCATTTCACAGACCAGAGTCGGCAGAAGAGAACGCCTCCAATGAATTAGCCACGGTGAGCTCTATCTTCTCCCAAGAAGCTAGGCTCCATGAAAACAGGGACTTTTTAAAAGTATCTGCTCCTTTTCCCCGGGTTTTAAAAAATCTGTTTTATTATGGAAACATCCAAACAGAAAACAGTCCAGGAATGACAATTTCTCCTTCACCTAGATTTGTAGTAATTATTAAACTTTGCCATTTTTGCTTCATCATTTTTTATCGAAGTGTTTGAAAATATAGACCTGGTGATATTTCACCCCTTAATGCTTTAACATGCATCTTTAAAAATGAGCATATTCCTACGGCTTAGTTAAGTGTCTGACTTTGGCTAGGGTCATTATCTCATGGTTCATAGGTTGGAGCCCTGATCTTCAAGGGAGGCTGGGAAATGTAGTCTTTATTGAGCAGCCCTCTATCTAGCTTGGTTTCCATATACACTTTATAAAGAGGTTCATAAGCTATAGCCAATGGAACAGATGATTAAGTGTGGGATTTGGGGCTATTTCTATAAAAAATAGCCATCAAAATAATATTATTTCTTTAGAATATTTACTTAGCTAAATATTTATGGCACTTTTTCCAGAAACATGAGTTACTTACTACAAGTGCAAGGACTTAACTGAATTTCATTATATGGTATTCCATGGTTCAAGAACGTTTCGAAGGTGGCATCCCAAGTTTCTCCTGCCTTGCTCTGTGGCTTCCCAGGAAGTACTAACTTCTGGACGTGCAGGAGAGCCATCACTCCCTGGCCTTCCTCCTCAGGAGGGTAGTTAGCAGCAGAGGAAGATCGGTCATAGCATTAGCTTTTGGTCCATGTGCCATAAAAACTGGACAGAACCTCACCTTTGGCACACACCACTGCTGTCCACTGATGATTGTGTCACTGTGGCACACTATAATGATAGCATAAACATAGTAAAACAAACAAAAAAAACCCCACCAAAAGTCTTTCATCAGTGGTGTGCTATTTCCTCAACTATCTTAATTTTAATGGTACTATGTGCTAGGTGGTAGCTATGTGTGTTTCTGCGCTGTAAGAAGCTCGAAGTCTGTAGACCGGCATCCTACAGCATTGGAAATGCTGTAACAGAGGTTTAGGGAAAGTGCTCTAGTAAGGCTAACGGGGTATGCCGACTGCCTGGGCTTGGTTATGACCAGTAAGGCTATCAGCTCGAAAATCTGTTTCAAGCACAGCCGTTTCTGACCACCATGTCCTTGTCTGCCAGCTCCCATAGTATGTTCTCCCAACAATTCTTCAATACCCTAAAAAACTTCACTGATCTCTCAGTATTTCATTTTTTTTAAATCAGTTTTCACTTATTATCCTTTTCCTCCTTGGCTAAATTAGGTTGCATGCTTGTGGCACAGTTACTTCCCTACCCAAAACCCATCCCCCTTTCTGCCTTACTGGCAACCTGACTTGGTTCAGGGTGGCATCACGCTGTGAGGAAGAGCCCTCATTTCTGAGCCCTCCTTGCCATTAAGTATGACCATATGTCCCAGTCTGTCCAGTGAGTACTGAGTGGCTGATTTTTAGCTAGATAGATGGATGCTCAATAAAGACTACATTTCCCAGCCTCCCTTGCAGTTGGACATTGGACCAAGTACTGGCCAATGAAATGTAATGGGAGGTATTGTGGCTGGTTGTCTGGAAACTTCCTCAAAAGATAGCTGGCTTAAATTCTTTGACCCTTTTCTTCTCCCTTCGTTTATCCTGCTGCCTGGAATGAAGCTATGATGGCTAGAACTCCATTAGCAAAAGTAGACCCAGAGAAGGAAGTGCATACATTAGGGACGGCAGAGACCAACTTCATGGACTTCCAAACTAACCCTGAACAGCCTACCCCTGGACTTCATATACATGAGAGGAATCAATTCTGTCTTATTTAAGTAATATTCTTCCAGAGTTCAGAGAAACTTAGTCCTGACCTTCCCACTACTAAATTCATTAATTTTTCTATGTGTAGAGTTATGTTTTAGGCCTTCTCCTTTGTCATAATGGAAGTGTCCTCCTGTCAAGGTCATTTCTTTTTTTTTTTTAATGTTTTTTTAATGTTTTATTTATTTTTGATACAGACAGATACAGAGCATGAGAGGGGGAGGGGCAGAGACAGAAGGAGACACAGGACTGGAAGCAGGCTCTAGGCTCAGAGCTAGCTTTCAGCACAGAGCCCAACACGGGGCTCGAACCCATGAACCACAAGGTCATGACCTGAGCCGAAGTCAGATGCTTAACTGACTGAGCCACCCAGGCGCCCAGACGTCATTCCTTACTAAAGCCTTCAATTTTGCACTTATCCCTTCTCATTAACCATCAATTTCTCACTCCTCAGCTATCTCCAGATCTTTGCATGACTAGCTCAGTTTTTTCATTCAGGCCTTAATGTAATGGTCATCTATTCAGAGAAGCTGTCCTTGAGCACCATACCTAAGGGGAACCTCCCATCATTTTCTATCCCACTTGTAGCAATCTGAAAGTAATTATACAACTGTTTACATGACTACTGTAATTCCTTACATCCCTTCAAGAATATCAGACCATGTGGGCAGGGACTTTTTCCTCATTCACCAACACCTAGCAGGCTTTTTTTTGAAACCTTTATAGATTTATTTTAAATGTTTGTTTATTTTGAGGCAGGGGAAGGACAAAGAGAGAGAGGGAAAGAGAGAATCCCAAGCAGGCTCTGCACGGTCAGCACAGAACGTGACATGGGCCTCAATCTCATGAGCCATGAGATCATGACCTGAGCTGAAACCAAGAGTCAGACCCTTAACCGACTGAGCCACCCAGGCGCCCCCACCTAGCAGGCTCTTAATGTTGGAATGAATGAATAAATGAGTGAAAATATTTTGTTGTGAGTAGAGAAAATGAGCTAGAGACTAGGGAGCTCTCCCAGAGGACATCGTGCCTGATCTGAGCTCAAGTTTGAGAGTAAAGGTGTGCTCAGAAGACTCTGAAGAAAGAAGAGGACGTTTGCAGAAGAGGGAGTGGCACGCTCACCTGCAGAGGTGGAGAGAACACGTTGTATGTGGAGACAGGCTAGCCTCTCAGTGAATAGTGACGATAAAATGCAGCAGAGGGGGCTGGATGGTAGGATAGGGCCAGATCATGCCATCCTAAGGGAAACTTTTGGGGGATGTTAAAGAGGTAAGGGACATATTTTAATTAGTGATAAGATGTTCAGTCTTTCTAGAGTTCATGCAGGGGATGGAGTGGCAGTAAGGAGACCACTGTACTGGCCATTGCAGAGGTCTGTGTAGCAATCGAGGAGGGCCCAGACCAAGCCAAGGATGTGAGGATTAGAGTGGGAGTAAAGGATCTGGCAGCTAGGAAGTTGCATCAAGCATGTATCAACGAACATATCTTTATGATGTGGGAGCATGTTATGACGGAAAGAGGTTTTGAAGTTGGGGACATAAATCAGATCCTATCTCCTCACTTGTGGGACCTTGAGAAGTCACTTAACCTATTATCGTCATTGGTAAAGGAGTAATACTATCACCTGCTCCCTCTTGTCCTTTTATAATTTTTTAAATATTCATTTATTTTTGAGAGAGAGATACAGCATGAGCAGAGAGGGGCAGAGAGAGAGAGAGCAGGAGACACAGAATCTGAAGCAGGCTCCAGGCTCTGAGCTGTTAGTACAGGGCCCGATGCCGGGCTTGAACCCACCAATGTGGGATCATGACCCGAGCCAAAGTAGGATGCTCAACCAACTGAGCCACCCTGGCGCTCCTCCTCTTGTCCTTTTAAAGATGAAAGTGAACCCGTTGGATTAGGACAATACCCACCTATTACAGTGGCTGGCACAAAATAGGAGCTGAGTAAATGCTCGCTCTCTCCCCCAACCTTTCTCATAGTCTACAACTCAGCTCCAACAGGAATCAGAAAACAGGAGGGACTCATCTGACTAGGAGTAGTTAAGTCTTAAGGTTTTGTGAACCTGAGGCAGTAAGGCAGCAGCTGGGCAATTTAGAAGCAGCTTGGAGTTACGTGATGCTGTGATTGTTGGTCCCTCCAGCCCTGGCGGGGAGGTAGAGGGGCTGTCACACAGCATAGAGTGTTAGAGTTGAAGCAATAATAAAATCATGAATAGTTTGATTTTAATCACCATTTAATTTTAATGGTTGTTTTTTTTTTTTTTGAGACAGAGACAGAGCTTTAGCGGGGGAGGGGAGACAGAGGGTGACACAGAGTCTGAAGCAGGCTCCAGGCTCTGAGCTGTCAGCACAGAGTCCAACAAGGGGCTCAAATCCACAGACTATGGGATCATGACCTGAGCCAAAGTCAGAGGCTCAACAGACTGAGCCACCCAGGTGCCCCCACCCTTTAATTTTAAATAGGCCTTTATTTACTAAAGAGATTATTTTTTTGAATAGACACAAACAGAATGAAATCCATGTAACCAACATGCAGCTTTAACATTTACTATAATGTTACCAACCTTATTTCATTTATTCCCTCCACATTTTTTGGTCAAGTCTTTTATTTATGATATTAGTTATTTATTGAGAGAGATGGAGGGAGGAGAGAGAGAAAGAGAGAGAGAGAGGACAAGCTGGGGGTCAGCAGACAGAGTGGGAGACAGAGCCCAAGCAGGCTCTGCAGTGTCAGCACAGAACCCAGTGCAGGGCTCAAACCCACAAACTGTGAGGTCAGGACCTGAGCCCAAATCTAGAGTCGGACACTTAACCGACGGAGCCACCCACGCCCTCCATGAAGTCTTTTAAAGCAAATCCAGCCATCATATTATCTTACCCTTACGAACTTTAAATAAGGACTAAAACAAACAAAAACAAACACATCACCTGGGCGCCTGGGTGGCTCAGTCAGTTAAGCCTCTGACTTCAGCTCAGGTCATGATTTCACAGTGCATGATTTCAAGCCCCACGTGGGGCTCTGTGCTGACAGCTCAGAGCCTGGAGTCTGCTTCCAATTCTGTGTCTCCCTTTCTGCCCCTCCCCTGCTCATGCTTGGTCTCTATCTCTCAAAAATAAATGTCAAAAAACTTTTTAAATTAAAAAAACCTCAAAACCCATAACTATGATCACATCTAACAAATAATGCATTTTCCCCGATTATTTTGAAATTGTTTTTTTTTAATTTTTTAAAATGTTTATTTATTTTTGAAAGAGAAAGAGACAGAGAGGCAGAGCGCAAGCAGGGGAGGAGCAGAGAGACACAGAATCTGAAGCAGGCTCCAAGCTCTGAGCCATCAGCAGAGAGCCCCACGCAGGGCTTGTACTCACAAACCGCTAGATCATAACCTGAGCCAAAGTCGGATGCCCAGCTGACTGAGCCACTCAGGTGCCCCTTGAAACTGTTTTTCTAATTTTTGGATTAGGATGTAAACGAGGTCCACACAGTGCATTTGCATCTCATGTTAGCTACATTTCCCCCTCATTTCGGGGTGCCTAGGTGGCTCAGTGGTTTAAGCGCTGGCTTCGGCTCAGGTCATGATCTCATGTTTCATGGGTTCGAGCCCCGCGTCAGGCTCTGCGCTGACAGCTCAGAGCCTGGAGCCTGCTTCAGATTGTCTCCCTCTCTCTCTGACCCTCCCCTGTTCGCACTGTCTCTCTCTGTCTTTCAAAAATAAATAAGACATAAAAAAAATTAAAAACATTTCCCTCTCATTTCACAAATGCCCCTGATTGGCTGAAAAACCAGGTCATTTGTTGTAAGTCTTTTCTTCACTGTTTGAATTTGGTGGATTGCACTCTCATGGTGTCATTTTAGGTTTTCCTCTGTCCCTAGTAGTTCTTGTAAACTAGTAGTTTTATCTAGAAGCTTGGTCATATTCAGGTAACATGTTAAGACTGATCAGTGGGTCTGAGTATTACTAGCTTGATCTACCTTTTATAAAATTCCCTACTGGTATTAGCGACCTGTGATGTTTACCTGAAGACATTATTTTTTGTTAGGGATTACAAAGCAGTGATTTTAGAATTCTACCATTCCTTCTGCACTTATTAGCTACTGTGGAGAACTGCCCTTTACCAACTCTTTGGTGAAGCTGAGAAGTTGATTTTTCAGGAAAAGCAGGACAAATGCTTGATTCTTTTTCTTTTTCTACTTTCAAATTAATATATCAATTTTATTAAGTAGGTGTTTCCAGAGAGGGGAAAACATTAAGGCCTCATGGGTTTGTGGGGCACGTGGGTGGCTCTCAGTTAAACATCTGGCTCTTAAGCTGAGATTAGGGTTTTTTTTTTAATATTTATTCATTTCTGAGAGAGAGACAGAGTGTGAGCAGGGGAGGGGCAGAGAGATAGGGAGACAGAGAATCTGAAGCAGGCTACAGGCTGTGTGCTGTCAGCACAGCCCTGAGCTAAAGTCAGACACTTAACGACTAAACCACCCAGTCACCCCCAATCTTTTTTTTTTTAAGTTTATTTATTTATTTGAGAGGGACAGAGACACCATGAGTATGGGAGGGAGAGGGAGAAGAAGTGGGGAGAGAGAGAGAGAGAGGGAGAAGGAGAGAGAGAGAGAGAGAGAGAGAGAGAGAGAGAGAAAGAGAAACAGAGAGAGAGAGAGAGAGAGAGAGAGAGAGAGAGAGAGAGAGAGAGAGGAGGGCTGCCTCAGCTCAGGTCTTGAGCTCAGGGTCATGAGTTCAAGCCCTGTGTTGGGCTCCAAGCAGGGCATGAAGCCTACTTAAAAAAAAAAAATCTATCTATCTATCATATACATATGATATATGTATATAAAGAGCTCATGGGTTTTATATTTTTATAATATATAACATATAATTATATATGTATATAAATAATTCACGGGTTTTATATATTTGAAGTGTTTTGATCAATAGCAGTCATTTTTTTTGGCCAGTAGGCTCCTGAGTAGTGCTTTATCATTTCGAGATACTTAACGTACATTAATCATTTCAGCCTCACAAACAACCCTGCCAGGTATGTTTACCCAGTTTTACAAATGAGAAATCTAGATCACGTGGCTTGAACCATGATTTGTTGTCTATTGTTCTTTCCATTAAATATAATAATGGTTGAAAGAATCGGAGTGTTAAAGGCAACTGGATTCTTTTTTCTGGTCTTGAGATTAAACAGCAGAGGTCTTTAACCAGTGGGAAAATAATAACTAGGCAATATCCACTTTAGAAGGCATTACTTCAGCAGACACTGTTGAGAATAATGTTATGCTGATAATACTGTAACTTAGTAAATAGCCTGTCTCAACTTTCTTTGTGAAGCATTTCCATTTTGATTACTCTGTGCGGGATCTACTGCTCAGATGTATGTCATTTTATGGTCTGCCCATGTCTGGGGAGTTGGTATTAACACGCTGCCTAGTGTTTTTAATTCAGAACTTCTTCGAAAAGAAACCTTAGCCTCTTATGTTTAAACCCTAGTTTTAATAGCATAAGCTATTTCCTTCTTGTATAGCTTTGTGGGCATAGTAATAAAATAAATACCACAAAATCACTGATGAGATGAAAATTGAGCTCCCTGCTTCTGTGCAGCCATGTAGGTAAACCAGTAATTGGCTCTGATAATAACTTTTGTTCTTACAAACCAAAGTCTAAATGAGAGTCACATTTGATATATCTGCTTGTAATTACTATCAAAAGGAGAGAATTCCAAGCTGAGATTGTTTAGTGACTCAAGATAGATGAAACAAATCGCTGCCTTTTCTTGATCAATGTAAGAAAAGTTTCTGGAAGTACTTTTGGTATTTTATCTTCCTGCTGGGAACAGTGCTTTTCCCAAGCTTGCTCTTCTGCTTCATGGATTGATGAAATTTTCTTTTTTAAATTGACAGCTGGCTTTTCTTGAAAACAATCTTTTTAGTGGGGCTGATAACACAGCTTATGCTTATAAGTATTTTCCTATATATCTCGACAGGTGGTTTGTGAGACAAATTTGGGTGATGGACGTATTTGGTAGTGATAGTGAAACCATTTGGTATGTTAACTTTATTTAAATGGAGGCTCTTTTAATATGTTTTTAAAAGGGAAACTTAATCGTGTGTTATTATTTTGGCATACATATGCTTTGGTGCCAAAAGAGTACATGATAGAATATTAATAACTTTAAAGGATTTCTCCCATAACTTTAGAAGTCAACTGATAAATACTTGATATTACAACCGGTCATGTCTTTTGGATTTCTATTTACATTTGGATTTGTTTCCATAAGGAGCTATGCCCAGGGCCGCAGAAAGATAAAAATGGGCAGAAAACCACTGAATTTTAATGCCACTTTTAACAATGACTCTATATCTGGTAATTTCCTCCGTACGCCAGTACTGAAGCCACACAAAGTTGATGGAGCAGAATAAAACTAAGAAAACTGCTATGGTCCACCAAGCCAATGATCCCAGAATTAAAAAGTTCCAACAAAGCTTAGACATGATAGATGAAGCTATTACCGTCAGTGGTATGCAGGGTTCACATTTAAGAAGAACACCCTAATTACAGAAACCACATCCAGTCAATATAATACATATTAGCAATTTCCCAATCCTGGGTAGGATGGGAAATTATTCTGAAAGTTTAATTAAGAAGGAAAAAAATTATGTTCAGGTATTAATTTCAATAAAAGAGGCACTCGGCTTCCACGCGAAAGCCCCGGAGTAGTGCTGGGAGTGTGGATTACCCACCGAAGGAAAGCCATTTATAATTAGGCACTCCATTGTTTTTGCAACCACATGTACTTCAAGGAAAAGAAAATAGAAATGCCTTATTTTCAACCAGTATCCCTGCATGGGTTAAATAAAGTGGCCAGCTGTGCGCAGTTATTTAAAGATTTGGTTTAAAAACTACTATAAAACAATAAATGAAAGATTTGAAGCCTGTGTCAAGAAATAACTTATCTGGACAGCACGCATTCCGTAGGTACTTTTGTATGTTCCCCTTCACCTTGACCTCAGGCACAGCCCACTTATGAATGTTTATAACCAAATAGTTGGATCATGAACTAATCTTCCTGGTTTCTACAACCATTTTAACAACTGCAACAGATCACCCCTAGAACTAAGACACTCAATTGAAAGGAAATTTTTTTTAATTGCTCACAACATCACCTTTTTAAAAAAGTCACAAGGGACACATATTTTAGGATTCTCTTTACATGAAATGCCTAGAATGTCTAAGAGACAGAGAGTAGACTAGTAGTTGCCAGGGGCTGGAAGAAGCGGGATGGGGAGTGACAGTTAATGGGTAGGAGGTTTCTTTTGGGGTGATGAAACTGTTCCGAAATCCTAATTTCAGATGGAGGATGGTGGCAGAGCTTTCTGAATATGCCTAAAATCACTGAATTATATACTCTTAAAGGTGTAAACTTTATAGTATGTGAGTTATATATCACAACTGTCACACGACCTCAGAAACTGTCAGTAATGTCATATTCCTTAAGTGTCAACTTACCTTTTAGCATCAAATCTTAGAAAGCAAAGCAGGGGAGGATGTGGGTGACAGGGAAGGCGGGAGGGGTGGAGGTTAGAGGGTGAGGTGAATGGTTCTTCAAGACACCCTAAGTCTAACTGCTGCGTTTTGCAAATTAAAAACAAACAAATCAGGCTTCCAAGAAGGAAAGTGACTTACCCAAGGTTACATGCAGGCAGTCTGGGGCAGGAGGCACAACGGGAGGAACAAGATTGGAACTTAGGTCTCTGCACACGCGCCCCAGGCCCTTTCCCACCACCACGGTGCTGTCTTCTCTGGTGGTTTATACTTAGGCATCGCAGCAGTGACTAATTTGAATTATTTAAAATGAAGAACACGTGGTTCAAACGAAATGCTTTTTGTTCTAATGAGAGCACAGGTGTATCCTATAGACAGCAAGATCTTGGTGAAGGAGTAACTAAATTTGTTGCGGTAAATTCACCGAGTCCGCACTGAGATTTACCTGTAACCGTCCCTTGAGGACAGTGGCCACGTTAACAGACCAAGGGAGCCCTCTACCTGTGTATTTGTAGCATAGATTTCTTTGGCAAAAATCCTTGACCTGGAAAGCTAAAAATAAACCGAGACCAGGCATCCCTGTCCTTTGTCTACCTTGGGTGGCTTCTAGTACGATTTTTGAGGAAATGAATGGTGTAACATCACTGTATGAGTGATAGGAAACGTGGAGGAAAAGCTGCAGAAAGTTCCTTTTCTGTGACTAAAAGAGACCAATTAGCAGCACAAATTAGAAACCCAAATATATATATATATATATATATATATATGTATTTTTTGCAGAAAGAATTACATTAAAAAAATAATTTTCAAAGAACTTCATACTCCTTAGAGGATATAAAATGTTGGTTAGCATTTTTGTTCATTCAGCATGAAAGTTTCATTGTTTCTTTGTTCCAGCGAAAGATAGGGTCGAATGTAAAAATCGTGCACAATCCTGAAAACATCCACCACAGAGGTGCTGTAAGGGCGACCTATGGAATCAGTTTGCCATATGTTAACCAGAGAAAAGCACGTGTAAGTAAGGAGTTGTTTTCATGAACTCTTACTTTTTATTTTTAAGAATCTAAAGTCGTATATTTTGTAAGATACATTGTAGATTTTGTTCCTTTTGTCCTTAGAATTTGGATGAGATGAAATGGAGTGGCTTTCATTTGGTTTATAATTACAAATGATGAAAAACATGTAAACCTACTTTTAGAAGCTCTCTTTGTAGCTTATTCAAATTTGTCTGTTTTACCTGCTCTTCCTAAATAATCTGGCATCATAATTCTAACAAGGATGAAATAATTTAAACAACGAAAATGAGTAGAAGAATTTTAAATATTTTATTTCTTTGATAGCAGGCTGACCACTAGAAAAAGCAAAAGGAAACAGCAGCGTATCATCAGCTCTACGGCATATGATCACAGAGTTCACAAAATTTAAGAATATTATTCTAAATCTGAAGCAAGCATAGGTTAATTCTTTATGTCAGCAAAATGATGAGAGGGAAGAATAATCAAATGCAGATTGGCATTAAGTGATCCCAGAGTCTGTGCCTCTATTTGCCATTGACCAGCTGCTAAATGTCCCAAAGCAAGGACTGTACTTTCTGTGCTGTGGGGTCTTCTTAGGAGATTTCAAGGTAATGCTTCATTTTCATTGAGAAATCATTTGATTTGAGATTATTTCTAATCCTGAAAAACAATTACTGAGATGACATCTATAAATTTTTAAGTACACTTTTAACCTCGAAAGCCCTTAAATGCATGTTTTGGTGAAATCAAAACTAAAACCAAGATTAATTTTAGAATTCAATTGCAAAACCATTTCCAACCAGAGGAGTCTCTTAGATTAATCTTCTAAATTTCCTACGCAGACATTTTCATCTGCCTGCTTCATTCATGTAACCCTGAACTGTATTTTTAGTTTCTTTGTGTGTGCCTTATATTATTCCATCAGGTTTGGCTTGAGAGCACTTTATCATAGAAATACTTGTATAGCCTAAGAAATAACCGGAAAGTTCAATATTTTTATTCCTGCTGAAACTTTATTTAAAATGTCACTGTGAATAATGTGAAAAGGTTTTTAGCTGCCTCCCATGAGCCCAAAGCCCTTGAAATAAAAATATTATTTCTCTGGCTGCACAGACAGAGGCAGATTTCTCTTTTGTTGTTGGTTTTTTCCTTCCATCTAGAATTAATAATATTAGCTTAGCTGGTGGAGTGCTGAGGCTTCGTAGCCCAAGGCAACCGCTGCCTCTCCAGCAAACTTTTTCTGACATCGAAGTTCAAAAAGGCATACCTCTAGATTTAGAGGATTATGCTTTACTTTCATGAATGTGAGTGAAGATTCAGACATAAATAGGAATTCAGAACTATATCCAAAATTTGGGGCAGACCCTTAGTTATTTGTTATGTATTTTTTTCTAATTCCCAATAGGATTAGTGCTTTGGGGACTGTGCCCAAGTACTTTGATCACAGAGCATTTGGGAAAGCACTTTGCCTCACAAGACACATAGATCATATACACTCATTTATTGTACTGATGATTCTTTTCTCCCATTAAACTTGACTCCATGAAACTCTACACCAGCATGCTCTAAAATGTATGTACATTGTATACATCTTGCTCAAGCTGACTATTGGCAATTCAATCAAAAGAGTTGATCCTATCAGTTAGCGTTGATGGATGCATGTACAGTGGTGCCAGCTGAGAAACGGCATTTTCAGTTTGGATTTATAAAACAGAAACGCTGTGCCAAAAGTCCTGCTAAAGAAATAATCTAGGTACTGGTTTTAAACAGTCATGGAGAGCTTTTGGGAACAAATACAGTTGTGATTTACCACTTATAAAAATGTGTTTGAAAGCACGTACCCAAACTGAAGCAATGTGTCTAGTGTTGTGATGTGTAGTTAATTAGAAAAGCAGCATCAAGGCTAATCCTTTTTTAGAACTACTCTAAACACAAAGAGGATGATGGTTTGGCTGCCGAGGGCCATGTGTTCCCTTACTTCCTATGAAACTTGAACAGCTTGTCAAAAGCCAGTAAATAATCTTAGACATTTTTGACAGAGCAAATTTGAATACGTAGCTGATTTACATGATCGGTTCCTAGAAACGGGTATTTTCTCCATTTTATAGAGAGGTATATGCTTCCTCATCGTAAGGGGCTGGTGCAAAGATTTTAGTACATTCAAAACACATATATACCCCAGACAGACAGACAGACGCGCGTGCACACACACACACACACACACACACACACACACACTTCCTTCAGATTTTTATATCCTGTAACGCTCCATAACATCAATTTACAAAAAAGCGCTGAAAGTGAAACTCATTAATAATTTTTTCCATATCTGAAATCCGTCAAATGAAGCAATGACAACAACCCTCTAACACGTTTCAGAGCGAAGCCTCCCAGGTATGGGGAGACAAGAAGAAATCTCTGATCTTCATAATTCCTCACCGACATCTAGTCCCACTTAGACTTTCAGAGGCCTACAGAAAATTTGACTTGGATTTATTTCTCTTAAATAAAAGAGGTTTCTTAGAAGGTTTGAAACATGTCTCTGTTAGCATGAATTTTAAAAGAACGATTATGAATGCATAACAAAATAGCCAAACAAAACATTGCTTTGTATTGCTGCACAAATAACTCTGATGATAACTGTTATGACCTAGAAAAGAAGCATAAAAACATTTTTCTTGGTGGCAACGTATAAGTTGCTCTAGAATTATACCAGTTCTTTGGTCCCACTTTCCAAATAAATAAATATATAATGCAATGTAAACTTAGAATCTTTTATTTATTCATGAGGTTGAATTTAATACTATTATGATTTCCCAATTTTATGAGTCATCCATTATGCAGGGCTGTTCACTAACTTAGTTGGGTAGCAACCACACTTCACAAATCATAGTTTCATTCTTTACTGTTTTACTTGGGGTGTACATAGTAATCTCTCTCGTGAAAGTACATTCATTTCGGGAATGATAAAGTAATGCAAAGCGAGGCAATTGTGTTAATGTCAAATGATTAGAAGAAGCACCAGAAGGGGGGGGGGGCAGAGGTACTGGGGGAGGGGGGGAAGAAGGCCGATTTCAAAACTTGATTGTGTTTTAAGCCCATGCATATGGCCACAATTACAGTCACAACGTAATTTGGCAATGGGAGCAGAATTAGATTTAAACAAATTGATGTTACACTGCAGTAATTCAGAATGAGCTTGTTGCATTTATAAACCATAACAAGAAGCAGAGTGAATTAATAAGCCCTTCTTGTCACTAAAAATAAAAAAGGGAATAATTGCTGAGATGGAGTTAACAGATGACTGTAGTCAGCACCCTCTCAGCCCGGACACGGGAAAGTGAAGGTCACCCCCGTCTCAGATGACAGAGAGGGAACATCATGTTGGTAAACAAATTAATCTTTTGAAAGGTCGCCATTTGTTTTAAGTTTTTATCCAGTTCTTGTCATCTGGAATCAGAGATTGACTGTCATTTCACGAGGCAGGGGTGCACTTGAAGCAGACAAAGCTGCTTCTGTACATATCAGCATTCCTTGACAAAACTCGGCGCCTGATTGCGATGCTATGGGCTGCTGGCTCACAGCTGTCTCCGGACAAGAATGGAGGCCCACCGCTGAATTCCAATAGGATGGGCCTGCATATTCCGCCGGCTGTAAGCTGGCCCTCTGCCCACAAGTAAAATGTATTGTAGTTCAAGCCAGCAATTATCTCTTTTACTTCCTTCTGTGCTGCTTCTGTTCCTTTTTTCCAAAAACAGATGTGGGTATTCACTCAAGTTCTGCATCTATTCTTCCTCGCACCTGCCGGGTCAGAATTTTGACAGAGGTGGGGTTTGAAGGAGACAGCCGACAACAATCAGATGTAATTTCCTTGAGAGCAGTTTAAAAAGAAAATGTTGATTTTTCAGGAAATGTGAAGTCAGCATCTTGGTCCCCCTCCCTTTTCCCAGGAGCATTTGGTAAATTAAATTAGTGGAACAAAAGGAAATAGCTTTAAAGGCGTTCAGAAATGCCATATCCCATTTACGACATGCAGTCATTACCCAAGGACTGTGATGGCATGCACAGCATCCCCACCTCTGCCGTTAAAGCAAGCTTTCTCTTCAGGTTGCCTAGAGTTCTCAAGAAAACGATGACTTCTCGTGTTCCTAACTCCTGATTCCTAAAATGTACTCCACCAATATGGCGGTGGTAGTGGTGGATGGAAGGGGTGGTGTATCGCCTTCATGTGTGGCTGCTGTGTAGAATTTCAGCTCCGTCTGGGTTTGGAGGACTGGAAACGCTGAAGGAAGTGATGAGAGAGTTGTCACTGGCTGCTTCCCGGCTCTCACAAAAGCCACGAAGGCTCTGGGGTGGGAAGAAGCCGTCAGAGGCTGTGCTTGCACCGGAAAACAGTCACAAAAAATCCGACGGTACTGGTTCTCCAACTTCTTGAAGGTTACTTGGGTGTTTCCTGAGTTTCTGTACTGAGATCCTGCATGCATTTCCAGACCAACCCCATGCTGAACTCCAAGCACTTGCCAGCACTCTGAGCGTAGTGATTCTGGGTCCGACCGCCTGGTGTGAATCTTGCTGGATGGGGAATCCCCCAGAAACAGCCTGCATTGTTTCATGAGAAAATCTCCATAATAAGAGTATCCCCAAGATTATATTGAGATTTAAATGAGAGATTTCAAAGCACTTAGCAAAGGTCCTGATACAATAAGTGCTCTGAAAATGTTAGGACTAGTGACAGTTCTGATATTGTATTATGCCACGTTTTATACTGACATTTAAAACTTACGTTCACATAGGGGTTGAGGGAGAGAACCAAAATATTACTGAGGTAGCTTCCAAAGATTCTATTTAATGTTTCCTATGATGATGCCTTCTTTCCCACACTGGTAACAGGGCAGGGACCTTGTAGTCTGATCCGTTTGCCTGTTTTCAGATCTTCCACTGCCCTGAGCAGTGCTCAGGAGAGAACTGGTCTGTCTCCTCCTTCATCTAGACTCTGACTGAAACTAAGTGACTGATGCCAAGTCTAGAAGTGAGGAAGCGATTTTGTTGGCCCCGGTTACCCTGGTTGTACTAGGCCTCCTCCCACTGGGCCGTCCGATAGAGATTCCTTTGAAACACCCTTGCTCCTGGACTCCTTGCCACCAACTAGCTGTTTCCAGGAGCAAGTTACTCTACCTCACTCATTCTCATTTTCCTGGGTTCTAAAATGGGGAGCTGGGTTGGGAGCCGTCTGGTATGGTGGGAAGGGTTTGGAATCCTGTGGATTGCTATGGGTCCTATCTGCCATTTTCCAGTTACACAATTCTAGGTCAGCAAGTGCACATCTCAGGTTGTCAGTTTCCCCTTCTGTAGAGTCAGAACAATGATGCCCATTAGGCAAGGGTGTTCTGGAAACCATAGATAATATAACATTGCTGGCGCATAATAGGTGCCTGATAAGGTTCCTGCCTATGTGAGAAATGAACAAAGCATAGAAATCTCATACTTTCTTCCCTTTCTTCGTACCTATGCCTCCAGAAAAGGATCTGGTTTGGCTCCTTTCACACTCCAGTATAAATGAATAATAAGGCTTAATGCTCTCGTTTTCAAACTCTTACAGAGAACCCCAGTGAGTTTTGGGGAGGCTGCAAGCATTCAATTCATATTTAACTTTTGATAAATCTTCAAACCATTTTAAACTGCAGTAAAGAACAACACAGAGATACTTAAGTTAGGCACCAAATTTTAGTACACACTAGATGCCAGCAATGCAGTAGTTTGCACTGTTGGGTTAACTCTGAGCGCATGGGCATGTGCACACATGCACATTTGAATTTCTTATAAAGATGTCTTTCACTAGCTAGAGTGTATCTTTGTACTGGTCACATTTTGAAATTTAGGTCTGCTCATATCCACTCCTATAATAATTATAAAAATAAGTGAAGGCTGAATACTTGTCAAGGTCTTAAAGCGGAGCTAGCCCATGCTAGCGTTCAACTGGTATTGGTATCATGACACACTCGTGCTACCGTGCATTAAAAGTCAGGCAAGTTCTCTGGAGCCCATGGTTGGCAACGCAAGAGTCACTGGTACAATTACGATAACACGCGTAACAGTGTGATTCTGTAGCATTATAGATCATCTCATTGCTCGTTTTAGGTTTGGGTTGGTTCTCACCTGGTTGGAAATGGGCTATACAACCCTCCCCTGGCAGTGCGGGGCGCCCTGTGACTTCGCTCACAGCTGTAGATAAAAGGTCAGGTCAGCAGCAAAGCATCATCTTACAGCTTGGACTAACCCACAAAACAAAAGCAGATTGTTTTGAAACTGAGTGAATATCTAAAACAAGAGGGTGCTGAGATGTCCAAAAAGAAATTTATTTTTTAAAAAATTTTAAGTCTATTTATTTATTTTGAGAGAGACAGAGAGAGTGAGGGGAGGAGGGGCAGAGAGAGAGAGAGAGAGACAGAATCCCAAACAGACTCCACACTATCAGCACAGAGCCCGATTCAGGGCTTGAACTCACAAACTGTGAGATCATACATGACCTGAGCCGAAACCAAGCTACCCGACTGAGCCACCCAGGCACCCTCCAGAAAAGAAATTTAAATTGGATGTGATGGAACATCTTAAAATGTTACATGACATATTTGAAAAGTACTTCCATTATTATTATTATTATTATTATTATTATTATTATTATTATATAAAAGCACTTATTAACTGAGCCAGACACCGTGCTAAGTGCTTTATGAACACTATCATATTTAACCCTTTTACCTATAAAATACATGACATTTTAATAACCATTTTACACATGAGGAAATGGAGACTAAGATTAAGCTACTCACCTAAGGTTATGAAGTCAGTAGGGGAGTTAGGATTCAACTTATTTATGAAATCTACTGGACAAATCTCCCTAAATAGAGTATTCACCAACTGATCCTTAATTACCAAGGAATCCGAACACTTGTTAGATACTGTTGTGATTCTGTTTTGAAACAAAAAATTTCCTACTGTTCTTTAGAGCTTCTGGACCATTTTAGTTGAGGGAGATCCTAAGGTTATAAATACCGTAACACATTGTTAGCTACTTGAAATTCCTTATCTATTTGCATCAGAATTTTCTCCATCTTGTGCATGCGAGAAAAAAATACAGAAATAAATCGCACACTGAGATGGGTGTAAGATGGTAGTTATTATCTATAACTCTTGATTTCATAATTTGCCTCCACGACAACCTCATTGTTTCCAGTGTTGATTTACATATATATACATATATATATACACTTGTTTATATATAATTCAACATATAGAATTATACTAAACTCTTATAAAACTTGCATTTACTTACCTATCAGAATTCTATTTAAGGTTGCATTTGAAAAATAGGTTCTATGCCTGAAAATAAATTTGAAAATCTTTGGCATGGAGTATTATCTCTCCCATGGGTTTTTGTTTTTTAACAAGAGTAAATCCTCTATTTAATTAAACCAAAGGAGTGAGACTCTATTAAGGGATTTCAAGCCTGAGTGGACAGGGAGAAGGGGGACTTGGGGACACAGGAAGAGATCGCTCACTGCCCTGAAATCATCCCAGGTCAGGAGCCACCTGCTCACCAGCTAGCCTTGCTCCCTGATGTTGATCTACTGCCTTTGCACTTTGTGGCTTGGGCTTGGGACTTGAGTTCTAGTAACTAGGAGTCTGGGTTTCTAACCTCAAATTCTACTTTGAAGAGCCAAACATTACGTAGATGGTGGACCCTGAGTCAGCTCTATGATAGGTTTAAGGTACCAGGGGTCCATGGATAGAACTGTAGTTCAATACACTTGGTTTCTGGTGTATATTATTTTATACATTTAAAAAACGTTATTCTGCACCTGGGTGGCTCAGTCGGGTAAGTGTCCAACTTTGGCACAGGTCATAATCTCACGGTTCGTGGGTTCGGCCCCTGTGTCAGGCTCTGTGGAGCCTGGAGCCTGCCTTGGGATCTGTATCTCCCTCTCTCTCTGCCCCTCCCCTGCTCCCACTCTCTCTGTCTCTCAAAAATAAATATTAAAAAAAATTTTTTAACATTATTCTGCATAGGGGTCTGTACGACTGAAGGGGTCCATGATCCCCCCCAAATTTGAACTTCCTGTGATAGATTTCCTTTTCTTTTATACAAATATCCAGCATAGGGCAAAGTATGTATCAGAATAGAGAAGTATCCTAAAAACCCTGTATTCCTTATGGATAAAAGACCGCTTCTCTTAGTTAATGGTACAAGAAACCTATGAAAAAGTGGAAAGATCTGCAGATTTTCATAAGAATTGCATCTTCATGAGTGAAAATATAAAACTTCCTGCTCTCTTCTAACTACTGTGGCTCTTCCATTGCGAGCAGGAAAATGGAACTGCTATGCACAAGGTAATACTTGCATTATTATAGTAAGCATTCTGTTTAGAATGAAGCAAAGGAAAAATACTTTAGCAAGTGGCACAGTAGCATTAGCCACAAGAGAAATGGGCCTAATAGAATTGTTTTTATCATGGCCCAGGTTAATTATCCACCGAGAGGTACTTGTGATGAATAAATACAATTACTGTGTTCTCCAGTATTCTAACCCATTGTACCTTAAACTGTACTTGAATTCAAGAATACATTTTGAGCCTTTTAAAACCTCCTTGGTAGAACAGAAGTAAGTACCCATAGATTAGAGTAATTCACCCTGTACTTTCTTTAGAATCATCACCTCTGAAGCAGAATGTGTAATGGAAGCCCAGAAGATATTTATTTGGAGGAAGTCCTTCTCATTAGGCTATAAAATTGGGACAATATGCCACCAAAATACCCAATCTGGATAGTCTCTTGATTTCCATCTCTATCTGCAATGATAGTCTGAACAAATCTGTTTACGGCTGGCAACTGTGAGGTCTAGAAGCAGTCATGAGCTCCTCAGTGGAAAGAATCAAAGACCAAGAGGAGACTCAGAAGACTTGGGTGCTAGCTAATTGGGCCCATGCAGCTGCTATAAGTGCCATGCTATCAAGGGAACACCATTAGTCTCTAAGGACTCAGGACAGATGGACTGTTTTGAGTCGTTGTTGGGGCCACAGGGCTGATTCTGTGTCTCCCTGATCAACGAATGCTACCTTGGCGCCTTGGAGAACTGCCAGTCTCTCAGGGGAGACAATGTAGTGATGGACGTCACCACCAGGAGGAGGCCTGAGTCAAAATAGGCCTTGGGAGGAACTGGTGGGAGTCCGAGACAAGAGGGCATGCATTTGAAGCACTGGAAGGAGCCAGAGGTGGAGAAGAATGAGTAACAGAGGGTGGCCCGGAGCTTCGCCTAATCATCTTGAATTTTTATAAAGGGGAAAAAACCCAAAAGATGTGGTTGGGCAGGTAAGGCCAATGGATGGCTGGCCTTGAGTGGGCTACTGAAATCTAATTGTGTGCTCCCAGGCGAGATCATAAAAAGAAGGGCTGAAGGCAGACAGTTTCTGAAATTAGATCACTTCTACGGATGCTCTACCTGAATGGCGGCTTTAGAATTCTCCTGAATGATCTCTCTTCCTTGATGTCCTCATTGGTTATTAAACTTTATTTCCTCTCCTTTTGCCTATAAAGATTTCTCGAACAGCATTATCTGGCATTGTCTCTTGAACTTGTTCAGTGTTCATGAAACGGCCTATTTAGAGTTCCACAGGCAGCCTTCCCCCGACCATTTACATACAACTCTATCCCTGTCATGTGAGTGGCCACTCAGAGCTGCCAACCTAGCTGGATGGCTGGGCTTTCTGTCCGGATGCTAAATGCTTCCTCACCGCTACCTAGGACTCTCCTGGAAACCCATCCCTGTTCCCCACGTCTCGCGTCTTCCCCCAGTGTTAGTCCAAAGCAGGACCTGGGGCCGGATTTGTGGAGACAAGAGAGCCAATTGGAGCACAGGGGTCACTGACTTCTCGTATACGCAGTCTGCCCACCCCTCCACTCCACCCTGCACCGTCTTCTCTGCACCCCTTCCCTTCCTCATTGCCAATTACCAGCCTCAGCACAGGACAGTGTGAGGCCTCCCCAATTTCACCCGCTTACCAGCTCTCTGTGGTCCAACTGGTCATGCAAAGAAATGACTATCCTCATCAAGTGTTTTCTAAAATACGGGTGTGTTTCTAAACTTATCTGCTTATGCTAAACAGGAAAAAAAAAGGAAAAGGAGTGTTCATGGGGTAGGCCTTCTTCTTCCTTTTTCACTCTTTTGCAAGAAGTAAAAACCTTAAGAAAATGTTCAAAGTGTTCTTACTTAAAACAGGAGTCACAAAAGTAGGTCTGCTGGGACCGGGCTCGAGAAAGCAGACAGTGGTGACTGGGTGCGGAGCTAAGTGTGCATTATTGGAGTGCTGAGCTTCGGTGAAATCTCTGGGTTTGTAAATTCTTGCTAGATAATTTAAAAAGTCCTGTGTAGCTCAAAGAAACTAGCCTTGAGACTGGCTCTACCTGTGCTGCAGGTCGGCAAGGCGCAGCTTCCAGAGCCCCGGAGGGCTATTAATTTGGTGCAACCCAGGGTGTGACCCCACCCTCCACTTGACAGGATTAGAGATTCCATTCTGTCAGAGTTGGACCAGTCTCTTGGGCACTGCTGAACTCATGAGAGACTGACGTATAACTGGAGTGCCACTTATTCCAAGGAGAGCTATCTATAATGGTCAGACGAACCTGGAGGTTCAGGTCAGCCTGATCTGGTGAGGACATTGTATCCTTCTCAGAAAGCTATCTGGAAAGCGCAGTGAGAAGGCTGCTTAGTGGACAGGGGAACTGACTGAGGGTAATTAGTTGGACGATCATCATGGTGAGCAGCATCACACATTTATAGTCTGATGCATCCATCTGTGAAGCTACTCCTGCCAAAGGAATGTGAATCCATCCCTGCGGAGCGTTTTATGGACGCTGAGAAATTCTGATTCTGTGACTCAACTTTTTATCATCAATAGCTGCTATCTGCTTGGACTGGACTGTGTGAATCCCGCTCCATCGTGCTGAGCTTCTCAAACCCATGCCCGCGTGGATCCCAGTGGAGGAAGTGCGACTTCTCCCATTTTACTGATAAAGAAACTGAGGCTCAGAGAAATTAAGTTACTTGCTCCAATCTTGCAATTAGTAATTGATACAGCCTGGATTCAAATCAAGGCCTATCTGATATTAGAGCCTCTGTTCTTTACCCCTGCCTTCCTTTTTACTAATTTCCTACTGTAACAAGCCACTCACTTCAGTTGGTATCTAGCTTCTCTGGTAACACTAGTTACACTACATTCCTATTGGGGGCCTGGGTCATTTTTTTTTTAATGTTTATTTATTTTTGAGACAGCAAGACAGAACTTGAGGTGGGGAGGGGCAGAGAGAGAGGGAGACACAGAATCTGAAGCAGGCTCCAGACTCTGACCTATCAGCACAGAGCCTGACACGGGGCTTGAACCCACAAACTGTGAGATCCTGACCTGAGCCAACGTCAGAAGCTTAACCGACTGAGCCACTCAGGCACCCCAGGGTCTTTTAAAGTGACTTATTCCTGGAGCTCTCCACATTGATCAGTTACTCATACTTTTTAGCTTAAC
Organism: Suricata suricatta; assembly: GCF_006229205.1. Classification (NCBI taxonomy): domain Eukaryota; kingdom Metazoa; phylum Chordata; class Mammalia; order Carnivora; family Herpestidae; genus Suricata; species Suricata suricatta. The sequence goes on from NC_043708.1 coordinate 104,480,184, forward strand.
ACTCAGAGTTCGGGAGAGAAGTCTGGGGACATAATCTCCTTGTCACTGCTCTTTCTTCCTATCGAAATAGTTGTAGTACCCAGAGCAGGAGAGAAACCCTGGCTAGAAGAGACAGTATGAATCAGGAGGAGAAAGAGAAAGACAAGAAGAGAGGTGGGAAGGAACTAGTCTGTAATGCAAAACTATCCTCAGGGATTTCTCAGCGAGATACCCTGCTTCCCATAGTTCTTAAGCCACTGGGGCCACTTAGAGCAAAGGAATTCCCCTTTCCCCATGCCTGGCTGGTGAGGGGCTCAGATATGGCCGGTGGTCAAATTCAATGGCACGAATATCTCCTATGAGCTTGCCTCGGGACCGCAACCCCACTTTGTTTAATATGTTCCTAAGAGAATTCTCTTCTGAGTTTCAAAATACTGTTTTCCATTTCTAATGGCAAAGGGGTTGACCCTCGGAGGGAATTACCAGGAGATGTAAAGTGTTTTCACTGTTTTCAGGCACTGGCTCAAGAGAGGTAGCTGACCACCAAGAAAATATCATCCCAACGTCTTCTCGACCTGTTTAAAGATGTACTGGATACCCAATATCAGATTCATTTAATATAACCATAATTTAGGGGAAAGAGGACTGACTCTTTCAGCCAAGAAGTTCCAAAACTGTAACCCTCTCAGTTAGGAAGTTATCATCTAATCTAAAACGTTGAAATCCCAGGTGAAGATACCACCATTTCCCCACAAACTCGTGTTTATTATTCCATTTGCCGGTAGTTTCAAGTATAGGATGTAAACTTCCACAGAAGGAAAGATAATTCCCCCACCACCTCCATTTTCTAATCTTGAACACTCGCAGGACACCTAGCTGTGCATTTGCTCCAGGCTACATGTTAAGCTGAAATGTATTACCAGCTCAGGAAACTGCATTTTAAGTGAGAGTCAGCATTTCTGGGTGCCTCTCCTGCCGGGCACGGTGCTAAGTACAACAGACAAGTTATCTCATGGAATCTTCACAGGAACCCTACAGGTTGAGTACTATTTTACTACTTTAATTTTATATTTGGGGAAACCGAGGCAAAAGTGGTTAAATAACTTGCCCAAAGTCACACAGCTACAAGTCAATGGGCCATAATTCGACTTCCAGGCTGGCATTCTTAATCCTTATTCTATGCTCCCTGAGGTGGCTCTGAGGATGAGGACTTTGACCTGCAGCCGAGGAGTAGATCTAGGACACAGCCAAAAACGGTTCCCCTGATGACCAAAGAATTTGCTGGAGAAATTTCTCCGCCTTGGTCTGGGAATAGAAGTAAAAGATCAATTACTTGATCTTAGTAATTGGCTAAGTAAGTGGCTTAGTAAGAGGCTTATATTAACCCAAGGATCAGAAAAGGGGAGTTGGTTCCCCCTCAACCCGTAAGGTGATTATTACCACCTCTGTCACCTCACATAATTACCCTTTGTGCGAGTGTATGTGTTGTGAGAAGAGTTAAGATCTACTCTCTAGAGCTGATGGCTTTAAAAATGGAAACTTAGTTCAGTTAGACTGTAACCTCCTCTGAGGACAGGGAACCTGGTGGCGGATCTGGTAAGAATCCAACATGAATTTGCTGTTGGTTGGTGTGTATGTGGTCAGTGACTTTGAATAACAACTTGGTAAGGACCTATGTAATTGAGCGAGGCTGTGTCAAGTTAATGTGAAGAATGAAATGCCATGTACCTCATTTGGCTACATTTGTATTGCTCTCCTCTTTTGACCATAAAAGTATCTCCCCAGATCTCTTCAGGTAGAATTTTATTTTCACTTCCCTAGATCATCATTGCATGCTTTTAAAGCTTTACATGTTATATCTCAAATTTACTGAGCCGCATCAAAGAACAGTTGAATAGATAAAAAGATATATCATATTCCTGAAAAGGAAAAATGATTATAAGAACTTCCAGTTGTTTCCAAATTAATATTTATATCTAATGTAATTTCAATCCAAATACTTATGGGTTTTATGTGGTTTGTGTGGAATATTAATTCTTCTCAACTTGCCAGTGTTCATCATCTTGAAAAATAAATGAGCAAAAGCTTCAGGATTTTTTTTCCTAAAGAAGATTAATGAGGGTAAATTTTTCATACAACTTGTTAAAACATAACATTAACATAATTATAATAGCATCTTATGGGTAGAAAAATTAACAGATCAATGGAATAAAAACAAGAGAACAGATATTGACCTTAGTGTAAAAAACAAGTTTGAATGTAGAAAAGGCGTAAGTCAGTGGGGAGGGGAGGGACAGTGAGCTGTGTGGGGTTGAGTCGCTGGACTAACATGTTGGGAAGAGAGCATTCAGTTAAACCCTAACTTTACATCCTAAACAAAGAAAACTCCTGATGGGTTAAAGCAAAATGTTAAAAAAGAAACCTATAAAAAGAAAACCATTCTTCAACTTAGCCAAAGGAAGATTTTTTTAAACACCATAACCTCACATAGTATTAACAATACCCATTATATGAAAAGTCCATGTTCATATTGGACCCCAGTCTTGAATCAGTCACTAACTTCTATGTGATTTGGGCACAAAACCACTTACATTCCTTGGGTCTTAGTTTGTTCATTTAGTAAATTTAGGGCATTGGATTACATCATCCCTAGATTTCTTCTAGTTCGGACAGCCCAGGATTCTGATTCTGAGCAAAATGGTTTCCCTTCGGTTCCCTTCCTTTCTTTTCTGACCAATGTGACCTATAAAACAGAAAAGCAGCCCAGGTGACACTGGTTTCTCTCCTGACCATGGAAACGAAATTCACAGGAGGTAGTGATGTTTTTCCTTTGGAATTTATGCATTTCACCACCGTCTGTGGAGTGCCTGTGATGTGCCTGACGCTGTCCCAGTGACTTCTATGTGACACCACCTACAAGACTCAAGGCGCGTCAGAGACATCATTATTCCCATTTGACAGATAAGAACCTCAGGGCATAGAGGTTGAGATATATGGCCAAGACATGTTACTAATATGTGGCTCACTCAGAGTCTGGGCCTGTATTTTCTTTTGACATTGTGATTCAGAGTCTAAGAAAGTTACCCCAAGAGAGGTTGTGTGCAAAGGACAAAGTCTTACACACACACACACACACACTGATAATAATATTCCTTACAAATCAGCTTCTCTACCAATGAATTAATGAATAAAGTTGTATTTTTTTAACGGGCTTAATTTATATCTGGGGTTAATTCTGTCACTGACTTAAGCAAAAATACTGAACCGGAAGTGCTCCTAGCCTGCTTTCAGGCTTGCTTAGGCCTCTTTTCTGCAGAGTTTACTGGTACAGCATAGAAATTATGGCAAAGCCCAGTGGAGTCATTGAACTAAAAGTCTCCACACTGCTCAGGAAGGGATGCCAAATTAAATAAAAAGAGCCCCAGCAGTTCTGCAGCTGCGTGCCAAACCAACTGCTGGTATGAGGTAAATGAGGACCAAGCTTCCTCCCACGTGTGACCCTTGCCGGTATTTAAACACCGATGCCTGTTCTCTAATAAGGGAATACATTGCAATGGCAAAAATCATTATAATGAATGATAAACCCATTCACAAGTGTTTCTTAGGTCTTAATTCAAAGGACCACCCTTTAAACTCACTTCCTCTCATGGACCCCAAGTAAAGGTTGAGGCGATCTGAGTATCAGTTTGTGATGTGCAGCCCTACGTTTACAGCAGAAAGACCGCACAGAACACAGAGGCCCTCCAGCTACTTTCTGCTCATGTCTAGTGACAATGTCAGGGCGGTGGTGTGGAATAGCATTCACCAGTACGCCAAAGTCACAACGGTAAGCAACTCAAGCCGTTCTTCTTGTATGAGATCCAGCAGACGTGCACATGAAATTCCAGTACTTTATTGTTCTCTTGTGATCATTTTCTAGAATTCTTTTTAGAGAGTGAGAGAGAGAATCCCATGCAGGCTCCATGCTCTTCCCAGAGCCTGATGCGGGTCTTGATCCCACCAACATGGGATCATGACCTTAGCTGAAATCAAGTCAGAGGCTCAGGTCTGCCCTGCTTTTCCAGAATTTTTAAATTTCTAGTGGAGTGCTACAAAGAAATGCTGTTAAATTTATAGAGAAAAAAGAACCAGAAGAAGTAATTAGACTTCTATTTGTCAGTCTGAATCCATCAGAAAATCCCTGAGTCTAGTCTGTTTCAGGCTCCTCTGAAGAAATGTTTTATGAAAAACCAAGCTCTACCTTACCTTTAAATTTTGCAGTATGGCCTAATATTAACAAATCACAGCGATGATAGTTGTTAGTACGTATTAATCCTTTGATCCATTTTTTCCCAAATGTATTCCAAAGAATACTGGTTCCTTGGAATGAGAATAGGTGTTCCATGACAGGAAGAGTTATGTGGTCCCATAAAAATGAGCAGTGTGAGGCTGAAAAGAATCAGACTGCGCTTCACGCACTCAGGCCACTTGGAGTCACTGGCTCGCTGGTGTGCATTGTGAACCTCTGGGGCGGCCAGTGTGGTTAGCAGTGTTGCCCAAACTTCCTCAGACCCTTCTCAGCAAAATGGTCCTAGAACTATATTCAGGGAATGCACTTTGGGGAATTTTGTGCCGGATTTTAAGTATTTTCTATGGAAAAAATCTTAGAGGATACTATATATTTTCCTTTCTTAGTCTCAATTTATTGGAATTTAGTATATTCTTGGAGGCTTTGGGCAGCATAACAAACTCCACTTATTTTTTTATGTGATCTGCTGTACGGGGCCTTTCAGGTGTGCAGATGCTCACACCTCACACTTCTGTGTGTTCAAAGTTATGTCTCCTCTAGAGTCTCCTCCAGGGTCCTCTCCACTCCCCTCTCCCTCCAAGTCTATGCACAAGCCCAGGGTCACTGCTGCTACTAACTGTGCTTGCCTCATGCTGAGACCCCTCCAGGCCTGAGAACTGCAGCCCTCTGTGTGCCTTCTCGGTCCGCCCTCCCTCCCTCCCACTTTCCCTCCTTCTTTTACTCCTTCCTCCCTTGCTTTGTTCCTCTCTTACTTCCTCCTTTTCTCCCTTCCCTCCTTCCTCCCTTCATTTCTTCCCTTCCTTCCTCTACGCCCTTCCCTAACTCTTTTACTTTCAATATTGGTAGTTTCTGTTTTCTCTTTTTTTCGATCACTCTTGCTGGGATTTTCCAATTTTATTAATCTTTTCTAAGAATCACTTTGGGCTTCGTTTCTCTATTTTTCTCTATTATTTGTTTTTCATTTATTTCTCTTCTCTTTTTCTCTTACTCTGACTTATTTTTTATTTATTTATTTATTTATTTATTTTTTACCCTGACTTATTTTGAATGTGTTTTACCTTTTTTTTTTAAATATTAAAGCTCTTTAAGGTAGAATCTTAGATGATTGATTTTTGGCCTTTCTTCTTTTCTAATGTAAGTATTTAGAATGATCAATTTTCCCATCAGCAGTGTTCTAGCTGCATTGCACAAATTTTAATATGTTGCATTTTTATTACCATTCAGTTCAAAATTCCCTAGTGATTATTTCTTTGGCTCATGTAGAGCCACCCTTACATAGAAGGGTGTTGTCTTAGTTGTCTCATTCTTACTGAATCCTGATTTAATCCCACTGGGGTCAGAGAACATTCTCTGTAAGATTTAAATCTTTTGATGTTGTTTGAGACTTATTTTATGGTCCAGGATATAATTCATTATGGGGAATGTTCCACGTACATTTGAAAAGAATGTGTCTCCTACAGTTATTGGTTGTAGTGTTCTATAAATATCGGTTAGGTCAAGGTGGCTGTTCTTGATCTAATACTCAGATCTTCTCAAATACTCAGATTTCTAAAAATCTCTTTGTTCTACAAATTACCGAGGGGGAATTTTTAAATCTCCAGCTCTGATTGAAGGTTTATCTACTACTTCCTTTAGTCTAGATCATTTTTGTTTTACGTATTTTGTGTTAATATTATTAGACATATACATGTTTATGATTTTTATGTTTTCTTGGCTAATTGACCCTTTTATTTCTCTTCCTCTTGGACAATAGTCCTTGTCTTAAAGCCTACATTGTCTGGGACACCTGGGTGGCTCTGTCAGGGAAGCATCTCACTTCAGCTCAAGTCACGATCTCATGGTTCGTGGGTTTGAGCCCCTTATCAGGCTCTGAGCAGCTCAGAGCCTGGAGCCTGCTTCAGATTCTGTGTCTCCCTCTGTCTCTGCCCCTCCCTCCATCAAAAATAAACATTTTTGTCAAAAGTCTACTTTGTCTAATGTTAATATAGCCACTCCCTCTTTTGTTAACTGTTTACATGGTATATCAACCTTTTGTTGGTCATCATTTCAACCTGCATCTTTAAAATTAAAATTCACTTCTTATTTATAGCATATAGTTTTATCTTGTGGTTAAAATTCAGTCTTATAATCTCTGCTTTTTAATTAGAGTATTTAGATCATTTTCATTTAATACAATTATTGATATGGTTTGATATAGAAAAACTATTTTTCTACTCGTTTTCTATTTTTACCATCTCTTTTTTGTTCCTCTGTTGTCTGCCTGACTTAGGATTATATGATTTAAATTTTTTAAATATTCTCTTTTATTGACTTTTACCTCTTTGTGTTATTTTTAGTGGTTGCTCTAGGAATTATAATATGCATCCTTAACTTATTAGGGTTTCCTCAAAGTTAATATTGCACCAGTTCACATACAATGTCAGAAACTTCCAACCACAGAATTTCATTTACCTCCCTCCTTGTGTTCTTGTCATCATGCGATTTACATATATTGTAAACTGCACAGTATAATTTTTTGCCAGTTGTCTTTCAGAGACACTAAGAGAAGAAAAATGCATAGTATTTTATATTTATCATAGACATCTAACTTTCTGTCTTGTGTCATTTTGTCAGCCTAAGAAACCTTCCCGTAAGCATTTCTTGACTGCTTAAGGCAATGTGACACATGCCTGCTGGTGATACATTGTTTTCTTTTGCCAAAAAAAGTATTTATATTACCTTTATGTCAAATGTTGGATTTTCTGGGTTTTTCTCTTTTTTTTTCCCCAATGCTTTAAAGTTCCATTGTTTCTAATAAGTCAGCCATTATTTGGATCATTGATTCCCTATATATAATGGGTCTTCTCTTTTTTCTCCTGGCTGCTTTCAAGTTTTTCTCTTTGTCTTTAGCTTCCAGGGGGTTGATTATGTTGAATCTATGTGTAGTTTTCTTTGTGTTTATCCTGCTTAAGCTTCGAAGATCTGTAAGTTTATGTTGTCCAGAAAACTGGGAGACATGTTGGTCATCATTTCTTTAAGTATTTTCCTCTAAATTTCTCTCCCTCCTCTTTCTAGGACTTTGATCAAATACAAATTTTACAACATGAAATTGCCCATAGGTTTCTGAGGATCTATTCTTTTTAAAATATTTTTTCTTTCTGTTATTCAAATTAGATAATATCAACTGATTTTTCTTCAAGTTGACTACCATATCCAACAAACTTTTCATTTAAGATATTATACTTTTCAGTTCTAGAATTTCCATTTGGTTCTGTTTCTATAGTTTTCATTTCTCTACCAAGACTTTCCATCTGTTAATTCATTTAAGGTCCTTAAAGTATGTACAATAATAGTCTTAAAGTTTTTATTTGCTAGTTCTACCTTCTGAATTCTCTTGACAGATGTTTCTTTTTTTAAACTATTAAAGTAAATAAACTATTAAAAAATAAAATAAATACATAAACTTAAAAAAACAATTTGACAATAAACTATTAAATATAATAAAATAAAATAAATACATAAACCTAAAAAAAACTATTAAAGTATGATCAACATAGAAAAGCTGTTCTTATTTAAGGTATATGACTTGATGAATTTGGAGATTACATATACACCTGTGAAACCCTCACACAATCTATACCATAAAACATCACTTCCGAGTTGTCTATTGACAACTGTTTCTCCTATAGGAACATTTTCCTGCTTCTTTGTAAACATAGTAACTTTTTTATTGTTATGAACATTATAAATGATGTGTTGTGGAGACTCTCAATTCTGGTACCTTGCTTTTCTGATGCTAGTTCAATTCTGTAATAATACATTTCTGTAAATTCAAAAACAATAAGAATAGCTGGAGTGGAATTTAGAACAGTGGTTCCCTTTGGAACGAGGGACTGACGAGCATGATGGAGGCCTGGGGGTGTGTGTAGTGCTCTACTTCTTATTCCGGGTGCTGGTTTCCCACAGTGTCTTCTTTGTGAAAATGTATCAACGGATGACCTAATGATTTGTGCCCTTTCAAAAATGAATGTTGTGGGGAGAGCAGTGTGGCTTAGTCAGTTCAGCATCCAACTCTTGATTTCAGCTCAGGTTATGATCTCATGGTCGTGAGATCCAGCCCCTCATCTGGTTCCACATGGAGCCTACTTAAAATTCTCTCTGCCCCTTCCCACTTGTGTGTACACGTGCTTACACACATGCACACACTCTAAAAAAATAAATGAATGTTATACTCCAATAGAATGTTCATGTAGAAAAAAACAGTTCCTGAGATGAGAAAAAGTTTACGGTGTGCATCTCTATATATTAAGTCCTCACCATGGCCTAATGGAAGATCAGAGATGCTGAATTTTATGCAAAATTGGATTATATAAATTTTCAATTCCATGATATAAAATAATAATACATTGTTACTTTATACACAAAGTTTGAAATAATTTAAATCCCCTCAAATGAAAAAAAAGAAACAAAATTCCTTTTTCTCCAGAGCTGATGCAGTCTGATTAAATTTGAGATCTATTTATGCTAAAGTTTCCACAAGAGACACCATCTGAATAGATAAAAACACCCTATAAATTCAGCAAATGTAACAAATTCAGCAAATGTAACAAATAAATTCAGCAAATGTAACAAATAACAGTAGATTAAACACAGAAATGATGTTTTCTCGCCTCACACAATTAATGGCTGTATGGCAGCTCTGCACTTTCTTGTGATCTAAGATGGCTAATGTGGCTGCTCGGCTCCTGCCATCATGTCTATATCCAAAGCAGAAGAATCAATGCAATTCCTATACTACTGGCCAAAATCTTGTCCTGCTTCCAGGACCAAATCCCTTACATAAAACTCAGCTGCCCTAGAGCTAAGAATATCCCTCTTTTCCAAAAGATAAAACAGAGACTCAAAGAAGTTAAATAACTTACCCCAGCACACTGCCGATTACAGAGGTAGGACTGAAATCCAGTGCCCCCAAGCCCATGGTTTTTGCTTTTCTGCTACAGATACCTCTCCAGGGAGTTCTTCTAGCTCCAAGAATGCTGTAAATTTTCTGACAGAAAGTGGGGCCTGGACTGTACCTACATTAAGTGATGCTGAGAAAGGAGTAAAAAGGGGAACAGAGTGATAGGACTTTACCATGAGGACAGGAGTAGAGCTACTGACCTGAGCTGTGTTTGGATTAAAAGGTTCAAGAACTCAGAAAGCAAGAAAATATAGTAAAAAAGCACTGGCCCAAGAAGCAGTGACGTGTCCTCTTCGCTCTGCCTCTATTGGGCAGACCAGAGTGTGCCCTGGCCATTTTCCCTCCCCGATCTTTAGTGTGCCGTCCGTAATATGGGGAGGAGGGCTGAGGCAGGATTGCAGACTATGGTCATACAGGGTTGTGTAAGGTGGCCATGCAAGTTTAAATTCACCCAGCAGAAGATTCTGGAGCAGAGTAGAGAGGTAAAACACAGCTCCAATTCTACCCCCTTCTTGCCCCTCAGAAATGAAACACCACTGGTAAATTGTCAAAATATTGAGATTCTCAGAAATAGTACAAAATCTGGAGAGAAGACAAGCAAGCAAGCATCCTTATCTTTTTTTTCTCTTTTGACAAGCGGACTTGTTAGAAAGAGGTGAAATTAGAAAGCAAACAATATGTCTGATTCTTCCAGAGAGAAATGAAGTCTTCAGGATTCTACTGAAATGATCCAAAACCGCTGGGGCTAAACAGAGAGAGGGAGCAATTCATCCTCAACTAAGTAGAGCAAACCTGATATAGGATGTTCAACAAAACCTCAGGAGAGGGGAAAGAGCCTACATATTTTAACAGAGACTGTATATATTCTAAAATGGAGACTTTCCCGACCCAGGCCCTCAGGTAACAGAAAGGTAGAGACCCAGAGTACCCAGTTCTCGCCCGTTGCTGGGAAAGAAAGCACACCATGGGGCAGAGATGCTACAGCAGAGCAAGCAGATTGTCTGGGCAGAGCTGCCCAAGAACATACAAGAGGGGAAGAAATGATACAGCCACTCTCCTGATTTATTATATAAATGCCAGTATTTTGCCCCCAGCTAACAACGAGAGAGGAAGAGGGGGGAGTGAGAACCATGGGCTGCAAAAGACAAAACCTAACCTAGAAAAAACATAACTCAAGGAACAGAAGGAATTTTCTCACAATTTCTTCACATTATAGCACAGCTTGATAGGGACATAAATTAAGTAAAACTAGAGCTCAACCATGAGATGATAAAATAGCAGAATGAGATAAAAAGGGAGGTTGCAGACATGAGGAAACAAATTGAATACCAAAATACTTTATGGAACTAATAAATAAACTATAAATAGGAAGAAGAGAACAGACACTGCTGAACACTGAAATATGGGCGTGGAGAAAAGACTGTAAGCACAGCAAATGCAAAGGAAAAAGACAAAGGAAATTAATTAGAAGCCAATAGATATACATAGTAGTTCATTACAGGCTAAGCTGCTGTAACAAAGAAATCCAAAAATATAATGCCATAACTCGATCAGTTTATTTCTTGCTCACAAAACAGTCCACACGTGAAAAGTCTAAGGCTGGCAGGCCGGCTCTTCCTTCTCTCTGGATGCTATATCATCTCGTTTCAGTGGTCGAAGCTGGCTCCTCTCTACACTTTCAGCCCATAGGAACGTTAAAGATAATCCAGGGTAAGCATTCTAAGGAGACGGCCCGGAGGTTACACTTCTCATTGCTGTCTATGTCTTACTGGTCTGATTTTGGTCACATGTCCACATTTAGCCACACTCGAAAATGTAGTCTGCAACTGCATAGCCATAAACTCAGCTAAAATTCATGGTATTCTATTCCAAAATGAACCAGGAGAGAAATGAATCTTTAGGTACCACAACATGAGAGCTAAAGATGAGCCAACACTTAGTGCCCTCTGCATCTCTAAAAGAGAGAACCCAGCAAATAAAAAGAGAAGATGTAGCCAATGATATGATGGAAGAAAATTTTCCAGAAGCAAAGAAAGAACAAAATCTATAGGTGGAAAGAAAGCACTGAATCCCAGGAAAATCTGATTTCGAGTGTACGGAATAAAGATCTTTTCTAGTTAAACGCAACGTCAAAAAATACAGAATGTTTCAGACACACAGGCAGAAAGAAAAATTACCAACAAGAGGTGAAAAGAATCAGCCCAGCATCAAATTTCACAATCCTCATTGTAGAAGACAATGTGTCAGTGTCTGCAGTTTTGAGAAAAAAAAAATAAAACTAAAAAAGATGACCCCAGATGTAACTCAAGTGTAAATACCCATGAACACTTGTTAGAAAGAACTGCTTGATAACTAAAGGCAGGCTATTAAGAAATCAATCAAAGTAAGGAACTCAGGCAGAGAGAAGCCATAACAAAAGGACTGTTGGTGGCACTGGATCCATTTATGTGTAGGATGGAGACTAAACAATCCTAGCAATTATGGTGTCAAAACAGAATGTGGATATTATAAATCCGGACAATGTTAAAAAAATAATAAAACACTGGAAGGTGAGGGAGAGGGGATGGCGGTAGCAAGAGAGTTCTAATGCCCTCATCTTTTAAAGACGGGATATGTTGTTCAAATTTGAAACGTGATTTTAGGGGTGCCTGGGTGGCTTGGTAGGTTAGGCGTCCAAGTCTTGATTTGGAGTCAGGTCATGATCTCCTGGTTCAGGAAATCAAGCCCTGAGTCAGGCTCTGTACTAACAGCATGGAGTCTCCTTGGGATTATCTCTCTCCCTCTCTCTCGCCTCCCTGCCCCCCTTCTCTCTTTCTCAAAATAAATAAACATTTTTTTAAAACATGATTTTAAAAAGCCTAAAGGTTTTTCACAATCACCTTTATTTAACTATAGGTGTTACTGCCTGAGAGCTGACCACCTATTTTTGTACAAAAAGTTTCATTACAACACAGCCCCACCCATGTGTTTACATATTGTCTATGCTACCTCCTGGAGGAATCTTTTCCAACTCATAGGAATCTTCTAGTAAAGAAATATTGATTTGAGGTTTAATAATTTGGGGGGTTTAATTCAGCCTTTCCCCTTCCTATTAAATTCATGTCAAAAATTAAGTTTAATAATGTAATATAAATCCTATTTTTATAAAATGATATATTAATCATTCCAAAGATGTCGGGGATAATGGATCACCTAATGATATTTGGCATGGTTTCTTAAACTTTCATCTTTGTGTTTTTCTGCATTAACTGGAATCTTTATAATGAGCATATATCATTTTTACCAGAATAATAAAATAGAATGGTTTTTCTATTTGAAAACACTAGAAGCAAATATACTGAGATATTAACAATGATTAATTCTGGCTGGCAGGGATATGATTGCTGTTTTCTTTTTTAAGCTTTTCCATATTTTTTTTTAATTTTGCAAAAGCTATTATAGAAGGTTTAGGCATAAGGCGACAGAGTTTGGGAGACAGTAATGAAGTACCAGATATGAGGAACATTGTTCTATATATAGGATAGTCCACACCAATTCTAGCCTAAAATATAAATAAAGCTTGACACAAAGGAGAAGCTAGAAGCAGATGAAATTGGACTTCTGTTAGGCAATCAGCGCATTTGTAAAGCTGGTTTGTTTAATTTGCAGTAATTTCAACCCACCATCCCGGTTTCATCCCCACCCCCCCCCCCCTCCTGGTACACACACTGTACTTGGGCCACACTGAGCCGGTCGCCCTCCACGAAGTCTTCATGCATCTGTGTGCTAGTCTGCTTTGGCGCCACCATTCTTTCCCCCTATAATTGCAGCCTCCTCTCCACATGATACAATTCAATGCTTCTCTTAAGATGCAATTTAAATATCACTCACTGCAGTCCCATCTCAACCTTGATTGCACATCAGAATCACCTGGGCGGCTTTATATAAATACCGAGTCTCAGGCTCCAGCCCACCTACTTGTATTTATTTATTCAGAGTGGGGGCCCAGGCAGCAATAAAAAAAAAAAAACTTTTTTAATGTTTATTTTTTGAGAGAGAGAGAGAGAGAGAGAGCAGAGGAGGGGCAGAGAGAGATACAGGGCTCAAACCCACAAATCAAGAGATCACGACCAGAGCCTAAACCAAGAGTCAGACACTTAACCAACTGAGCCACCCAGGCGCCCCAAGGCAGCAGAAGTGCTAAAAAGCTCCTGAGTGAGTTTAATATACAGCTCAGGTTGGGCGGTTCCAAAGCCTTTTGCAACGCCAGCAGGCAGAGTTAATTACTTCCTCTCCTGCACTCCCATTGCCCTTAGCTTTTCCATTCCTCGTGAAACTTAATGCTGATTGTATTAAAGTCAGTGTTATGTAGTAAGTGCTCAATAAATGCTGAAGGTCCTACATGCCTTCTGCCTCCAAGCAAGTGAATGCAAAGCGGTTATCCGTACCATGGGAATGGGGCTGCAGAGTGAGTTCATGTCCATGGGAATTGTTTCTGTAATCTCAAGAGGATGTCAACCCCCAAGTGTAATCCTCTTCTCCATGCCCTTACACACACACACACACACACACACACACACACACACACACTTTGGGTCTGGCTTTTACATCATTGAGATCGATGCAATTGAAACAATTAAAAAGCAGCGTTATGAATGTGCTGACTGCCTGGCGGAATCCGAATATCATCTGCCTTCCACCTTTTCCTTTGTGTCATACTTTGCATTGTGTTTTTATGTCAGATCCTGTGACTTTGGCTTTCAAGAGCAGGTTGTCAGGGGCACTTTGTCAAAGGCTTTCAGAAAATCCAGATAAATGATGCTCTGTGCCCTGAAACTGACAAACCTGTATTTTATGTCTTCACAACGCTTGACAACTTTATTTAAGTGGAATCTTTCTTTCTTCCTCCGATTTACCTTTGCCTCCCTGGCCCTGATATCAATCAGTCAAGTGGAGACCCTTCCGTCTCTGCTACTGAAAATCAACTACACACAGGCCTTGTCTGGGGTACTGTACTTTGGGTGATTAGCTCAGCTCCCTGATTAGGAGATCCTGGAGGCTACTTGAGTCTGGAGGTGAGGTGGGACAAGGAGAGCTGAGGATGGGAAAGAGACGAAGGTGGATGGGCAAGATGGAAGTTCCAGAATAATACCTGTGCACATGAGCCCTCGCTGTCATTGAGGCAAGGCCCATGGCACTCTCCTTTCCTCCTCCAACTTACCTGGAAGGAAGAAGATTGCACTGACAGCCTATTCTTTCCTGTTAAAGAAAAAAAAAAAAACAACCCTACTTACAGGGCTACCTGGATGGCTCGGGTGGTAAAGCCTCAGACTCTTGATTTTGGTTCAGGTCATGATCTCACAGTTCGTGAGTTCTAGCCCCTCATTAGGCTTTCAAGCCTACTTGGGATTTTCTCTCTCCTTCTCTCTCTACCCATCCCCTACTTTCCCTCTCTAAATAACCAAATAAATAAATAAACATTAAAAATTTTTAAAAACTTTACTTTTAAACTGTGTTCACCAAATGTTTGGTGCTCACAGTAGCTGTGGTAGCTGCTTACCGTTTCCCTTAAGCCCCTGTCCTGGCAGTGGGAGCCTAATACCTTTGTTTGCACATTTTTCAGCCAATAGAGATTTATTTTGGAAAGCAATTTTCTCCCCCCACCTCCCAATCTTGATGAAATTTTCCTTTCATTTCCCTTGACCTTGATGAGGAAAACAAGGTATGGTACAACTGAGTCCAATGGAAATTTCACTAATGTAAAATCAGATTAATCTTAAACTTGAATAATCTGTGTATTTCTAGTATATTGTGTAACCTGAAACAAATCCACTAAACTTTCTGTCTTGGTTCTTTATGAGTCAAATAGCAAAGAGTTACCTAGTTCCTTTAGAAGTCATGCAAATTAATTAATGTTTGGGAAATGGCTGGGAAATTTAAATCAGTCTATAAATACCAAACAGTTGCATCTTCCCTGCTGAGAGCGCCCAGGTAATTCATAACCTCTTATAATAAAGGTAAAAATAGTACACTTGAGCTATACCATTAAATGTGATTTATATGCGATACATACAGTCTTTAAAAGCTAGAAGCCATTTAATAGAAAGAATTCATATTTCATAATATAATAAAAGCATTTAATGATGTTAGAAAAGGTAATCATCTACTGCAACTGATCTAGATATCAAGTCTTTAACCCTCTCTGAGATTTTCAAGAATCCACTCAATGTTCATTTTTAACCTGTTAATGTTGACTGATACATTTATCTTTAAATTCTCCCAGTTTGTTTTTGTTTATCTTTAAATTCTCCCAGTTTGTTTTTTGTTTTGCTTTTCTCTCAAAACTCTAATATGTATTTCCTGGGAAAACTTCCTGTACAAAAGTTTGCTGTATTCAAAACCTCTTCTGTCAAGATTTAGCACTTTTATATCGTAGTCATTAAAAGTGAACAAAATCTTAATAGTTCCTTTATTAACTACTCTAGTGACTTGGCATAGTGGAAATCACAACATGTTAATTGGATTTAATTAACTATTTTAAATTACACAAACTCCTGACAGTAGACAGTAGCACAGGGTACTCATGAGCAATAAAACTGGAGCTGCTATTGCTACTTTATTAAAACTTAATGAAACTATTCATAATCTTATTTATGGTTTACAAGAAGAAAACTGTGTTCATTTTGAAAGCAAAAATGCCTGCTGAAAACAAATTTTTTGATCATCCAGGTGGAGGTTCAGAAGTTAATAAAAGGGTCTACCATATCCAACCTCACCATTCTGCCAGCGTCTCATCAGGATCCCTATTTCACCCCCATACCAGCCTTACAAACGGATGCCAGGAAAGGTGAGTGATTCAATGACCATTTTGTGTGCTTAGGAATTTACGGGAATGAGCAGTGAGGTGGAATGGGAGGGCCTGAGTTAGAATTCAGGCTCAGCCACTAATTCTCCTAGGTGTCCTTAGACAAGTCAGGTCCTTACTCTGGCCTGAGTTTCTGCCTCCATAAATCAGAAAGTTGGACTAAACAATAACTGAAGTCTCTTCTACTTCAGAAACCCACCATTCTTTGAATTTCATATTGATTCTGATGTTGGTATTATTGTGTGTTAAAATTATTATTGGGTTTATGTGGAATTATTCAAATTTTCCGGCTCTGAGCAGATAGTGTCTGATGTTATTTTGGTAGCATTTAAAAATTTTTATTTCAGTATACTATTATGCAAAAATATGAAGCCAGAATTAATGTAATTGGCATTTCAGCCATGCATGTCTTCTTCTAAATTCTAGTGTTCGTGAAACCAGTGGATTTCTGGTTTTTAGATTTTTTGTTTTTTGAGAGATAGAGAGCACACATACGTGCATGCAAGTTGGAGAGGGGCAAAGGGAGAGGGAGAGAGAATCTTAAGCAGGCTCCACGCCCAGCACAGAGCCCTACCTGGAGCAGATTTCTAGTTTTTAAACAAAAGGTCATATCATCACCTCAGTATCCCCAGTGTCTAGAATCACTTCTAGAATTTTGGAGATACTATCTATTGGTTGAATGAATAGGCAAATGAAAGAGTAAGTGAATGAATGACCAAGGACCGAGTATTGTAAATATCCTCTCTACTTCTCCCTGCTACTTAATTTTATTGGCTGAAGTGTTAGAAATGCCTAAGTGGATCCCCTTTTGTATCACAAATAAAATCAAGTGAGATGGTCCTTAATTATTCCCTTTCTATCTGTTGTCTGGGATATTTTGGACTAAAGTTGGCTCCAAAGGGTTCTCTTGGTCCGTGGAGATTTGAAGTTCTCTGTCTTGTCTGCTCGTCTACTTACCTGTTGGTGGAGGAACAGCAGAATTCCAGAGAACCCACCATCATTATAAGTCCATGAATGTGTGAAGCTCACAACTGTAACTGTTACTTTTCTAGTTATAAACCATTATTGTTCAGCAATCTTTATGATACATGATTTTACTGAGTTTACATATTTACTACCTGTGAATACAGAATAACCCCAGCAGAGTTCTTGCTTTAGCACCTTATTATGTTCTTCCTAAATCAAATTAGGATGAATGAAATAGTGAATGAATGAATCAGTAAACCAATGAACCATGTCCACTTTAGCAATAGACATAATGAAAAAATTGCTGCAAAACAAAAGTGAATCTAGAACCATGGCAACTTGGTCCAGAATAAAACCACATTTTCATCCCTCAGTTATCCACCAGAGAACACAAGGCCTCCCATAATATTTATAATTAATCAACCCAATTAATCCACATATATTTATTGAGTGCTTACCATATATCTGCTACTGTGCAAGGTAACACAAGTGTCAGGAAAGTGCAAGCCACAGAAAGGTAGATGCAGTGTCTAGTTTTGTACATATTCCTGATGTCCTTACCTCCCATTGAAGCTTCACTTCAGATCTGACATGTCCAGCACGAGGCAAAAGATTTACAACATCCAGAAGAGATAGTTGTTTTGGAAAATGGAGGATGGACTTCCCAACTCTTTCTTGTACTCTCTTGCTATGTTCAAAAAAGAAAGAAAGTAGTTTAAACAAACTTTGTTTTCAATGGTTAAGAATATAAGTCTTGGGATGCTTGGGTGGCTCAGTTGGTTAAGTGTCCAACTTTAGCTCACGGTCATGATCTCTTAGTTTGTGAGCTTGAGCCCCACATCGGGCTCTGTGCTGACAGCTCAGAGCCTGGAGCCTGCTTTGGATTCTGTGTCTCCCTCTCTGTCTGCCCCTCCCCCATTTGCTCTATCTCTTTCTCTTTTTCAAAAATAAATAAAAATTTAAAAATAAAAATAAAATAAAAGACTATAGGTCTCACAGTCCATAAAACAGAATTTCAGGCTGTGTGTGACCTCAGGCAAGTTCCTCTCTGGTCTTAGAATCAACTCCAAACTCTACAAATAAGGCAAGTCTGACTTGGATCTTTCTCTGTGCTCCTGCCACATAGGCCTTCCCTCTGGCCCTCATCAGGCCAAGCACATTTTCATATGGGCCTTCTCAAATGCCTCTGTCTCTGCCTGGAAAATTTACTTCCTTAGACATCCATCTTTTCCTTCATAGATGACCATGATTTGTAATAATGTATTTATTTGTGAATTTATTTAATGTCTTCACCCCTCCTAGAGGCTCCATAAGTTCTCTCTGGCTCACCACTGCATCCTCAGCCCCAAAACCTAATAGGCATTTAACAAATATTGGTTCAATGAATGAACTTCTAATCCCTAATCCATTCAATAGGAAAGTAAGAGTGTTATGAAGTTTAATGAGACAATGGTGGTAAGGTCCAGAAAGTAGATAAAATCATGGATCTCATACAAGTACAAAATGAACGCATCAAAGATTTTATTGATTTAACTCATTAATTAAAAGAGAGCTCTGTAGCCTGTCACAACTGGTTTAAAGAGAATCCAAAGAACATACATTTGTAGACCAGAAATATTAAAATAAATTTGCAAATAGATGCAAAACTGACATTTCTGTGGGAAGGAAGAGTGTCCCTTCACCAGATACAATTTATTTTCAAGTTTATAGATAAGAATTATTTGCATCAGCATTAGTTGTTTTTTTATTTTGTTTTGTTTTTACAAATTAACCTTAATCTCTATGGGAGTGTGAAATAGCTCAATCAAAGACTAAGTCCAGGTAACCCCTGGAGCTGCCAGCATTCCATTCAAAAGGTACCCAGTAATCTCTTTTGCTTATTCCAAAACTTAAACAAAAATATTCCTATAGTCTTCCACCATTTTTTTTAAAGTTTATTTATTTTGAGAGAGAGAATGAGAGAGGCAGAGAGGCAAAGAGAGAGGAAGAGAGAGAATCCCAAGCAGGCTCCATGCGGTCAGGATAAAGCCTGAAGCAGGGCTCAATCTTGCAAACCAAGAGTCAGATGCTTAACCAACTAGGCCACCCAGGTGCCCCAGTCTTCCACTTTTGACCAAAGTGATCTCAACCAAAAAAATTCAAAAAATAAGGCTGATCTCATTAGGTTTGTCCTGACTATTTATACACGTGCAGCAAGAATATTAATTTTCTATCTAGGCCATCTTAGATTTGCTCTGCTGGAAGTTTTCATAAGGAATCTCAGATTGAACTTTTTAAATACTCTTTTATTTTTTTAATGTTTTATTTATTTTTGAGAGAGAGAGAGAGCAGCGGGAGCAGGGGAGGGTCAGAGAGAGAGGGAGACACAGAATCTGAAGATAGGCTTCAGGCTCTGAGCTAGCTGTCAGCACAGAGCCCAATCCGGGGCTCAAACCCATAAACCATGAGATCATGACCTGAGCCGATGTTGGATGCTTAACCATCTGAGCCACCCAGGTGCCCCTAAATACTCTATTATTTGGTATCTTAAGGCTAGGAAGTCAAGCCCAAGAAACTCTGCTGGCCACATTCAACTACAGGATCTGTAAATGTGGGTAAATTCCTCTTCTAGAGGTGCTCCAATATCCTAAGCCTCTTGGGCCTGCCAGGACATGACCTTATACCACCTTGTAAAGATGGAAATCCTATAAGCCATGTACCAGGCCAGCCTTTTGGAAGGCTTTGGAAGCACTGGCTCCATAAAGTCAACTTTATTTAGTTCTTTAAAAGTTACTTGTCATTCATGATTAGTAAGTATTATTCTTAAATATGAAATTCCAGGCCAGGTCTTGGTTGCATAAGCAATTTTTCCAATTATAGCTTAGTAAAAGGAGAACATTTTTTTACTGAAAGTATGAAAATAACTATCTTGCCATGAAAAGTAAGAAGACTCAGTGAAAGTTTCTGAATTTGGGAAATTGGGGGGGGGCACATTTAAAGTATTAGAAGTTTGATTTCCTTATTTTCTAAGATCTTAAGAATATTCAGTTTACATAAGCACTTATTTCTCTCTGTAAGCTGATCTGAACAGAGCTCCTTTAATTTGAGACAGGACAGTCTAACTTATTAATACCATCTGGAAACAGGAACACATTCTACATTCACAATGAGAGATAAAGCCTTTTCTGAAATACAGAAACACAGACGTACGGATACAGGCAGGGCTTATGTCTTCAATTCTACAATTTCAGCCACAGATGAAAAATAAACACAGAAACACACTCGTTGGTCCAGATACCAAACCGTCTCCTTCTCTGTGGGTGTGACATTCCTAGCTGACTTGAGCTCAAAACACACAAGTGGACAAACAGAAGACTAACAAACTATATTCTCTATTGTCTCTCACTCAATGGGGAATTAGATCTCTATAAGACATTAATCCAATTATGGAGATCACCAAATTCTCAGTCTCTAGAGCTACCAATAAGGAATAACTTGGCATAAAGAACCCAAAAGATGAACAAAACAAAAAATTGGCAGGGAGTAATACTAAAATTAGGAAAACAGTCAGTAAGGTTCTATTGCCACTTTGAATTCATCTGCAGGTGCTAAGAAAATCCATGCGTGGAGTTGGTTCCTGTGAGGTGCGCCATTTTTCGCAATGTCAGGTGAATCTTTCTCTCATCTTGCTGAGGTCTCCAAGTTATTAAAGGATATATATTTTAAAGAAAAACCATGACTCTTATACAACTATAAAATGAACACATTCAAGATTTTATTCAACTCATTGATTAAATGAGGGCATCGGTAGGATGTTACAATTGGTTCAAAGGAGAATTCAAATAACAGATACCTTTATAAATCAAACATACTGAAATAAATTTGCAAATGGGCACACAACTGACTTTTTGGGGGTTTACTTGCATGTGTATGAACAATAAATATATGCATTGCTTTCAGTTTTCCATAAATTAACCTTAATCTCTAGAAAACTGTAAGATTGACAAATCGAAAACAGAGGTGATTATAGGGCAGGATAATCTCCAGAGGTCCCAGCATTTGGATGAAAAAAATACCCAGCCTCTTTTTCTAACTTCAAAGTATTAACTTCTTTCTTCCAATGCTGAATGTACACACATGTTTTTATCTAAGATTAAGTGAATCGCTCCAACCAGTACAAAAGCAAAGGTTATAATCATATTCGTTGGGATTCCCTCTGAGTTTGGTAATGAAAAATATATTGAATTAGAAGGAGCTCTGTTTTTCACATCTGCAAGTCATGCATAGTTCTTGGAAATGGGGTTTGATATTTAAAGGTGGAAAATATTCTTGAGGACACAGAGTTAGTCTTAACATTTTAAAGTGGTTAAATCCAGTGCTATAAAAATTAAAACCTTAAGTCCTAATTTCAAAAGGGGCTTAAAGAGCTGTACTCTGGATTAGCATTCTTACATTCTTAAAGTACAAAAGATTGACCTGGCGTGCTTACTGAAAACGTGGATTACTGGGCCCCAGTTCTACTGGATCTCAAACTTCAGGGCACATGAAGTATGTCCTGGAGGCTTCAATAACACAGATTCCCAGGCCCTGGAATCAGAAGTTTGGACCGGCCCAGGAGTCTTCATTTTTAATATGACACTCTCCCCCAAAATGACTCTGCAGTAAGCAAACTAAAGACTTTTCTTTGGATTCACTGTTTTATGAGTGAAGTCTTCCGCTCCCCAGCCCCTCGGTGGTCATTCCTCTGATTCCTGTAACACTAGACTTTAACATCCTTAATAACAACATAGCATGGTCATAGAGGGCCCACGGCAAATGGAAACAGTATTTGTTCCTCTGAGGACCTGTGCCAACTTCTTCAACTTAGCCCTGCTTGGTACACGGCTTGCAGATGGGGGTTTCCTTGAGACCTGCAGTTCCTTTCCTTTCCTTCCTATTACACGAAAGCAACAAGAAGCTGAAGCCCTATCACACGTTTATTTCACATACTCCCTGGGTTCCTGGGTTTCTGGCTTCAAGACAATAGATCCGTCGTAATGAAAGTATTGTCCCTGCTAGAAGGCTTTGCTCAATTATTCACTGGTTTATTTATTTAACAGTCTCTTGTCCTTAAAAAGCCCTGGTGCTAGCCATGCTGACGTAGTATGACGTCTAAGAATTGTAAATTAGTTGCATTAATACTAAGCATGTTGCTAGGTTACACTAAATTAATCTCTTTGGGTGATCACATCTTCTGGGGACATGAAAAATGCCTAAAAATAATTTTCTTTTAAAATATGACTCATTGTAACAACAGGGGAATAGTTTTAAGCACATGGATTTTCTTTCTTTCAGTACAAAACATCTCTATAGTTATGATGACCATGTACCTGATTTCTCCAAATTTTAAAAAGAATAAGATTATCAGTAATTGAAAATGTTACGTATACAGAGGTTTTGGTGTGCCCTGAAATTATATTTTTACTTTAAAGTGGAATTATCATAATACAAGTTTATTTCATAATACAGCTATTAGAAATGCCATTTTTTTCCTTGGGTTAGAATTAATGGCTTAAAGGAACGTGGGCTGTAGCTGTTTTTTCATGCAGAGAAGGAAGGCACTAGATGTACTCTCACACATAAGATGAATGAGTAAGTTACACTTATTTATTGTTAGTTATTGATAGCGCTCAGACGTTGCAGAAATGCTTGGTGTTAAAACCATATTCTTCGAACCTTCCATTTCAGGGATTTTAAGTATGATAGAACGAGGACTGATTCCGCCAACAGCAAGGATTACATTTCAGGATCCACCCGTTGTACCGAGAGCAGCTCTTCTGCATAGTTTTGACGAAGCACATAAGAGTCCACCTCCCGGTAAGACGGCCTTGCCTGTATACTTACTTGCAGATACACAGGAATTACCCTCCACCAAAATCTCGTCTTCCAGTATCCAACTCTTATCTCAATAATAGGACAGGGTGAAAGCTGTAACAGTTCTGAGTCCCACTTGACTGAATAAAGTAACTTCAGTCTCTTTGTCAAATACCTACGAAAGGCCTTTTGTCGTCTGTGTGTTAGAAGGCCGGTATTTTCAAGAGGCTTCCACCTTGGATGGGAAAACAAGACCGAACAAAGATAATACAAAGAGGCATAGCATAAAAACCCGGTGGATGTTAAAATCTAGTTCTACAGGTGTTCATAGGAATGATAGAGGCCGGGTGAGATAACAGACTTCAAAGAAGAGCCTGGATGAAATAGGGTGTTCAGGAAAAGCGCCCACCTCTCACTAGTTGCAGAATCTCAGGCAAGACATTTACTCTCTCCAAGCCCCAGCTTTCCCAGTTATAAAATGAAGGGGTTTGGGCTAAATTAATTTGTCTGTTCAACAAATGTTTGTCGAATGCTTGCTGTATCAAAAGTAGCATTTAAGTGCTGGCGACCCAACAGAGAACACATCAGACAACATTCTGTCCCCCATGGTGCTTATATTCCAGTGGGAGACACAGATAACAAGCAGGTGAGTAAGAGAGGCTAGTGATAAGTAGGAAATAAAACAAGAATGAGAGTGGTAAAGAGATGGTTATTTTGCTTGTGAGGGGAGGGCCAGAAAATGCCTCACAGAAGATGTACGTGGCTTGAGTTGAGGTACAAATGGTCAGAAGAAGCCACTTATGTAGAGATTACGGGGAAAGCATTTCAGATATAGGCCAGCACAGATATAAGGGTTTAAGGACTAAGGAAGGAATGAGCAAGGCTAGTGTGGCTGGAGAGCCAAAAGCCAGAGAGAGGGAGGGAGGGAGGAGGTGAGACTGGAGAAACAGAGAGGGATGACATGATGTAGGCTGGAGCGGAGACTATAAGTTGTCCTCAATATTCATTCTTCCCTACCTCCACAGTAATGGAGTCATGGGTGGGCACATGTCAGGTTAACTAAAGACTACGTTTCCCAGGTTTCCTTTCAGCTAGGTATGCCATGTGACCAAGTTCTGGGCAAAGAGGATGGAAGCAGAAGTGGGAAACTTCTGGCCATTAGGAATACTACTACTATAAACATTCTTGTACATATATATGCATTTATGTTGGATACATATCAAAAAGTAGAATTGCTTCATAGGGTATACATATGCTCAGATTTAGTAGATATTGCCAGATGATTTTCTTTTTTTTTTAATAGTTTATTTTCAAATTGGTTTCCATATAACACCCAGTGCTTCTCCCCACAAGTGCCCCTCACCATGGCCAGATGATTTTCTAACGTGATTATGCTGATTTGTTTTCCTACTAGCAGTACATGAGAATTCCAGATAATATGTATCTTTGTCAACACTTGATTTCAGTTTTGTTTCTTTTTAAAATTTTAGCCATCCTGATAAGTTTTGGTATCTCTACGTGGGTTTAATCTTCATTTCTCTGATGACCAATAAGGCTGAGCAGGGTTCTTTGGTATAGGTATTTGTCATATGAGTATCTTCTTTTAAAAAGTGATTCAAGACTTTAACCTATATTTTTAAAAAGTGGGTTGTCTTGGTGCGCCTGGGTGGCTCAGTTGATTGAGCATCCTACTTCAGCTCAGGTTGTGATCTCATAGTTTGTGGGATTAACCCCTGCAGCAGGCTCTGTGCTGACAGCTCAGAGCCTACAGCCGGCTTCGATTTCTGTCTCCTTCTCTCTCTGCCCCTACCCTGCTTATGCTCTGTCTCTCCCTCTCTCTAGAAGGTAAACATTAAAAAAAATTTTTAATGGGTTGTCTTTCTTTTTCTCATTTATAGAAATTATCTATGCATTCTGGATTCTAATGTTTCATCAGTTATATGTATTGCAAATAATTTTTCCTACTGTGTGGTATGGCATTTCATTCTCCTACTGGCATCTTTTTTTTAATTTAACTTTTGATTTTCAGATCATTGTCATTGGGATGTAAGCAGTAACACAAAGAGATCCCTTGCACTCTTAACTCAGTTTTCCTCAGTAATGACCTATGGCAAAACCACAGTGCAACATTACCACTGGGATATCGATATAGCCAATGCACAGATGTTTCCTTCAACCCGAGATACTTCATCTTGTCCTTTTATGGTCACACCTACTCCCCCCACCCACATCCCTTCAATTTATAATTCCATCCCATTCAAATCCCATCTCGATTTCTATAATTTGATCATTTCAAGTATGTTAGATAAATTGAATCATGCCCTGTGTAACCTTCTGGGATTGGCTTTTGTCACAGCATAGTTCTTGAGAAATTCATCCAGTGTGTTGCTCATATCAACAATTTGTTCCTTGTTATTGCTGACTAGTACTCCATAATATGAATGTAAGTAAACCATTCATCTACTGAAGGAGATGTGGGTTGTTTCAATTAGGGGCTACTCTGAATAAAGCTGCTAGAAACATTTG
The DNA here is from genome assembly GCF_006229205.1 of Suricata suricatta. Classification (NCBI taxonomy): domain Eukaryota; kingdom Metazoa; phylum Chordata; class Mammalia; order Carnivora; family Herpestidae; genus Suricata; species Suricata suricatta. The sequence goes on from NC_043708.1 coordinate 104,505,558, forward strand.
TGTACAAGTTTTTTAAAATGAATATATGTTTTCATTTCCTTGGGATAAAGGCCCAGGAGTACAATTGCTGGATCTAATGGTAGTTGCTTGTTTATTTCCTCTACATGCATTTAGAACCACATCAAATAGTGTTATGATTTTTGTTTCAACCATCAAATATAATTTAGAAAATTCAAGAAGAAAAGGAAAATCTACAGTTTGCCTATATTTTTGCTTATCGTGTTCTTTCTTTCTGATGTCACGATTCTTTCTCTTTTTTTTCCCTTAGCTCCTAAATTTCATTTTATTTTTTTTCTTTCTTTTTTTTATTTGAATATAACACAATTTATTTTTTTAACAGATGCAATTATTTTCCATCATTTACAATACAGTAGTTACAATGACACTCCAAACAGAAAAGCAAAGTAAAAAATCAAAACACCAACTTCTGTTTCATGTAATTAGACTTATACAGAAATTAGAAGGTTAAGTAACAACTAGTTAATCACCTAATTTCACAGCTATCTGAAGTGGCAATCGTTATATAGCAGCTTATCTATGATACATTCAAGATAAATGATACAATGTATTACTTGTTCATAGGCTACAGCCTGCTTAATACCTTTCCCTAAATTCCACCTCTATACTACAATATGCTTGAGGTCCATGCACGATTCTTTCTCTTATCATTTCTTTTCTGTTAGATAATTTTCTTTAGCTATTCTTTTAGAGTTGGTATACTAGTGATAGTGAAAAGTTATCTTCATTTTTCTTCATCTTAGAATGTCTTGATTTCTCCCTTTATTCTTAAAGGATACTTTCACTAAATATAGGATTCTGGGCTGATGGTGTGATTTTCTTTTAGCACTTAAAACACAAGTTGTACCACTTCTTTTGGGGCTCCATGGTTTCTGATGAGAAATTCACTGTCATTTGAATTGTTTTCCCCCTGTAGAGAAGATGTTGTTTTTCTCTGGCTGGCTTCAAGAATTTTTTGGTTTCAGGTTCAAAAACATCTTTTTTACATTTATTCTTTTTTTTTTTACATTTATTCATTTTTGAGAGACAGATTGAAAGCGTGAGTGGAGGAGGGACAGAGGAAGACAGAATCTTAAGCAGGATCCAGGCTCTGAGCTGTCAGCATAGTACCAGACATGGGGCTCAAACTCATGAACTGTGAGATCATGACCCGAGCCAAAGTCGGTCACCCAACCAGATGAGCTGCCCAGGCACCCCTGGTTTCAGTTCTCCGAGGCTTAACTATGTCTTGATATGGATTTCTTTGGTTTTATCCCGTATGGGTTTGGCTCCGCTTCTTGAACCTGTAGGTTTGTCTTTTGCCAAATTTGGGGAGCCTTCAGCCATTATTTCTTTGACTATTTTTTTCAACTCTGCTTTTTATCTGCTCTCTGAGACTACAGTGATACAAATATAAGTGCTTCTGTGACAGACTCACAGGTCCGAGAGGCTCTGTTCACTTTTTCCCTAGTCCACTTCCTCTCTCTTCTTCAGACTGGGTAATTTCGATTTTTCTACCTACTACATCGTTGGTTCCTCTCTCCCTTCATTCTGTTGTTGAGCCATCCACTGAATTTTGTACTTAGATGATTTTGTACTTGTATTTTTCAGTTCCAAAATTTTAATTTGTTTTCTCATTATATGTTCTATCTTTGTATATGTGGAGACTTTCTGTTTCTTTGCTGAGATTGTATATTTTTTCATTTGTTTCAGATGATTTTTTAATTGTTTGTGGAAGCATTTTATGCTGTCCTCTTTAAAGTTTTTGCCCAATAATTCTAAGGTGTCTGTCATCTTGGTGTTGGAATCTATGCATTGTCTTTTTAATTTAGTTTGAGGTCTTCCTGGTTCTTGGTATGGTGAATGACTTTCAATAGGAACTTTGACATTTTGGGTATTATGCCATGAGGCTCTGGTTCTTATTTGAATGTTTTAGCTGGTTCTTCTGACACCTATTTATTCCCTATGCATTTGAGGAGTAAGCTCACCTGACTATCATAACATCTTGGTCTTGTATTATTTAATTTCATTTGCTAATATTTACCATTTTTGTTCCTGTGTGAGGCTGGCCTAAATTTTCCTTTCCTTTAATGTTTTTCTTATGCTTTGGTATCGAGATTAGTCTTGCCTCAATAAGAGACTGCTATCTTTTTATATTCTCTGGGAGAATTTGGATAACATTGGTATTATTTCTTTCCTAAATGTTTGGAAGAATTTATCAGTGAAGCTATTTGAATCTGTTTTCTTTGGGGATGTGTTTATAATTTTAGGTTTACTTTCTTTAATAGGACTATTTTGATTATCTCTTTTTTCTGTGTTAGGTGGTAAATTAATTTTGTCCAAGGAATTTGTCCATTTCATCTAAAATCTCAAATTTACTGGAATACAATTGTTGACAATATTCTCTAATTATTTTTGTAATATCCGTGGGATCTGTGGTACTGTGTTTTTGTTCCTGATGGTTACCTCTGCCTTTCTCTTTCTTCTTGATCAGCCTCTCCAGTTTATCAATTTTATAATATTTTCAGAGAACCAAATTATGACCCTATTGATTCTTTGTACTATATTTTCTATTTAATTGGCATCTGTTCTTATTTTTTATTATTTATTCCTTCTTTTTACTTTTTGGCGGTTTAATTTTTCCATTTTCAAAAACTTATTGGTAATATGCTTAGGTCAGTAATTTTCAACTGTTATTTCTTTCTGATATATAAACTGAAGGTTATGAACTTCATAAAAAGCACTGCTTTAGCCAAAGCCCTGTTTGTTATGTCATATTTTCATTATCACTTAACGTAAAATATTTTCTGATTACCATTGTGGTTTTTTCTTTGACCCATGGAATATTTAGAAGTGTATAGATTTCAGTACTTTCTAGTTATACTTTTTATTATTGTTTTCCAGCCTAATCCCACTGTTCACAGAACACATACTGCATGCTTTTAATGATTTGAAATCTGAGTTGTTTTTTGGCCCTAGCATATTATCAACTGAGGTAAACATGCATTCTTCATTTGTTAGGTAGGGTATTCTGCATATATTCAAGTAAGTCCATTTAATCGTGTTTTTGAAATTTATGTCACTATTAATTTTTTTGCCCATTTATTCTATCAGTTGCTAACAGAGTTTTGCTAAAGTCTCAAACTATGATTGTACATTTGTTTATTTATTTTCCTTTTTTAGTTACATCAGGTTTTTTGTTCATATTACATATATTTTTAATTTACTCCTTTACAGAGGGAATGTCTTTTCCCACCAAAAGTAAGAATTAAGTGCACAATGATTTTAATCAGGAGTGCATAGTTTTTCTCCACATACAGTCTCTGTAGCGTATTCTTTTTTTGTTTTGTTTTGTTTTTTGCAACCCTCAAAAAACGTAAAAACCTTTCTTAGCTTAAGGACCATACAAAAGCAGACTACTTGTAGACCATAGTTTGCAAACATCCGACTTTAATTATTAAAGTTCAATGTGTTCTAGTAATTATACCAAGAGAAAAATAAAATAAAAATAAATACTTATACTTTATGCCTACTATATGCCCAGGCTCCAACATTTTTTCTTTGCCTTTTTAATATTAAGAAATACCTCTGAGTTCTTTTTTCCCCCCTCTGAGATCTTTTAATGCAAAAAAACCTTTTTCTGGCATTACGTCTTCTGGAACATATTCATTCTTTCATCATAACCACTTTCCTCATCTTTGTCAAAAATTACCTTACCTAAGTGCCTCTGGTTGCATTACTAGAGTCTTTTGAATGATGGCAGTGTCAATATTCCCACAAACAGTATTTCTTCTACAATTCTACTTACAGTTGATTTCCATTTCATTTTCAGTACTATCCACTTTTGTTCATTTTTTACACTTTCAACCTTGTTAGCCAATTCTGTCTTTTTTTAAAAAAATGTTTTATTTGCTTATTGGGGGGAGGGGGGTAGAGAAAGACACAGAGAGAGGATCCCAAGCAGGATCCACACTGTCAGCTTGGAACCTGATGCATGTCTTGATCTCATGAACTGTGAGACCATGACCTGAGTTGAAATCCAGAGTCAGACACTTAACCAACTGAGCCATCCAGGCACCCCACCAATTCTGCCTTTTAATTATCCATTTTTGTAAAAACCCATGTGGCTTTAATACTGAGAGACAGAAGGCAATTCTATTACATTCTTTGCAGTCTGTATGTGAATTCAAAAACAGATACACAATGACCTATCACTGCCAGACTCTGAAAGGAGTGTCATTATTGGTTTCTGATCATGATATGCATCTGTCATTTATGTAGTGATTTTTGGAACAAAGACCTAGAGCAAAGTTTGTGCTTTATGTAATTACTCACAGTACATATACCATACTAACTGAATTTGGATCATGTTGTTGGGGGACTAGTATTTAATTAAACTGTGGTAATAAACTTGGGCATACTGAAACAGTGCAAAGTAAAGACTCCCTGTATATTAAATGTGAATAGTCTAAATACACCAATTAAAAGACACAGATTGTCAGATTGGATAATTAAGCAAGATTCAACTATATGTGGTACACAAAAAAAACTCATTTTAAATATAATGACATAAAGAAGATAAAATAGAAGGCAAAAAAGAAGTGAAAGAATCCTTGATAATATATATGTAGTTATTCCTCCACAGAGGAAGTATAGCTTAATTCTCTCTCCCTTGAATGTGGACTGGATTTACTGACTCATATCCAAATAACAGAGTATAAAAAGTGAAAAACCAGAAAATTTACAGTTCAGAAACCTGGCAAGCCCTACCTTAACCAAATGACCAATGTTATGTTTATAGTTTATGTCCTCTGATCTGATGTGATGGAGAGGGAACTTCACATCTGTAGTGTTCTGCCTAAAAACCCATAACCACCATCTAACCATGAGAAAAACATCAGATAAAGCCAAACTGAGGAAATTCTACAAAATACCTGATTAGTACTCCTCAAAACTATTATTGTCATGAAAAAGAAAGAAAAACTGAAAAACTATCTCAGACCAGAGGAGTCTAAGGAGAAATGTTGATAAATACACTGTCATATACTGATCAGATCTTGGAACACTAAAAGAACACTGTAAAAACTAGCAAAATCTGAATGAATATGGGAATTTAGTTAATAGTAATATACTAATGATAGGTTCTTAGTTTTGACAACTGTACCATGGTAATGGAAGATGTTAATATAAGGTGAAATTTAATGAGGATATACAGCAACTTTTCTGTAAATCTAAAATTATTCCTAATTTAAAGTTTGTTTTTTTTAAAGTCAAAAATAAATTATGAGAAAGGCATCAATTAAATGTAAATTTTAAATTAATAAAAAGAAGATGGAGGGGAAAAGATAAACCACACAACAAATAATCCAAAAAAATCAAAATTGCCTCTATTAATATTAGACAAACAAGATACATTAGCAAGAATGAAGAGGAATATCAATGATAAAAGGGCCAGTTGAGCAAAAAGACAAAACAGTCCTAACTGTGTATGTCCCTAATAGCAGAGATCCAAAAATACTTGAAGCAAAAATCAATAACAATATAGATAAAGTGAACAACATTAATAACCTATTTTAACACATTTAAGGAACTAAAACAAATAGAATGCTCGCTCATTTCAAATGTACAGGGAACCTTCAGCAAAATAGACTACAGTCTGAACCATTAAAAAAAATCTTACCAAATGTAAAGGAATTGAAATTATACAAGATATATTCTCTGACTATAACATAGTTAAACCAGAAATGAATTAGAAGAAAATATCTGGAAAATTTCCCAAATATTTGCAAATTAAATAACACACTTTTAAATAACCCATTAGCCAGAGTATATCACAAGGACACTTAAAAATATATTGAAGTTAGCAGAAAAAGCATTTGACAAACCCTCAAGAAAGCAGGGATAGAAGGATCATACCTCAAGAACATAAAGGCCACATATGAAAGACCCACTGCTAGTATCATCCTCAATGGGGAAAAACTGAGAGCTTTCCCCCTGAGGTCAGGAACACAACAAGGATGTCTACTCTCACCACTGTTATTCAAGTTGATGTTGGAAGTCCTAGACTCAGCAATCAGACAACACAAAGAAACAAAACCATCCAGATCAGCAAGGAAGAAGTGAAACACTCACTGTTCACAGACAACATGATACTGTACGTGGATAACTGAAAAGACCCCACCAAAAAACTGCTAGAACTGATACATGAATTCAGCAAAGTCTCAGGATATCAAATCAATGTACAGAAATCAGTTGCATTTCTATACACCAATAATGAAGCAGCAGAAAGAGAAATCAAGGAATCGATCCCATTTATAATTGCACCAAAACCCATAAGATACCTATGAATAAATCTAAACAAAGAAGTGAAAAACTATACACTGAAAACTACAGAAAGCTCATGAAAAATTGAAGAAGATACACACACACAAAAAAGGAAAAACATTCCATGCTCATGGATTAGAAGAACAAATATTGTAAAATCTTGATATTACCAAAACCAGTCTGCATATTCAATGCAGTTCCTATCAAAATAACACTAGAATTCTTCACAGAGCTAGAAAAACAATCCTAAAATTTGTATGGAACCAGAAAATACCCCAAATAGCCAAAGCAATTCTGAAAAAGAAAACCAAGCCTAGAGGCATCACAATTCCAGACTTCAAGCTATATTACAAAACTGTAATCATCAAGACAGTATGGTACTAGTATAAAAACAGACATATAGATTAATGGAACAGAATAGAGAACTGTGAAATGGACCCACAAACATATAGCCAACTAATCTTTGACAAGGCAGAAAGGAATATCCAATAGAAAAAAGACAGTCTCTCCTGCAAATGGTTCTGGGAAAACTGGACAGTGACATGCATAAGAATCAGCCTCGACCACTTTCTTAAACCATACACAAAAATAAACTCAAAATGGATGAAAGACCTAAATGGAAGACAGCAAGCCCTCAAAATCCTAAAGGAGAAAAGAGGCAACAACCTCTTTGACCTTTGCTGCAGCAACTTCTTACTTGCCATGTCTCCAGGGGCAAGGGAAACAAAAGCAAAAATGAGCTATTGGGACCTCATTCAGACAAAAAGCTTCTGCACAGTGAGGGAAATAATCAACAAAACTAAAAGGCAGCTGACAGAATGGTAAAATATATTTGCAAATGACATATCAGATAAAGGGGTTAGTATCCAAAACTTACAAAGAGCTTATCAAACTCAATATCTGAAAAACAAATAATCCAGTGAAGAAATGTGCAAAAGACATGAATGGACACTTTTCCAAAGAATACATCCAGATGGTTAACAGACACATGAAAATAAGCTCAACATCACTCATCATCAGGGAAATACAAATCAATATCACAAGGAGATACCACCTCACATCTGTCAGAATGGTTAAAATTAACAACTCAGGCAACAACAGATGTTGGTAAGGATGTGTAGAAAGAGAAATCCTTCTGCACTGCTGGTAGGAATCCAAACTGGTGCAGCCACTCTGGAAAACTGTAGGGAGGTTCCTCAAAAAATTAAAAATAGAACTATCCTACAACCCAGCAATTGTACTACTGGGTATTTATGCAAAGGAATAGAGGAGTGCTAATTTGAAGGGGCAAGGCACTCCAATATTTACAGCAGCACTATCAACAATAGCCAAAGTATGGAAAAAGTCCAAATTTCCATTGACTGATGAATAGATAAAGAAGATGTTGTATGTACATACAATGGAATATTACTTGGCGATCAAAAAGAATGAAATCTTGTAACAGTGTGGATAGAACTAGAGTGTCTTATGCTAAGCAAACTAAGTCAATCAGACAAAGACAAATATCGTATGACTTCATTCATATGTGGAATGTAAGAAACAAAACAGATGAACATAAGGGAAGGGAAGTAAAAATAATATAAAAACAGAGAGGGAGACAAACCTAAGAGACTCTTAAATACAGAAAATAAACTAAGGTTGTTGGCAGGGTGGTGGTGGGGGATGGGATAAATGGGCCAGGGGCAGTAAGCAGCACACTTGCTGGGATGAGCACTGGGTGTTATATGTAAGTGATGTATCACTAAATGTTATTCCTGAACTCATTATTTAAAATGACAATAATAATAATAATAATAATAATAATAATAAATATCTAAAATATTTTGAATTGAATGAAAACAACAAAACAACATATCAAAATTTGAAGAATGCAGTTAAAGTACTATTTATAGAGAAAATTATAGCATTAGATCCTTATACTAGAAAGGAAGATAGATCTCAAATTAATTTTCTAAGTCCCTACTTCAAGAATCTAGAAAAAGAAAAGCAAACTATACCCAAAGCAAGCAGAAAGAAGTAAATAATAGAAATGAAAGTAGAGGGGCTCCTGGGTGGCTCAGCTGGTTAAATGTTTGACTGTAGTTCAGATCATGCTTTCACAGTTCATGAGTTCAAGCCCAGCTTCAAGCTCTGTGCTTACAGCTCAGAACCTGGATCTTGCTTCAGATTCTGTGTCTTCCACTCTCTCTGCCCCTCCCATACTCACTGTCTCTCTCTCTCACTCTTTATCTCTCTCTCAAAAGAAATAAAAACATTAAACCATTTTTTTAATTTTAAAAATAAAAAAATAAATGAAAGTAAAAAGCAATGAAATTGAGAATAAAAATAAACTTGTTGAAACTGAAATTTGTTTCTTGGAAAATATCAACAAAATTGGTAAATGCCTAGCCTAACAAAGGACTACCAAAGATAAAAAGAGAGAAGGCACAAATTACCAATGACAAAATGACAGAGGAGAGACATCACTACAAATCCTATAGATATTTAAAGGATGATATGGGAACATTATAAATACCTTTATGCCCACAAGTTGGACAGCTTAGACTAATGGACAAATTCCTTGAAAGACAGATGCTACTGAAGCTCATCAAGAAGAAATAAATGTCCTATATCTATGAAGGAAATTTAATTTGTACTTGAAAACTTTCTAAGAAAGAAAACACTAGTTCCAGATGGCATTCCTGGTCAATTCTACCAAACAATCAAGAAAGAAATATTATCAACTCTACTAAAAATTCTAGAATATAGAATAAAACACTACTCAGACCATTTTATGAGGCCATCCTGATATCACAACCAGATAGACATTAGAAAACAAGAAAACCACTGCCTATTTTTCTTCATGAAAATAGATATAAAAATCCCCCACAAGTATGAGCAAATTGAGTCCCACAATATAAAAAAAATAATATATCACAACCATGTAGGGTTTATTATAAGAATCCAAAACTGTTTTAATATTTAAAAACCAATCAGTGCAGGGGTGCCTGGGTCGCTCAGTCAGTTAAGCACCTGACTTTGGTTCAGGTTATGATCTCACAGCTCATGAATTTGAGCCCCACATTGGGCTCTGTGCTGACAGCTCAGAGCCTGGAGACTGCTTTAGATTCTGTGTCCCTGTCTCTCTTTGCCCCTCCCCCACTCACACTTTGTCTCTCTCAAAAATAAAATAAAAGTTAAAAAAAATTAAAAATCAATCAATGTAAATCATCATTTCAGCAGACTAAAGAAGAAAAACCATATAACCATCTCCATCTCAATTAATTAAAATAAAATAAAATTTAACATGCACTAAATCATAATAATTTTTTAAAAACCTAAGGGAAATATAATATAAGGAAACTTTCTCAGCCTGATACAGAATATCTACAGCTAAAATCATACTTAATAGGGAAAGATCAACTGCTCTCTCTGTAGGATCAGAAACAAGGCAAGGATGTCCACTCTCACCATATCTCTTCAACATTGTATGAAAAGTCCTAGCCAATACAATGAGGTAAGAAAAAGAATAAAGGTATACAGATAGAAAATAAAGAAATTAAACTGTCTGTCTTTGTTAGCAGCATGATTTCTTTAAAAAATTTTTGAAAGAATCTACAAAAAAAAGCTAATAGAATGAATAAGAGAGTTTAGCATGATTTCAGAATGCCAGATTAATATATAAGAATTAATTGAATTTATATATACTAGAATTCTATACTCAAATTCTTCCAAAAAATAGAAGAGGAGCACTTCCAAATTCATTTTATGAAGCCAGCATTTCCCTCGTACCAAAGCAGACAAGAAAAGAAAATTACTGGCCAAAATTCCTGATAGATATAAATACAAAAAAAGTCCTCAAGAAAATATTACCCAATTAAATTTAACAGTACATATAAAGGCCCATACACCATAATCAAGTGAGATTTATTCCTGGATGCAAGGATGGTTCAACATATGCAAGTCAATACATGCAATATATCACATTAACAAAATGAAGGATGGAAATCACACGATCATCTCAGCGTATACAGAAAAAGCATTTGACAAAATTCAACATCCTTTCATAATAAAAACTCTCAACAAATTGGATGTAAAAGAAATTTCAACATTATAAAAGTCATATATGACACCCCACAGCTAACATTATACTCAATGATAAAAAGCTAAGAGATTTTATTCCCTAAGATCAGGAACATGCCCACTCCTGCCACTTTTATTCATTATAGTTCTGGAAGTCCTAGCCAGGGCAATTAGGCAAGAAAAAAAATTAAAGGTATTTAAGTCATGAAGAAGTAAAATTGTCTATGCAAATGACATTTTCTATATACAAAATTCTAAATATACCACCAAAAGATGGTCAGAAGTAATAAATGAATTCAGTAAAGGATACAAAATCAATATACAAAAAAATCAGTTGCATTTCTATACATTAACAATGATTTATCAGAAAGAGAAATTAAGAAAATAATCCCATTTACAATAGCATCAAAAAAGAATCAAATACTTAAGAAGGAATAAATTTAACCAGGCAGGTGAAGAAAACTGAAAACTATAAAACATTGATGAAGGTAATTGAAGAAGACACAAATAAATGGAAATATATTCCAGGTTCATGAATTAGAAAAACTAACCTTATTAAAGTGGCCAGACCACCCAAAGCAATCTATAGACTTGATGCAACCCCTATTAAAATTCCAATGGCATTTTTTACAGGAATAGAAGAAAAAATCCTAATATTTGTGTGGAACCACAAGTAACTCTAAATAGAGAATGCTATCTTGAAAAAGAACAAAGCTGAAGGTATCATACTTCCTGACTCCAAACTATATTACAAAGCTTTAGTAATCAAAACATTATGGTATCAGCATTAAAAACAGACACATAGATCATAGAACAGAATAATGAATGAGAAACAAAACCATGTTTTTATGGTCAATTAAATTTTGACAGAGGATCCAAGAACAAACAATGGGAAAAGGATAATCTCATCAATAAATGGTGTTGGGAAAACTGGACCACCACATTAAAAAGAATGAAACCAGAGCACAATCTTATAACATACACAAAAATTAACTCAAAATGGATTAAAGACTTCAACATAAGACCTGAAACCATAAAACCCCTAAAAGAAAACACAGGGGTAAGCTCAATGAGTTTTAGGATTTGAAACCGAAAGCAAAGATAACAAAAGCCAAAATAAATAAGTGAGTCTACATCTAACTAAAAAGCCTCTGCACAGCAATAGAAACTACCAACAAAATGGGAAGGCAACTTATGAAATGGGATAAAATACTTGCAATCCACAAATCCAATAAAAGTTTAATATAAAATATATATTAAGAAGCACATACAACTCAATAGCAAAAAAAACAAATAGCCCAACTAGCAAAGGACCCGAACAGGCATTTTCCCAAAGAAGACAAACAGAGGGCCAACAGGGACATGAAAAGGTGCTCAACATCACAAATCCTTAGGGAAATGCAAATCACAACCACAGTGAGCTATCCCTCACACCTGTCACAGTGGCAGACAAGAGAACAAATGCTTGCAAGTGATGGAGAAAAGGGAATCCTTGCATACTGTTGGTGAAAATATAAACTAGTAAAGCTACTCGGGGGAATAGTATGGAGGCTTCACTAGAAATTAAAAGTAGAACTACCATCTGATCAGGAATCCCACTTCTGGGTATACAGCCAAAGGAAACAAAATCGTTACCTCAAGAGGTATCTGTATTCCCGTGTTCCTACAGCATTAGTCACAATAGTCAAGGTATGGACACTATTTAAGTAGATGGATGAATGGACAGGAAACACCACATATATTTGTGTTGGGTGTGTGTGAATATAATATAATATATATAATATAACATAATATAATACTACGCAGCCTTAAAAAAAAGAAGGAAATCCTGCCATTTGTGACAACATGGAGGGGACAACACGAATCTGGAGAGTATTATGCTGAATGAAATAACCCAGGCACAGAAAGACAAATGCTACATAGTATTGCTTATATGTAGAATTTTTTAAAAAAGTCAAATTTGTAGAAACAGAGAGTAGAAAAGTGAGTGCCAGAGATAGAAATGTGGGTAGAGATTGGTAAAGGTTACAAACTTTCAGCTATAAAATGAATAATGTCTGAAGATCTGATGTAAAACATGGTAGCTATACTTGATAATGATATATTGTATAATTGACATTTGCTAGGAGAGAACTTCGATGTTCTCATTAATTTTTTAAAGGGATAAATATGTGAGATGATGGCTGTGTTAAGTAGATGGGAAGGGATCCTTCTATGATGTGTGTGTGTGTGTGTGTGTGTGTGTGTGTGTGTGTGTATGTGTGTATCTCAAACTCCCACAAGGTACACTTTAAATATCTTACAATTTTATATGTCAATTATATCTCAATAAAGCTGAAATAAAAGAGAAGGCACAAATAAATGATACCAAAATGAAAAAATATACATAGATTTTTTTAAACTGTAGTATAACTTTATGCCATATATTTTTTAATGAAATGAGAATTTTCCTAGAGAAATCAAAATTGTCAAAATTAACTCAAGAAAAAGCAGAAAACTCAAAGAAAATGATGCCACGAGATCATTTGAACTGGTAATCAAAGTAGATCTGTGTTAAACAACACATGTGGGCGTGTGCAACCATGTATGCACACAGAAATATACCAGAAGGAAAAAGGCCACAGGCCCTTTTATAGGCATGTTCTACCAACTTTAGAGGATCACCGATTCTCATCTTAAACCATTCCATATAAAAAGAAAAGAAGAAAAGCTTGCCAACTGATTTTACAAAGCTACTATAGCTATGGAACTAAAAGTGGATGAGGACAGTGCAGTAAAGAAATACATGGGTTGATCTCAGGAACATAGAGGCAAACATTCCAAATAAAAGTTAGAAGTTTGCTTTTTTACCTTCATCATGATAAGGAAGGATGTGAAGAAGACTCGACATTAGACAAACCAAGCAACATAATTCACCATATTAAAAGGTTAGAAAATAAAAATCCTATGATCACCTCCATATACAGGAAAATTAAAAAATCATGAAATGCAATTCAACATTAATAAATAGGTGAAAATCTTGGAGCAGAGTAGAAGAGGATTCTCTGACCCTGATTATTGTCTTGGTCAACCAAAACGCCAGGGCTAACAATATTCTCAGTGGTCCAGCTTTAGAAGGATTCTACCTCTCCATTAAAAGCAGAGACAGTTCAAGAATGACCACCACTGCCACCGTCATTGAACACTGATTGTCCTTGAGGCCCTACCACAGACCATAAGACAAAGAAAGGAATGGAGGCAGGGACGGAGGATTACTAGCCAGGAATGTATGGGACTGCAGTATCAGAAAACCTCACTGCCAGTGGCGTGAGAAACGAGGATGCAGGCAGTGCAGGGCTGGTGGTACTCATCAAAAATATTGCAACAGCTCTCTTTCTGCTTTATCTTCTTTAGCATGTTTGATTTCATCTTCATGCTTGCCACCTCATGACTCTTCCACGGCTCTTGTAGATCTGGCCCTTGATGTACATGTTCAAGGCAGGAAGAGGGGAAAACAGTGGAACCAGACTCTTCCCAGAAGCCCCTGGATAGATTTCCCCTTACATCTCACTGGTCACGTGGCTGCTCTTAGCTATAAGAAAGGGGCTAGGAAAGTGAATGCCCAGAGATAGGGTTAGGTTTAAGATTTGGGACATATTTATACTAAATGCTTCATATGATAAGTTATCCTTAGTCCAATCCATTCATGAAAATTCTGTTCTTTGTTGGATATTAAATATATTTACTATTTGGGGCATATTTATGCTAAAACATTATTTGTTATTTTCCTAAAATTAAAATTTAACTGTGTCCTCTAAAAAATTTTTTTTCTAAATCTGGCAACCCTAGGAGCTGCACATACTGGAAAAAAAAATGAAGTTCTAAAATTAGCCAGAAAGAAAGGGAGGGTGACTATTGGGCAGATACATATCAGTAACTGCCATCAAAGCATATAGGTTTCTCCAGAAAGACAAGATTTTTTCCCTATGACATTAACTCTGGCAAAGTTTATCATCCAGATTTTTCCAGAAGGGAAATCAAGTAACAAACTATAGGCAGTATCTTATGACACAACGTCATTGAAAATGCAGACACATTCTTCAAATATATGTGTCCCATAAAATCTAAGGCTACATGAAGTTATAATTTAGCGACAGAATTTCTGCAAGTAACTAAGAAAAATCATTTTAAAAATTTTAGATATACCATTAACTGTGGATTATCCATATGAAGTCACAAATCTTTCAGATCTTTATTCTACCAAATTTCATTAAAACTTTACTAAAATCCTCTAAAAATTATGCTTGCTTAAAAACTTGTCAGCTGCTGTTTTGTTTGAACGTGGGAATTTAACCAAAAATGTCACTTGTCAGCAGGAACCTGATAGTTTAACAAAAAGTATACTGAGCCTGCAGGCAATAGGAATAATAGCCTTCACGGGTGAATCTGTGGACTTAAATCAGCCTAAGTGCAGGGTGTGGACTGGGCTTGAGAAATGGGAGGGCGAAATCCAAGTGAACTCAGGCCAGAAGAGTAAGGAGGTCAAGGCAAAACTTACAGGCTTAGAATGGAGTCTTCACCGCCCAGGCTTAGGCGCGGTGCTGGGCAGTTTTACAGTCAGGGAGTCTCCTGGAAGCCAGGAAATCTGAAAACCAGGTCAAACCAAGTTGCCTTTGGTGGAGATGAATTTTAGTGACAAGACTCTGGAAAGCCTGCTACTTTTTAAGAGATGGCTGAAGAAGTTGCTTGCAGCCAACTTGAGGGAATGTGAGAGGGGTGGGAGCTCATGGTGGGATTCCGCGTTGTGTACCGAGGTGCTGTTTTTGATCAGTATCCATCAGTTCTTTTAAGATGGTTGTTACAAAATAGAAAGGGGGTGCACTAAGGGAGTTGAAGAAACCTTACTCCTTTGACTCAATTAACTGATTAAAGAAATTATTTTTGTTTTCTTTCTTGGAAAGAGTCGTGTATGGATTTTTCTCCCCTGAGAATGTCAGACTTGAGCTATTTGTAAAGGGCAGTGGGATTAGCTCCCAGGCAACAGGAGGGATGTGATTTCTCTCCCAAGCATCACCTACCCACCTGTGGACCGGATGTGTTCTCTAAAAGTTGTTGCTTACAGATCTCATTAATATTCTTATTATAAATATTATTTCAAAACTAATATTTACTGTGTTCTCTCATTTGTATTATTTCCCCAACCCTTTTAAATTCTTCAGAATTGCCTTTTTTTACTGACTACACAGAATAGTCCACTCTATGTAGTTATATTAAGTTACCTATGAAATGAACTTGGGAATATGGCTATTTAAAGAGATCTTATAGTGAAACATTTTTATATGACAAATATTACTCTGTAATTTGCCTGCTGTTTGAAAATTTCCCTTTTCATCTGGGCAGTTTGCATAAAACAAGCTGATCTTATATTCTGATGGAACAATTGTCCTCCCATGCTTTTTGCTTTGCTTTTGAAGTCAATGATCACAAATGTTTTGTTGAATTGATACGGACAGGGCTGAGAGTGAACAGTCAAAGGGTATCAGAGCTTATTAAAGTGGCAAACCCAGTAGCGTCAGCCCGAGGACTCAGCCTTCTTTTGGAAGAGGTAACACTGTATCTGTCGCCTCTGTCCACAGCCCCTTCGGGTACACCTCAGAAACCACAGCTGATTCCAGTGGAAGTGAAGAAGGGCTCTCACAAGAAACAAACATCAAAGGTATTCATGCTTCTAACTAACAAAAGAAAATTGTTATTTACAATATTCCTAGTGAGACTTTTGGTAGTGCACCCATCTGATAGAATTGTAGCTTTCACATAGAAATGAATACTACTTCAGCTGCGGGGATGCTTTTGATTTTTAAAGGGAGGTTGCTGTACAAGTAAACTCTAGCAGGACATCATCAATGGGGTCCTAAAAAATTCAAGCATGTCATATTATTGTCACATTAACTGAATGACTGGGCCAACTTATACCGCTAGATGTTTGAGAGTCCAGGAGTCTGAAATACAATAGCTATTGCTTTGTATCCAAATTCATATTGCATAGGGTAGGTTATTATGAGGTTTTACTGTACTTCATTTGTCTTTAAGCATAGGATAAAAAGCAAGCTCTCCAGTTTTGTTCAGACATCCTAATGAGGAAAGAGAAGAAATTCTGTATTCTCTGACACTAGGACCTCACAGAACAACATAATTAATCCTCATGGAGATTCACTGGGTTTAAAGGTGCTGGACTTTTGAAGCTTGCTTTCTTATGTTTATGAGCCACAGAGTTGTGATAATTGAAACTTTTCACCAGAAAAAGGAGACAGCTGGCAGTGTCTTTTTCTGGGCTTACCCTATGTGGTCATATTTACAGCTGCTCCCATTAAAAAAATAAAAAGAACAAGAAGAAGGAAGAAAGAGAAAAGGAAGAGCGGCAGAGAAGAAATGACTCCTACTGTATCTACACAGTAGACAGTTACCTGCTCTTTCCAGACCTTCATCTTAATGCTCAAATCTTCCTCAAGTAGTTTTCCCTGGATTTGCAGCACTGGTGGGCTGTGCCCCCTTAAGAGATTTCCAAGCTGTTTATGTAGCAGCGTGTCATGTGACACTCCAGTTGCCATGGCAAATATTTGTGTTTCATGAAAAATGTGGGTAAAAAAAAAAATCAATGTAAATGGCCAAATCCCTAGACAGACAGGCCTTCAGGCTAGTGTTTGGCCTGCACCATGATTGTTTCAAATTCAGCTGTTTAACAGGCTGTGCGAAGGCCACGGGCTAATGTGCATAATGGGAACAGGCGGGGGCACCTGTTCTGATTCTCACCATGTTTGAGCTCTCAAGTCCCCCAGAGTTACCGATAACAGATCTACAGGTAATACAAACATGACTAGGTCTTGTGCGGTAATCAATCTATCCCCCCCAAATTTTTTTGTTTTTAATAATGACGCTTTCCGAGTGCTAATTAGTCCTGCCTTTTAATTTCCTCTCTGTTGATTTCACAAAGCTTTCCCCTAGTGCTGGAGCAGTAACATTTAAAGACTCTTTCCGTGGTCCCGAATTGGTACATTTCTGAGTTGGCTCTTCAATGGTAAATGTAATTATTCATATACTCTGTGAAGAGCGTCCTGGCATGGAAGTTAAAAAGGCTAACAGAAACACTGATAGAGCCAGAACAGAGCTTGGATTGGCACCCAGCAAGCACCAGGCAGCACGGTGCCCTTCTCAGCAGCCTTTTTTTGTAAATACTGCTTTAAGTGTCCTCCAGAAGCGGGATTTGGCAACCGACTCTAGCTGTTTTTGTAAATATTTACTTGTCAAACTCTTTCTTCAAGTCAAACAGGGCTCTTGGCAAGCAGAGCAGCATTGTCTGGGGTGGGAAAGGTCTTTCTAATTATTAGCTCCTGCCTGCGTGGAGAGAGGGAACAGGCTGGCCCAGCGGGGGAGCTGGGGGCAGGGGCTGTGGGGGGAGGCTCTGTGCTTCTATTTGTTTTGTAAAATTGCCCATGAGAGTCATTTTGATTTAAACTGTGTCTCATTCTTCATTGTAGGGGAAAGGCAAAAGGTCAAGAGGACGTCCTGATAGGAAGGTCTGTAATTTGTGTGACTAGTTGAAATTTGGGGTTTGTCACCTGATGTCCCTGCCTTTTGCTGCAGGGCAGAAGTATGGGAGGCAGGTTTGACAGCTGGAGACTGCAACAGAAGTTCTTTGGCTCTTCTTTTATAAAAGAAATTAGATCATGTCTTTGGGAAAAAAAATAAAAGGTTCATTTAAAGCGAAAAACCTTCCCCCTCACTCCCCTTCAGTTCAGGCTGAATTACTTCTCAGGCTTCAATCCAGAAAAGTGATTTAGCGTACTCAAAATCTGGCTGAATCACAATGGTCTTCAACCTCAATCTGAGATCTCATCTTTTAAAAGTTCACCTAAAAAGACATACAACGTGAAACAAAATTCACTTTCCGCCCCAGCATGTGCGTGTGTGTGCGTGGCTAGAGTCTGTGTGCATTCATACAAGCGTGCACATGCACACACAGACTGCCTGTGCTCAGGGTGTGGGGTTTAGAATTAAGCAGCCTAAAACCAATAAGGTAACAAAGAAGTTGGAGGACTGAAATCATTCCCACAAAGACAAGTACATGCCAGCAAGGAACATTCCACTGGGGCCTGCGTGAGTCATAAAAGTTCTGATCTGGAAGCCGGAAAGAGCTGGGTTCTCCTCCTAACGGAGGGATTTTGAGCAAGTCACTTCAATTCTCAGTGCCTCACCTCTTCCTCTGACCAGTGGGGATAATATCTCCTTTCTCTTAGGTTTGCTATGAAGGTTAGTGCTGTTAATGTGTGCAGAAATGCTTTGGAACTAAAAAGCCCTTGTTATCAGAATTCACTGGTCTATTTCGTTTTAAGTTTATTTATTTATTTTGAGAGAGATTGAGCGAGAGCGGGAAAGGGGCAGAGAGAGAGGGAGAGAGAATCCCAAGCAAGCCCTGCCCTGTTGGCATAGAGCCCGATGTGGAACTCCATTTCACAAACAATAAGATCATGACCTGAGCCAAAATCAAGAGGCAGACGATTAACTGACTGAGCCACCCAGGCGCCCCCACTGGTTAATTTTTAAGAACAATCTTCTAGGCCTCCCTTCCTCTGGGGATCTTATCAGAAAGAATTTCAGAGGGAGCTTAGCCATCCCTTTTCAAGGAAAAAGAGCCTACCTTGTGGGCCTCCTTGTACTTCTGCAGAGCTGTGACTAGTCAGAGCTGTATCTACAGCAATGACTGCATACAGTCCTTCCGAACCTAGACAAATTGCTCTGGAATAAACTAATCAACGAAATTAGAACCTTCCTCCAGCTTCCTGTGACTTGTTGCTATGAGGAAACTGTGAGCTTGCCTCTACGTTGTAAAAATAGGACGTGGTTTAAGAACACTAAGGCATTATGCATTACATATCTGAAATTTTCATAACAGCTACAGTGGATTGTGCATGTTCTTAGAGCACTGGCATCTACACCCACCAAATACTCATACTGTCATTGTCCTCAGGCCCATACAGTTGGTAAAAGGGTGTGGAGGATCCAGATGACACAGTGAGGTTCCAGAGTCTGTGCCTTTCCACACACAAGGTTATGATCTTCCACATGGGCTGGTTTTCCAAATGTTACTACTACCATGACTATAACTACTACTACTACTACTACTACACCACTACTACCGCAACCACTACCACTATCACTACTAGTATGACTAGCAGCATATACCTGTCATGTGCTGCCTCTGCGGAGCTCACTTCATTTTGCAACATCTCTGTGTAGCACGTACTATTATTATTATTCCCATTTCAGTAGAAGGACCAGAACATGGAGAAGTTAAGGTCATCCAACTAGTAAGTGACAGAGCCAGAACGCAGAACTGGACTATGCAACTGTCAGAGCCTCAAAGCATTAGAAATGTTTAAAACTTTCAATCACTTTTGATGGAGATCTTTCTAAACGATACTATATCTCTGCCTTCCAAATGCAATCTAACATTTTCTGTACCTGGTGTCTTGTGTGCAGAGAACCCATTTCTGGTGTATGTTTTTGTTTGTTTCCTTCACTCTCAGGACAGTGCCTGTCCCCTCTGCTGTTCTGTCTGCTTTCACTGGCGGTGACGTTAAGAGCGTTTCTGTCTTGTAGATCATTATAACCAAGACTCAAGAAGGAAAAGGGTAAATTTGAGTCAGTCAGGCTCCGCACAAGGATCCAAGGAAGAAGATAATAAACAGTGGCAGAGTTTGTAGTTATTTCAAGAAATCCGAGGCCTTTCTTTTCAGGGATCTAGTTAAATGCTTAAAGTTGCTAAAATTGCCTCTCTCAGCAAAATATGAATTTATTACCTCAAGGCAGGCATGCTAACAGCTATGTTAAGATCCACGTAATTTCAATTAATATTATGATAATAAAAATCTACTTTGTGGGTAAAAGAAGCAAACAAATGTATTTATTGGACACAAGGGTCCAGATTAAATTCATGAGTGTGGAAATGGGGAAGGGAGAGGAATGAGCTAAAAAGAAATATTGAGAGGATTTCAATTGCACTTTATGTATTGTTTTTTTAAATTTCAATGCATATATAAAGATATAAGTACTTTAAGCATATCTGAATTTTATAATATAAATAATAATTATAAGTATATAAAATATACTCTTAAAATATAAAATATTTATATTTTGTCTACTTTGCTTCATATACATATATATATCTCATATATACTATATATATTCTGTGTTATCTAATGTTATCTAATTCATCCTCGTGGAGATTCCCCTGGTTTAAACTACTGGACTTTTGTAGCTTGCTCTCTTGTTTATGAGTCATAGATCGATTGATCGATTGATAGATTACATTACATTATATTATAGATAGATTACATTATATGATCTATACAAAGCAAAGAAGACAAAAGGTTAACATGTGCCCATGATAGTTTTTTATAT
The DNA here is from genome assembly GCF_006229205.1 of Suricata suricatta. Lineage (NCBI taxonomy): Eukaryota > Metazoa > Chordata > Mammalia > Carnivora > Herpestidae > Suricata > Suricata suricatta. Next base: position 104,526,378 of record NC_043708.1, read on the forward strand.
TATTCTCTATACTTTTCTGTATTTTCAAGACTTTTTTCAAATTAAAGAAGGAAAAACGAAAGAAAATCCTATTTCATAAGTCGTAAATCTGCTGTAAAATGTCCTTTGGTATGGAAAGTATAGGTTTGGATGATGATATCAGTTATGTCAATTTTGTTATGTTATTACTTTCTTTAGTATTTCCCCAACATATGCTCTTGATCCTTATGTTAAAGAATTGTGATTATTTTACAGGTGAGTCAGTGGAACTATTTTAATTAGGCAACATGTGTGCCAGTGACAACGCCCCTGTCTAGTCTCATTTCCCCCATCTGTATAAGGACAGGATTAGACCAGGTCTGTTTTTTACGGAACTTTCATGTTCCCTGTAACACTCACTCCAAGACCCCCAGGAAAAGGAGAGAAGCTGAAGTTCCCAGTAGGGGGGGCTCCAGGCCTCGCCCACCACAGCAGCTGTGTTAACTGTGTATCTGTTTAGCATCAGATTATATTGTTTCTGAACAAAGTGTTCCAGGTTTAAAAATATATACTCTGAAAACCACCAGGGGATATCTAGGAACAGTTTTAGGTTTAATGTGCCCTATCTACTAAAAGAAATAAGCCTATTTCTTTTCTTATTTTTATGGAAGTATAATTAACACACAGTAGTATGTTAGTTTCAGGCACACAATATAGTGATTCAACAATTGTATCCATCACCCAGTGCTCAGCACAAGTGTACTCTTAATTCGCTTCCTCTACGTCACCCATCCCCCCATCCTCTCTGATAACAGTTTGTTCTCTATATTTAAGAGTCTGGGGTTTGATGGGGTTTTTTTTTTTTTGTCTCTTTTTTCCTGTTTGTTCATTTGTTTTGTTTCTTAAATTCTACATATGAGTGAAATCATATGGTATTTATTTTTCTCTGTCTGACATTATACCCTCTAGATCTGTACACGTCATTGCAAATGGCAAGATCTCATTCATTCTTCTGGTTGAGTAATATTCCAGTGTGTGTGTGTGTGTGTGTGTGTGTGTGTATTCTTTATCCATTCATCAGTCAATGGACATTTGGGCTGCTTCCATATCTTGACTATTGTAAATAATGCTACAATAGACATAGGGGTGTATGTGTCTTATGTATCTTTCAAATTAGGTGTTTTCATTTCTTTGGGTGAATACACAGTATCATATTTTTAATTATTTTGAGGAAATTCCATACTGTTTTCCACAGAAATTCTACCAATTTGCATTCCCCCCAACAGTGCAAGAGGGGTCCTTTTTCTCCACAGTTTTGCCAACACTGTTATTTCTTAATTTTTTTTTTAGTCCTTCTGACAGGTGTGAGGTGATATCTCAGTGTGGTTTTAATTTGCATTTCCCTGATAATTAGTGATGTTGAGTATCATTTCATGGTCTGTTGGCTATCTGGATGTTGTCTTGTAGAAGAAAACATAGATAGTAATTTCTTTGACATTGGCCATGAAAACAGTTTTCTAGATATAGTTTTCCTCTGGCAAGGGGAACAAAAACAAAATTAAACCACTGTGACAACAAGAAAATAAAAAGCGTCTGCACAGCAAAGGAAACCATCAACAAAACAAAAAAGCCAACCTACTGAAATGGGAGAAGATACTTGCAAATGATATAGCCAATGAGGGGTTAATATGCAAAATATATAAAGAACTTATACAACTCAACACCCCTAAAACCACAAAAAATCCAATTAAAAAATGGGGAGAGGACATGAATAGACATTTTTCCAAATAAGCCTACTTTTTTTAATTTAAATTTTTAATGTTTTTTAATGTTTTTTTGAGAGAGAGACAAAGCACGAGCGGGGGAGGGGCAGAGGGGAGAGAGAGAGAGAGAGAGAGAGAAAGAGAGAGAGACACACACACACACAGAGTCTGAAGCAGGCCCCAGGCTCTGAGCTGTCAGCACAGAAGGCGATGCAGGGCCTGAACTTAACCAACTATGAGATCATGATCTGAGCGGAAGTTGCACACTTAGCCAACTGAGCCATCCAGGCTCCCCGAAATAAGCCTACTTCTTCATGAGTGCAGCGTGCCTCCCTCGTGGGCTCTATGCCTAGCACAACACTGTCTCATTTCTTGTCTTGCCCTAAAGGGTTAAAGAACGGGCTGGTGATATTTTGGCAAGAATTAGAACCCTACAGCCTGGAGACACAAGCTAAAATTCAGAAGCAAGTCTAGACTTGTTCTTTGCTCTTTTAGATTCACTTTCCCTCATGAAACCTTATTTAATTTACCTTCTTAAAGGAAGAAAAGGAAAAAGAATGCAAAAACAGAAACAAAAACTGTGGCATCTTTTAAAACCATTTCTGTTTTGTCTGATTCATTAGAAACTTCCACCCTCACCGATGCATTTTTGTCATGAAACTTTCAACGTGAATTAAAAGTATACAGTTTTATGTGCAAAACAATTTTTTTCTTGCAAGAAGTAATTAGCAAACTGTCTTTACCTCTCTTCATGACTTCACCTAAATAAATGTACACTTCTATTGCATGTGATTAGCGATTTTACTTATATACACCAGAAAAAATGTTAGGTGATCAGTAAGCCACAAAATAATTTTAATTTTTTTACTTTATATTTTTCATTCATGAGAATGTGATCTGATTATTCATAGAAAATTTGGAAAGTTCAGAAAGGAGGGAAAAAAATGCCTAAATATCCAAAAAAATTTTCCCATAATACTGTAACCCTTTGGCATTATTTAAACTTTGGCATGGCCCACTGTTCATAGCCTACAGTGTATTCAACAGTGATCTATCTCTTTTCTCCCAACAATTTATCATAAGTTTTTACATATATGACTTAAAGGTCATTATAAAATATTTTTAATGGTTACATAATATTCTGTCTTGAAGATATACCATACTATTCTTAGCTATTATCCTATTGTTAGATATTAAATTATAAACACTGTATTAATAAGTAATTAAATAATTTCCTGTTATAAATCAAACTGCCATGAACATTTTTCATATTTGTACATAAATCTTTGTGTTTAAGTTACCTTTTTTTTAGAGAGAGAGAGAGAGAGAGAGCACGTGAGTGGGAAGGAGGAGTAGAGGGAGAGAGAGAGAGAATCTTAAGCAGGCTCCGCACACAGCATAGAGCCCAACATGGGGCTCGATCTCTTGGCCCGGACATCATGACCTGAGCCAAAATCAGGAGTCGAACACTTACCCAGCTAAGCCACCCAGTCGTCCATAAGCTACTTCTTAGGGGCAGCAGCATTTCTTGCTTAAAGGTACGGACATTTTCAGATCCAAGTAGTCTGTTGGTGTTTCAAAATTCAAGCTGTGAGTTTGCAAATAACCTGTATGATCACAGACAGTTTTGTGCTGTAAATCTAGCCCAAGTGGCTATGAATTTAAATTGTACTATTCCTTCCTTCCTTCTTCCTTTTGTTCCTTCCTTCCTTCCACTAATCTTTATTCACCTTTTACCATGTGCCAGGAAGCATACTAGACACTGGGGATATAGCCGTGAATAAAATAAACCAAGTCTTCGCCCTCTTGGGATTTGTATTTTGGTGAGGAAGGCAGGTATTTAATATAATGTCAGGCAGTGATGAGTGCTATGAATGAAAATAAAGCAGAATACATTTGTAGGTTTAGAGACTGTGAAAAGGTGGGTGTTACAAGAATTTTCCAAGTATCCTTTAGCCATCTGGGATCACCAGACTTGCTATACACATATTTTTCTCAGGAAAACTGTAACGTCAAACTATACTTTGGTGATAACAGAGATCCTTTGGAGGCTCACTCTTATTCCTTTACCATGAAGAAAATGATGATGGGTCTTTTCTCAGGAATATAGGAATCCAGGCTGCTCTCCACCCCCCCCCTGCTGTTCACATCCCTGGCAGGTTCCAGCTATCAGTCATAATTGTCCTTAGTGGTCCTTAACTATGTCACATTCTCTCAGAAAATATTAGAAAGGTAGCAGAAAAAAAATGAAATCAATGCAGCAGTAAAATGAGATGGGTCTCTAGAAAAGGAGAGTTCACATTTGACTGAAAATATATACCATCTACTTAAAAAAAGTCTTCTTGATTCTGTTCTTTTTGATCTTCAACCAGAAATTGATCCATTGAGTGTTTTTGTTCCACGGGAACATTTTTCTCCTCGGAAAGTGTTTCAGAGTTCAGGAAGGCTCATTTGAATAAAGATACCTCTCAAAGCAATTGCAGAAATTATCCCTAGAAAATTGCTGCTCATCTGAGTGGCCTTTACACACAATTCTCTCCCTTTGTATGTCTCTGCTCAGTAAATTCTCTATTTTTGCCTTTTATCCTCTTTATAAAGCTTACGGACTCTGACTCTCACTTTTAATGGACACTTATGGCTTAAATGCAGTTTCTAGGTCCTATCAACTGAGAACTGTTTCTGTGGATTTGCAGACCCTGAAACACTGGACTATCACTCTTTGGGGTTCTCTCCCCATGACCACCTGTACACACAGTTGGTATAAACAGCTCTTCCTCTACTGTGGTTTGTAAATTTCTAGAAAGAGCTTCCTATTTAAAAAATAGAAAAAGGAAAAAAAAAACCCTCGGTCTTTCTCAGGGTACATGAAATGATTCAACGGGAGATGTTTCCCTTCAATTTGCTGGCTCTGTTAACTCCAGGAGTTTATTAACACACAGCAATTAATAAGTCAGAGAGACATAGGGTGTCAAAATCACTTTAAGATAGCCTTCGGGTATCAAAATCAGAAGCACCTTGAATGGTCTCCTAATGGTAACTAATAGCCCACAAGAGAGGTACCTTCCCAAGGCCATGTAGTAAGGTGGGAACAGCCAAGATCCTATGGCTCCTCACTTCAAATCCCTCACTTTTCCACCATGCTATGGCATGTTCGTAGGGGTTACTTTAACAGGTGGCTTTTGAAGTAAGAAAGAAATAGGTCCAGGCCAGGTCAGCTCTGAAGTAGGAGGTGGTAAAAGGAAGGTTGAACAAGGAGAGCACAGCTCAGTAAGAGGCCCTACATGAAGCTCTGGACAGTTAGAGCTCTGGGCATGGGAGTAGGGATGGGCGACTAGTTGTGTAATCTTGGGCAAATCACCTAACCTCTCTGAGCCTGTTTCCTCATTTACAGTAATAATCACATGGACGGAGGTGAGGCACCGTGAAAGGCTCTTTACACATCTTATGATCTTCATGGCAACTCTGCAGGGATCTATCATTTTTAGAGATGAGAAATGTTTAAGTTCAGAGAGGATGTTGTCTTAGCTTGGACCGTCATAACAAAATGCCATAGTCTTGGGTGGCCAACATAACAAACATTTGTTTCTCACAGTTCTGGAGGCTGGAAGTGTAAGATCAGGGTGCCAGTGTGGTTGGGTTGTGGTGAGGGCCCTCTTCCTGGTCTGCAAACAGCTGCCTTCTTCCTGTATCTTTGCACGACAGAGAAATCATCTCTCTGGTCTCCCTTCTTACTAGGGCGCTAATCTCGTCATGAAGACTCCACCTTCATGACCTAGTTACTTCTCAGAGTCCCCACCTCTGAACCCCATCACACCAGGGACCAGGGCTTCAACATACAGATGCTATCGGGACACAAACATTCAATCCATAGCAGATGCCTATGGTAACTTGCCCAGGAGTAGGTAGCAGACTGGCAGAGTTTGGACACGAACCTAGGTGAGTCAGACTGTAGGGCCAAGGCTCATTCCCCCGAGCCCGTGATAGCCTATTGAGTTAAAAAAAAAAAAAAACAAAGGCAAGGTCTTCATGCTCTAAAATTCAGGACTGTAATTATGCTGAATCCCTAAATCCTGATTAGGTCAGCTATTCACTCTGAATATTGTTTATATCTTTCAAATAGAGCTAGCAATCTGAGGTAGTGATACCTGTTCTGTACAGAGCTTAACACATTTCAGACCGTCAACAAATATTAAAGAACAGGCCAGACCAGTGACATCCCTGATTTTCAGGGAAGAATGAAAGTCCCGTCTCTGAAGGTCACTTCACTCACGCTCTGAATGTAAGCAGAGCCATCACGGCAGGAAGAGTTTATTCTTTTTCACACAACAGCGCTGCCAAAGCTAATTACTAACGGATATGTTTGAGTTTTGGAGAAACTGAACATCGGCTTATGGATTCCAAAGCAATTTTAGTCTGTCCTTCTAGGCAAATCCTTCCTTAAAAATAATATTTATGTTGAATTATCCCATATACTTGACCATTTACCGACCAGGCGATGGTGATATCCAATTTATATCTAATTTAGGGGTCCTCAGGTATGGTTTAATCCTGCATCCACATGCTGTCCACATGTGTGAAAAGAACATTTTTCATTTAAAAAAAATTCATCTTAAAAAAGGACATGCCCCTTTTTCCTAAGTTTTTCTTTGTGGCAATTATTTCTACAATTGAGGAGGTAATATTTGTCCTATCTTCTTTGCTTCACACCTGTGACTTACCTACATATGAAATCATCATCCTGCCTTCATAGGGGTTTTGTTTTGTTTTAAATTTAGAATTTTTCCTAAATAACTGCTCCAGAAACTCTTAAAATTACCTAATTAGTAGTAACACTTTGCAGACGATGAAGAACGTTTCCCAGCTAGTCGCTTAGGTTAGAGCAGGATGCTAACAACTAGACCATGGCCTCAGGTTTGGGCCCAGTGAAGGTGTGGCCAAGGGCTCAGGAAGGAGCAGGAGAGAATGTGAATGGCATGACAGAGAGCCATCCCCACTAGAAGGAAAACAATACTGCTATTCAGTAAAGTCACAATGACTGTAAGGCATATCTTAAACAACAACTACAACAAAATAACAACAACAAAAAAGGAGAAAGGGAGGAAGATGGGAGGAAGGGAAGAAAAGAAGGAAGGTAGGTGGAGGGAAAGAAGGCAGGCGACAGATAATTGCAAACAAGTTCATGGAGGTAAATAGTAAAGGAAGAATAACAGAAGGAACCGGAATCTGAAGCATGGCATGACCTTTAATCAGGGCTCTTATTCCTAGCAGGCTGTGAAGCAGCTTTGTCTTTACCTGCTCAATGGATCCCACAATGCTGATGCACTGCTTTAATTTGGGAAGCCTTCCTCTTGAGAGACATGTCTTTTCCAGCTCTAAGTGTGAAGTGCTCCCAAGTGTGGCATTCTCTGTGACAGATGTACTACGGTTATGCTTTAGCTGACTCCAAACCCACAGCTTCCCCGTGCCTGAGTGGTCTCTTTGATGTCCAAGAGTGTGTTTCCTTTGAGAACAGGTCTTTACTGGAATATCATCCAAGAAGGTAGGGAGGCATAATCCCTTTGTTCTCAGCCACTGTTCAGTTCTGTAACCCATACCCATGCCAGGGCTCTTCTCTCAAAAGGTCTGAAATGCATTTGCTGACGTACATACACGTCCCACACCGATGCCATTGGAAGGCCCTGCCTGAGAGAGACTTAAGAGCCCTCTTCTTTCAGAATCTTCTCCCAGACTTGCTCCATTTTCATCCATGGTCCCTGTAAGATTTAATAGATGGAGGCAGAGGCGAGAGAAAAGAGAGAGACCAAGTTATGGAGCCAAGAGAGACTTTACTGGAGTCTGCAGTTCCCGGGCAAGGTTCCCTGACTCCGGGAGTGGGGAGTCAGGGAAGTCATGCCTGGTACGGGAGAGCAAGGTGTTCTATGGACGCAAGAGTTCCGGGTTTGACCTCAGGTGGGCAGATAGCCAAGTAAGGGCATCTTTGGACGGTGGCAGGATATGATTGGCTGTTCACTTCGGTGGGGTGAGGGGATGCTGGAATTCCATGGTGAGACATTCCAGTTTGAGACATTCCAGATTGGAGAGTGGGGGTCGTTGGTCCCTGGTGGTGCCTGGAATTATTCTCTGACCCGCAATAAAATGGCCGCTTGGTCACCTTTCTGAAGTAACTCTTACATTCCCAACCCCACATGAGTCTCTGTAAAGACAAGGAATTTCCCAGGACACCAGATTCTCTGCCAAATGTCCCATCCACAGCTGCACTTCCTCTAGAAGCCTCAGGGTCTCATTGACAGGATCAAACTTGTGGCTGGTAGGACCAGCCAGCTGCAGACGCATCCACCTGTGATGACTGCCGTGTCTATTTGTCACTGATGAAGCATGGCCATTCTTCTCTTGACTCTAACCTTCCCACCATTAGAACCCATTCTTGAAGGAAGGCAGAAATGAGCCGCGAGCCATTTCTGTTGGAACCTGTGCCACTTGACACAACTCCTCCTGCCAGCACTGACGTCTGCTACATGAGGCATTACTTCTCCAACTCTCTCTTGTCCATCCAAGAATTCATTTCCATCCACCTAACAGTTTACCTTCTCTCTTGGTGCCTTGAGAAGATCAGGAAGGGCTACAGTCTTGGCTAGAAGCCTTTTCCCATCATCCCGATGCCTTTAACAACTCTTAAGTTAAAAGTATACAAAAAGTTTACTGACGTTTGAAGTCTGCCTCTAAGGGCACCTGGGTGGCTCAGTTGGTTAAGTGTCCAATTCTTGGTGTTGGCTCAGGTCTAGGCTCAGGTCAAAATCTCACAGTTTCATGGGTTTGAGCCCCGCATCAGGTTCTAGGCTGACATCGCAGAGCCTGCTTGGGATCCTGTCTCCCACTCTCTCTACCTCTCCCCCCACTCATGCTGTTTTTGTCTCTCTCAAAATAAATAAATAAACTTAAACAATTTTAATGTCTGCCTCTAAAATTCAAGGAAATCCCCCCTCTTGGACTTAATACTTGCTTTCAGCATTTTTACCTGAGATGACAGTCTAATTATTCTACTGCCTGGAACCTGAGAAAACAAAAAGGATTTGAAGTGTTTCTTTTCTTTATTTAAAACAAAACAATTGTGTTTGTTTATTGTGCTATTACTATAAATGATCTCTTGGCTTCTTTTAGGTAGCTTTCTGCCTTGAATTTGTTAATCGATATCAATTAACATTTGTTTAGTAGAGACAAAGCATGAACAATCTAACAGTTATCTTCAACACAGTGCTGTGACATAATGGTTATTGATTAATTACTTGGGTCTTTTTTTCCTTTGAGTTCTCTAAAACCTCTTTAAAATGCAGACAGCAATATAATGCTACAATTTGGTAAAGATTGGTAAATGATGACATATTGAAGACAATCTGTTCCTTAAATCCCTAAGCAAGAAGCAATCAGCACAGTAAGCTGATACCTGGCTTACAGAGGAGACTGCAGAGCCTGAAATATCTATGCCTTCCCCTCCCCCCTCCCCCCCCCCCTCCCGAGCCATTGGGAACATTTAGACCCCAGGGCAGAGTGTCTATTTTTCTAATGCAATAGGTTTCAATGATGAAATATAGTGATTTCACCCCGGACACAGACACAACCAAAATTTCCTTTTCTTTCTTTTTTTAAGGGATATGTGTGACATATATTGCTGTTGTCATCCAAACCTCTTCTGATTTTATGTTTAATCACTTCTATTCAGTTTTTTTATGCAGAAAAGTATAAGGAAGAAAATTGCCCAGGACTCCATTCTTAGAGAACCCTTCTGATATTCAGAAGTAACTGTGGTATGTTTACATGACTTAAAATTTCAATCAGTACAGATAGGAGCAAAATAAAAAACCAAAGGATTCCTTAGTTTTATTTATTATGAGATTTCAGATTCTCTTTTCCTGGGGACTACTCCAGGTATGTCCCTAAGAAGATACTAGATTTAAGTAGAAAAGAACAAATGTCACGAGAAACCTAGAGAATGGCAAGGGTGATCACACACAATATAACACTACTTATAAACAAAACAAAACAAAACCCTCCTGGATCCTAACAGAAGGTGGCAGAAGTAATATAAGTGCTGAAAGGGACGGCCCTTTAGAAAGTCAGAAGAGGCACGACAGCTTTGATGTGCACATTTGAAGTCATAGTCAAGACTGCAGAGAAAGATTCCACCCTGCTTTTCAGGACTGAGGGATAACATATGAACAAGAAAGCAGCAATATGATTCCACTCACGAATGTGTACAAAACATAAATTGCAGAGACTATGGGGTCCGCTGAGCATATCAAAGTAAACTAAATGCATAACTTTCATATGATCAGTTTCCTTGGGTAATTTTTTATAACACTTGTATAAAAGAATTTAATAGCTTAAAAAATTTTTAATGTGTATTTTTTTTTTTTTGAGAGACAGAGAGAGACAGAGCATAAGCAGGGGAAGGGCAGAGACAGAGGGAGACACAGAATCTGAAGCAGGCTCCAGGCTCCTAGCTGTCAGCACAGAGCCTGACACAGGACTCGAACCCACAAACTAGAAGATCATGACCTGAAGTTGGACACTTAACTGACTGAACTACCCAGGCATCCCCCAAAATTTAATAGCTTTGAGCAACCTCTAAGATATTCTTCTGTTGTTGAGTTTCATGAAAAATCCTGGCCAGACTTTTCTATTATGACATGTATGTAAGTCAAAATTAGGACATGTATCCTCTTAGCATTGAGTAATGAATGACTATGTGATAGTCTGTGTCTTCACCACTCATTTGAAAAGGCCACAATTATATTTCATCTCTGGTGATACTTTCCTTCCGCAGGCCATGAAAATCAGAACACCTTTTAGAGCTGTGCACTCACCATGGGAGTATGACTTCTTTATTTATAATGGTGTCATAGACAAGACCGCCCCGGACTTCTTAGCATTCAAGGAACATTTTAATTTATCCTGGGGAAGTATTTTTTCTCTCTTGGAACGCATCAAAAAGTTTCTCAGGGACTATGCAATACCAGAAGTTAAAATAAAAGGAAACAATTTGGTAGCCTTCCTTCCAGAGTTTGAGCTGAAGAATAAACTTACCAGGTACGACTTTCTCTCACTGTTAGAGAACCCAGATCCCATCCAAATGATGTTAAATCTTCCGGGACAAAGGTACAAGGGCCAAGATGGAAAGGAAGAGGCTGCCATCAAGATCCAAGCCACATGGAAATGCTTCAAAGCGAGACAGATTTTCCTCATCTATCGCCAGCAGAGGTGGGCTTCGGGTGTGATTGCCATTGCGTGGCTCTTACACTGCCATAAGACCCGTGTGAAGAAGATGCTGAGGGAATCACGGGAAAGGCACCTGGAGCATTTCCGTATTCGAGCCAAGGTACACAAGGCAGACCTCTTTTTCTAAACATTTCTTGCTTGAGCGATTGCGGTAAGTTGTCTCTTCATCTTCCCTTTCTCTATCCAACTACCCTCCCCCTCAGCCTCTTTTGCCTTCCACTCCTCCCCATGTGTGATGCACAAACCCTACATGTGTTTGCATATCATATTTTAGCCCTAATCAGGAATCTGGCTTTTGCACCTGTAAAATCTATTGCAATTTTTTCTATGGGGAAAAAAGTCCCTTCACTTTGAGTATGGGAGTTCTGTCAGAAAATCAATGTTTTAACTGCACTACCTTTTCTTCCTATATATACCTTCTGGCACTTTAATTTGCTAGGAAAAAAAATCCTCTCTTGTCTACATTGCTGTCACCACTTTGTCAGAAAGTATTTAAGTTTGCAGACAGCCTTTTAATTAGTGCTCACAATTTCATTTATGTTTGCTTTCTCTTTTTTTCATTCATATTCTGTTAATTAAGTGAGCTGCCTCTAATCTTCCCCTGCCAGTAGCATCATGTAGCCACCTAATTAAATTAATTGGGGAAGATGTTTTAAGTATGTAATTAAATCAATTAATATAATTTATGCCTGGCTTAACTGTACAGTGGAAAAACAGCTGAAGTTTGACTAGATGAATCCACTACAGCTTCCTGTCACTGATCAATGCTCTTCTTGATTTTTAGCATCTGGCAGCCAACTGGAATCGCATCAGGACCTCCAGGAGGACTATTATCCATATCCCATCATTAGGTATAACACTTTTGCCTGCAAATCTATCAGCAACCTCTATTACCCACCACATTATGGCTCCTTGATTGAGTTCAAGGAAGGCCCCTTGTTTTATTCAAATTGGTCTCGGCAGGAAAATGTTCTCGACATGATGAGAGTAATAACACAGGGCCCTCGCTCGAAACGGCGTTTAATTTGGGGATTAAGCAAATAAAGTCATTATGTGGGGGCTGCTATTCAGTGGAGAGGTGATTTGCTGTAATTCGCTTTCATCTGTATGAAATGAACTAAAAAGTTGTATTTTTTCCCCCTGAAATAACAGATAATGTTTTCGATCTTCTTTAATGATAGAGGAACACGGGCTTGCGTGTGTTGTTGCTGTTACGCCAATAAGCCAGGATATTGCTTGTACACTGTTTTTAATCAAATGTGCAGTCAAAATGATAAGCTACATTCTCTGAAATTATTTAGTTCTAATTACGAGCAGATGGGATGCTTTATTTGCACCTAGGGCGCCTGAGCAAAAGGAAATGCTGTGTGAACAAGAATAATTAAGAAGTTGAATAGTGTTTTTTGCGCTTAAATAATCTGCAGTTTCATGTTAATTAGCACTAATGTAATTATTTAATTACATTTATGAATTGGGGAACTTAAAAGCTGTTGTCTGCAACACGGTGGTAAAATAGGTATGCCAAAATGACATTGGGAATCTCAGAAATCTGCACGGGAAGCTCCTTTAAAACATGAGCTGCTGTCAGAAGGTGTGGGGTGATCTGCCTCCTTATTTGTTTTGTTTTGTTTTGCTTTTTAATCTACCTAGTGTGTTAAAATTTCCTTGGTGAGACCAAATGTCCCAAGCGGACTTGGTTGTTTTGACAAACAGCAAAACTCATCAAATCTGCATCTTACAAAGTGGCTCTTTGTTAAGGCCTTGTAAGTAGAGCGATGCATCAAGTGATCTATTGTGATAGAATTCTAGATTGTAATTTATTTGTGCTCCTGTGTGCATATATGTATATGTGTACCTATGCGCAGCATAGAGTATTTAACACATTTAAACAGTAATACAAAAAGCAAAAAAAGGAAATTATTATACAAATATAATTATCATTTAAATTAGTGACATGTTAGTAGTAATAAAGTAATTCAAACTTTCTTAGAATCCACAGTATTTACAGCTAAGTACTTCCAGAAAAGTTAGGGAAGTACTTCAGTTGCACAGAGTCTTTTAGTTTGGGTCTTTTTATGGCTCACAGAAGAAATTAGTTCCTCCTCAGGATGTAAGTGAGGTAAGACAGATCTGAATTTCATTCCAAGTTGGGCTTTTGTTTTGGTGGGACTAGTTTTGCACACAAAATTAGTTCACACTCAGAAATAGCACTTGTAATTGATTACAGCCAGAGGGGCTAATTACAGACATAATTAACAGACTTGAGTCCTTGGAATAAGGTGCAAGAGCCTTTCACTCCTGCAACTAATTGTGGACCTGACCTGATATGTGGGAAATCATGTTCTGTGTTTTCTGTTTTACTCAAAACCAGAAATAGAGGCTCCTGGATGGCTCAGGTCCTGATCTCATCATCTGTGGGATTGAGCCCCACATCGGACTCTATCAGCACAGAGCCTGCTGAGGATTATCTCCCTCTGTGCCCTCCCTAGCTCGCACACATGCTATCTCTCTCCCTCAAAATAAATAAATAAACCTTTAAAAAAAAAAACCCTAGAAACAGAACAAGCCCCCTACTTTGCAATGTTAACAGCGTAAAGATATTACAGTCATGATTTCCACAAACTCCTTCCCTCCACCTCTGACCCTTCAAGTCCCTAATGCCATCAGCCCTGAAGAGAAGGCTGATAGAAAAGAGCCTTGGTCCAAAGAGGTAAAATTTTGAAAATAATGAACAATAATCCAACCTGGGCAATAAAAAATAATTTTAAATGAAAACATTTTAACACTCCAAAAGGGTTTGCTGGATATATATTAGTTAGAAAAATAATCTGGTCAAAAACTTGAATTACATTATTTTAGATCTGATAATAAAACTGCTTTTCTTCTCAAAGACATATTCTCAGTTTAAATGAACACATAATAAATCTGAAAGTCTTTCCTATTATAATAATTTTTGTTTGTTAACAACATAAAAACCCATTAAAATTTTTTTAGATGTTTTTATTTATTTTTGAGAGAGAAGAAGGGAGAAGGGGTGGACAGACAGAGTCTCAAGATCATGACCTGAGCTGAAGTTGGATGCTTAACCAACTGAACCACCCAGGTATGCCACCATAATAACCCATTTAAAAGTTTTTTAATGTTTACTTATTTTTGAGAGAGAGACAGATGCATTAATGGGGGAGGGGCAGAGAGAGGGAGACACAGAATCTGAAGTAGGCTCTGGGCCCTGAGCTGTCAACACAGAGACCGACGTGGGGCTTGAACTCATAGACTGCGAGATCATGACCTGAGCCGAAGTTGGACGCCCAACCTACCAAGCCACCCAGGTTCCCCATAATAACCCATTTTAAAGTTTATTTATTGGGGCTCCTCAGTAGCTAAGTCAGTTAAGTATCTGACTTCAGCTCAGGTCATGATCTTGGCAGTTGGTGAGCTTGGGCCCCACATCAGGCTCTGTGCTGACAGCTTAGAGCCTGGAGCCTGCTTGGGATTCAGTGTCTCTTCGCTCTCTGCCCCTCCACCACTCATGCTCTCTCAAAAATAAATAAAATGTTAAAAAATAAAATAAAGTTGGGGCGCATGGGTGGCTCAGTCGGTTAAGCGTCCAGCTTCAGCTCAGGTCATGATCTCACGGTTCGTGGGTTTGAGCCCCACATCGGGCTCTGTGCTGCTGGCTAGCTCAGAGCCTGGAGCCTGTTTCAGATTCTGTGTCTCCCTCTCTCTCTGACCCTCCCCTGCTCACGCTGTCTGTCTCTGTCTCTCAAAAATAAAAATAAATAAAATAAATAAATAAAATAAAATAAAATAAAGTTTATTTATTTTTGAGAGAGAGACTGCAAGCAGAGGAGGGGCGGAGAGAGAGAGGGAGTGAGAGAATCTTAAACAGATTCCATGCTATCAGCATAGAGCCCAGTGTGGGGCCCAAACCCATGAACCATGAGATCATGACCTGAACTGAAACCAAGAGTTTGAACCTTAACTGGCTGAGTCACCCAGGCACTCCAATAACCAGTTTTAAAGAAAAAACTGCTAATCACGCATCTTTCAAGAGAGAAGAACAACCCCATATATTGGTTTCAACTAAGCATTTAAAAAAGCTCAATTACACATCATCACATGAGAAGAACACTTGGGCTCTGATCAAATAGTATTTGTTCCCACATTCAATGCTTTAGGTTTTATAAAATGACCCGTGGCTATTAAATTAAGTTTAAATGAGGTTAACCTGTCACCTTGTACTTACTCCACAGATGTAATTCTCAAACCATACCTTTCTTTAGAAAATGATTTTGGGGTACCTTTTTTGTGAGCCTCACTCTCCCTGTGAATACTTGAAGATTTTAGGTAGTCTTCCTTCTTTAAAAGGAAGAAAGCGAATTACTGAGGTGAGATTTTTCTCTCTTCTCTATATAATCTTTTATTTCATTGCCAATTGATTTAATGGTCGAAAGGAATCTATATAGTTCAGCCTCATTTTTCCCCTCTGTGCATCATTTCAGCAACGTATCTTTGGAGCAAACACAATTTGCTACTTAGTCTACTTTGTCTCCTGCACCAAGGACTTCATACAACTCATGAAAAAAGTAAATAAAAGTAAAGACCATTTTTCTCTAAACACATGCCCCTCCACCAAATCTAATATAGTAGTTTTGTTTTCAGCGTTGGGAGGGAATCACCAGTCAAAATAAGTTGGTAGGCATGTAAGATTCAGGTAGGCATTTAGTACAAGTTATAGCCTTGTCCTCTTTTGCTCTTTCCATAGGAAATTTGCAATCAATTCTGGGGTAACGTTAGCCTTAGAAATAATTACACCATGTTGCTAGCTATTTGGGGCTGCACTAACATGTTTGAACCCTAAAAATGAAAGATTAGCATCTGATAACTGTACAGTATATTGGAATTATAAGCATTTGGTTGTTTATGAATTTTGCACCCACAAGAATAAATTGCATTCTCCAAACTAATGATCACATGAAGGTCGGTCCTTCAGGAATGTTTTTGACCACAAAATATTTATCATGTATTTTCAAGTCTATGGCTTGATAATATGAACATTAAGATAATTACACATTGCAGAGTAATGGCTTTGGAAGGATTGAGAGGTGCTCGGCAGACTCAGTTGGAAGAAAAAGCAACTCCTGATCTCAGGGTTATGAGTTCGAGCCCCACATTGGGTGTAGAGATTACTTAAAAATAAGTAAATAAATAGGGGCACTTGGGTGGCTCAGTTATTTAAGCGTCTGACTCTTGATTTCAGCTCAGATCATGATCTCACAGTGGTGAGATGAAGCCTCGTGTTGGGCGTGGAGCCTGCTGAAGATTCTCTCTTTCCCTCCCCATCTGCCCCTCCCCGGCTCATATTTACTTTCTATCTCTCTCAAATAAATAAATAAATAAATAAATAAATAAATAAATAAAATTTAAATACATAAATAAATAATAAAACCTAATTGTCTGTTTTATACTTTAAGTAGTATTCCTAGATGTAACAAAAAGTTTTAGCTATTTTTAACAAACAGGAGAAGTGGGATGCTGTTGGTTAATTGTCCAAAGAAACTGATCAGCCTGTAATTTCCTAAGATGATAAAAAAAAGAGCTCATTCTTTCCATAGTATATAGGCTAATCTCTTAATTGGATATTAGATATTTTATCACTTTTATTAATGAAATACAATAATATAACAAAATAATCTACTATGGTTTATAGCAGGAATAGAATACTAAGGTCTATTTTAAGCAAAATCTATCCGTCAAATAAGAAGGAACTGAAACAAAGAATCCTAATTCCTCTAGAAAAATCAGAGGTCTAAATAAAACCTGCAAATGAACTCTCTTCTAGTTTCTTTGGCCAAGTTATTTCCTCCACTTTTAATTTAACCTCTGTGCTCCTTTATTTCACAGTAGCATTTGGTGCTACACTTAAACTCGGTGGCGTTTTAAAATATATTGACATTAAATGAGATGTGCCATGACAATAAACTATTAAAAAAATAAAAAATAAATTTAAAAAAATGAGATGTGCCATGTATGTGGCTCTGATGCCATGAGCAGGTGTGAGGCACTTCCAGCCAAGCGAACCCCAGTGACGATTTTCCTCTCTCGCTTCTCTTCCTTCTTTAAAAGAAAAAAAGTGAATTACTGAGGTGAGATTTTTCTCTCTTCTCTATATAATCTTTTATTTCATTGCCAATTGATTTAATGTCCAAAAGGAATCTATATAATTCAGCCTCATTTTTCCCCTCTGTGCATCACTTCAGCAACGTATCTTTGGAGCAAACACAATTAGTGGTCTCCAAGATACTCCCCTTCCATAAAGTTATGGATTCTGTTTTTGTGAGTCTCGTGAAAAGACAACATCTTTCTGCTGCTCTGTACTGTCACGGAAGCCTAAAAGAAAGAACTTACTTTTGCGTACAACTGACTCTACCCCAAACTGTCACGAGACAGTAGCTCCCTAACTCCATCCACTCCCTTCTATTGAAAGATAAGAGCTAGGTCACTTCCTCTTGTGAACAGGGGCAGGGTAGGGGACCACAGCTAAGAGTACGATAGCTGAAATCACATTTTTACTATGCCTCCAAGCACACTTGCGTCTTTCTAGTTTCTCGGTTTTTTGAGTGGACACCTCAAAGACATGCTCGGTTCTGCTTCTTCCACCTCAGGGCAGGACTAGGACTTCCAATCAAATCATCATAGTTTTCAACGTATATTTTGGCAGGTAGTTATGGAATCCACAGTTTAGCTATCGTGTGGCTGCACTAGGTGCTTGAGACAGATGTACTGCCAAGACCTCCCAGATAGCAGTTCCCAGAAAGACACACATCGTTTGACATCAGGAACAAAGTGCACTTCAACTTTCAGAATTACTTTACAGTCTGAATTAAAATGAAAACACATTGTGTTCATCCAACTAATCTAAATCAACACTCATTCATTGGTTAGACCAGAGTTGGCCCCATGACCCTGTAAATAGTAAGTCACACAGTTGGCCTTGAGTCATCCGATGTTGTACCGTGAAGTACAGAAACAGCATTGACCTGGGTGGCAGTCAGTAACACTAGCTCGTGAGCTTTTCGTGAAATGGAGTACTATTAGGATATGCTCTGAAAAGAGTCTTGCATATGCTAAGCTGAAACTATACTCTTTGTCATTGCCTTCGTTCTCATAAAAAATATTAAAATGTGTGTTCAGCAGCTCTCAAACTTACACTTGTAAACAACTATTGAGAACCCTAAAACGCACTGGTTACGTAGGTTATATCCATCAATACCATACTAGAAACCAAGACTGAGAAATCTGAAAAATATTGAATTTACTTTAAAATAACAATAAGAAGCCCATCACCAATGTAACCTAAATAACATTTTTGTTAAACAAAACCTTGATTTTCCCAAATAAAAAAAATTTAGTGAGAAGAATTGCATTGGTTAACTAGTTTGCAAATCTCTTAGTAGAATGTAGTTGGATTCTCATATCTATTACTGTATTCAATCTGTTGCAATATGTTATTTTGATTGAAGCATATGATGAAAATCTGGCCCTTCACAGATAAGTATTTGGAAAAGGGAAGACTATTTTACATACTTTATAGCCTTTTCAGATAATTGTGTATATTCTCCTTTGATTTTATACCAAAACTCAATGGTGAGTGGTAATTTTTATGTGTTACAATGTGGAATTTGAAATTGTACCAATACATTTTTTGTATTTTTTGAGAGGACAAGACTGAAAAAATAAAAATAACTGCCATCTTAGTATTATTTGGAAAATAGTTTTGACCTTCCAGACTCCCTGAAAGGGTCTCAGACCTTCCACGCTCTCTAGACCAGGCTTGAGCATCACGGCCTCAGCTGCATGCAATGCTGGGCAAGCCTCTGATAAAGCAATTGATAAAAACTTCAAACAGGAGAAAGTCTTCATTCTTAAACGGAAGACTTCCAGAGCCACACAAAATCCATCCAGCCAGGTTAATTTGAGAATGTTTTCAACATTTAAGCACCTCCTGTGTTTTCGACATCCTCATCACAAAATTCCCTAATCTCCCTTAGCAGTCCCCCCAAGACAATGCTTAGTTTTACTTTCATCAATCTGACCCTGGATGTACTGCATACATACAGGCTCTCTCTTACTGTATCTTAATCTCTTACCTCAGTAGCTTGTGCTCTCACACTTGCATAAGTAATTAAAACCTGAGTATAACCATAATGTCTAGATCACATTTCTCTGAATGACTGCAATATGCTAATGGGCAATCAATTGTGACATATGTCACATGTTCCCTGAAATATTTACAATTAGACTACCCAAGCTGGCTGTTACCTTTTCCCTATGAATTGGAGTAATTCAGGATTACCTCTTTAACAGTGTCACTTTTGCTCAGCTTGCATCCAAGTATGCTTTCTTGAATAGAAGAGAAAGGGATGGCGTTATCGCCACTGCTGTGTCACCTGGTGGACGCTCACAGCAGTGTGTGATGCATGCGAACATCACACAGCACCTGTTTCAAACTGGGGAAAAGGTTGAGACTTACTGCTCCAGTCCATCAAACTGAGGCATGGCTGACTCCCATCTCAGGCCAGTGATCGGATAAATGATGACTTGGTAACTAGAAGTCCACGGTTAGCCCCTTCTCTGCCTTAGGCAGCCTGTACGGAATACGGCTTGGAGACAAAGGAACTAGGAGTCAGCCACAGGGTGATAAGCAGGCTGTGGTTCGAGTCTGTGCTCTCCTGCGACAGTAGAGGCCTGTCACAGAGGCACACATGGTCCCAAGGAGGCACAGTCACGGAGCCCAGCTTTGCTTGTGGGTTTCTGTGAGTTCTGTGAAAGAAATGCCAACCCCAGCAGAGCTAATATACTCGGTGCAAAGAGGCCATTAGCATCATCTGACAGGAGTTTGTGCCGGAGTGGGGATGGGGAGGGAGAGGAGACAAACGAAGGGGTGAAGGTGGGGGAATGATGGCCCGGTAACCACTGATGAGCTTCGTTCAAGAAAAGACTGAGAGTAGTTGGGTAACTTCAAAGAGGCATCTCTCAGGTGTCCTCCTCTGATGTGAAGCAGAGGCAATAACATTTGGAGAAATGATGGAACACTCGACCTAAGTGGATGGCCAGAAGGAAGGAGGCTGTGTCCCTCTCTAAAGTGATAAGGAGGAGAGGGTGCCCCACTATGCCAGTGCTGTTGCTCCTATGCTGATGAGGACCTGGAAAAATCTAGAGGTCCCACTCCCCATTCTCTGATCTCCCCCAAATTCTCCAGATCAGAGAACCCATTTTATAAAAATTGAAAAGGGGAAAAGGAAGGAAGGTAACCTATTCATTTCCTATCTATCACCCTCTAACAAGTTCCCACCAGCTTAGTGGCTTAAACAACATAAACGTATTCCCTTACAGTAATAATTCTTTGTTCAGAAGTCCGAGAGGGGCTAAAATCAAGGTGTCAGCAGGCTGTGTTCCATTCTGGAGGACCTAGGGGAGAATCTGTTTCCTTCCCCTTTCCAGCTTCCAGAAGCCGTCCACAAAGGAGTGAATGAAGAGAGCCCTTAGCCCCCTTCTTCCATTTTTAAAACCAGCAAGAAGCATCTCTCCGTGCCTTTCTTCTACGGTTACACCTTGGCTAACTTTCTCCTCTCCTGCTTCCCTCTCCCACTTTTAATGACTTCTGTGCTTACACTGGATTTAACCAAATAATCCAGAACAATCCCCTTACTTCAAGGTCAGCCAATTAGCAACCTTAATTCCATTTGCAACTTTATTTCCCCTTTGCCATGTAACCTAAGGTATTCACAGGTTCCAGGGATGGGGACATGGACATCTCTGGAGGGCCATTTTCTGCCTGTAGCAACAATTAGGAATAAATGTGAGAAAAGAGGCAAAGACTTTATCCCTTCTGGAGATCTCTCCTCACACCTGAAAAGTCTTGCCTTCTCTCTTCTTTTATGTAACCACATTTCTGCAAAAGCTAAATATACCCTATGCAAACTGTATAATAATTTGCAGGTGTATGTGATCTTGGACAAGAGACAAGACACTTACCCTGAATTCCCTTATCTGTAACATGACAGGGTTGAAGTAGATAGTGTCTCAAGTCTCCCTCAGTGTTTCTATCTGACCTTTGAAGTACTATGTCTCTGTAGATTATATTCTCAAGTGTGATGTTTCATTACTGCAGGGAAGGTCTGCTGAGCTCCCCAAGGCCACAGCATCCTTGCTGGTAGCCACTGATTACATCACTATTGTATTTAATATATGCACTATCAGCATTTATGAGGGTTTTTCATCTAGGTGTCAACACATGCACTCTGTGGCTATACAAGGCACAAGAAAAGGGGCACTTGGGTGGCTCAGTTGGTTGAGCGTCTGACTTTGGCTCAGGCCATGATCTGTCAGTTCATAAGTTCGAGCCCCATGTCCAGCTCTGTGCTGACAGCTCAGAGCCTGGAGCCTGCTTCAGATTCTGTGTCTCCCTCTCTCTCTGCCCCTCTCCTGCTGAAGCTCGCGCTCTCTCTCTCTCTCTCTCTCTCTCTCTCTCTCTCAAAAATAAATAAACATAAAAAAATTTAAAGGCATAAGAATAAATCTGACTTAAAAAATGGACTCCCAACTTCTGCTCTGGGGATGGCAGTGTTCATTACACTGTATCTCGTCTATGTAGAATGGTCTCTTGCTTGTCACAGGATTTGTTGTGCCCGTTGTTATAGGCTTTGGAAGCGCATCTATACCCCATAACCCCAAAATACCTTATGTTTACAGAGCACTTTACAGTTTACAAAGTGTCTTCATATCTGTTACTTTATATGATCCTCTAGAACAACGTTCTGAGATTGCTTTCAGTTCTTTGAAACAGGTGTATTGGTAACTGGTTCTATCATAATTCTGCATAGACATCTTATATGCATCCTGATTAATGGTAACAGAGGTACCAAGTCATTTGTTGGAAAACTGACCTCCAGCCCTTTGTTGCAGCACAGACTTAACTCACTCACATGCTGCACACGTGGCAACAAAGTGATCAGACATCCTTTATATTTTAAATTGGACATCATCTTAATGAGACATCTCACACTGCCTTTTATCTTTACTTGTGAAAGGAAATGCATTCATGGAATGCTCTCAGGCACTCTTCTTAATCATACTTCATTCTTTAGGCATTTTTCCTGCCTTCTAATAGTTTTGATACACAAGTCACTCACGATATATCTTCCTAAACAGTTATCTGAATATAGATAGAATTATACAATATGCAAAACCCTAAGAGTTACAATAATGACACATCAAGATAGCACTATGTTGTCTTTCACATGTAGAATGGTTCCCCAAACTACAGAAATCAATAGTTTTTCAAAAATAAGTCACCTAAGCCATTTATCGTTCTGCCTCTTTAGTTCTTACGTTCATCTGCATAAAACAAACAGGAGACTTTAAGACAAATTCTAAATTCATTTAATTTCCAGACATGGTCTAGTGTTTAAACACTGACATCAAAGCAAAGAGCCAATTATCAGAGTGCATTTGATCTGAAGCCCTGTTGCCAGAATTGCTATAGTTTTCCTTACGCTGAAAAGGAAATCTGTGTCACATCTCAAAGATGCAATATTTAAACTCACTTTATCTATAGCAGCCTCACTTGAAACATGTGTTTGGCCTCACTAACCACAAGGAGGCATTGAAGCATCTCTTCAAAATGTGAAAAGCAATTTTACTTAAAAAAAAAAAGTTGCACCCACAGTTGCTGAATATCATATAAGCGGTTATACCTGCTTGTGAGTACACACGCCTTTTAAGTTCATGTTTTGAACCACTTATTTTTTTAACCCCTGAAATGCCAGCAGAAAGTGTTGCTGCCATTGTATCTTTCGTGAGAGATTTTTGGACAATAGTCATCCACACGCAATTCCCTCCTGTTCTGTTTCCAGTGGACGTGAAAGCAAACTGCAGGACTTTTTATTAGTACGGAAAAGTAACTGCATTAACCTATATGGCCCTTTAAAAACTCAAATTTCTTTTGACAGGGTGAGCAGAAGTATATTTCTTTAATATTCAGAATTACTTAAACAGATATTCTTGGCAGAAGAAGTGTCTCTGAAATCTGTGTGTCACATCTTCAAAATGCCCCCCAGAAAGCAGAAGTTAAAGGAGCAACATAGTTTTTTGTTTGTTTGTTTTAACCCTTAGCATAATTTCCTTCAATGTTGTTTTGAACCTTCATGTTAAATGTCAGAAATTTCCTCATGTTTCTCTGATCTTGATTGCCGGTGATTTTGCTGGTGTTGAAAAATATGCTGCTTAGCACTTCTGCCAGAATAATGCTTAATCCCATGAGAAGCAAGGACCTCATTCTTAGGAGTTAGATTGTTTCTGCGAGATGCTTCCGAGAAAATTCTTTCCTGGAAATGTGCACTGTGACACATGGAAATCCCAGTGTGCCATTTGCCATGCTGACTTGCTCTTTCTCCGTTGTGACACCGTTTGCCTTTTAGGATACTCCCAGCCTGTGCGACAGAGTATTGCCGACTTCAACACACAGCAGAACATGCAGCTGGGGAGGCTGTGTGACGTCTTAGGTACAGTAAATACTTGCACACAAATGACTCTTTGGAATGTTAATCAGAGGATGTTGATAGAAATGTTTCTTTTTTTGTCTCCCCTCCCCAAGAAGAAAGCGTGGATTTTTAATCTACTTTGCAAGGCAATTACATGTTTTGTTTTGAAGTACAGATTTATAGTGGAGTCAACTTGAATTAAAAATGACATTTTTAATTAATTTATTTGGGTAGTTTTTCTAGACTCTAAAGGATTCTTCTCCTATAGCCTCAAATCGTCATTTACCGAATCTGGCAGTGAATGAAGCCAACATTTTATATTTGTGTCAATATTGTCTATTCTATTATCTGGGGAATATGTGGAAAGTGGTATCAGAAATGAAAAGCATTATTTTCATTATAAGACTAAGAGGGATGAGATGATAGATTTTTTTAAAAAGAGGCTTTTGTTTAAATATATATCATCTAGTGATTAGAAAATGGGAAATGCCTCATGGAGGGGATTTTAAGAAATATAAAGCTCAAGTTGCAGATACATTTTTGTAAAAGTCAAGTTCTGATACTGGCTTGATCAGTTCTAAATCAGACCAACCTGAGCCAGGAGAGAATACAAGAGAGCCATGGCTTTGGTCAATGATATTCAAGGCTAGGGTTTAGGTGAGGCTTAAAGAATAAAGGTTGCCAAGGCTAAGCCCTAATACTGAGTTGGTTTTGGAGGTACTGGCCAAAAATTCAGGGCAAACAAAAACTAGGTTTTTATTAGTTACCAAATAAGAACTTCTGTGTTTTTGTTAAAATATAATTGCTCCGGCCCTTATTTAAGCAGAACAAGGAAGAATTTTAAATTATCAATGACCAACTTAGCTAGCTCCCTGGAATGGCACACTTTACATGATTCATATATATTTCAGCATCATTATTATTTTATAAATGCCATTTGGTAACAAAGATACATCAGTACTAGAAATTTACAGTGTCCTAAAATAATAATAGTGTAATTGCTTTAATCTATTATGTAGGCACTAATATTGTTTTTCAGTATTACAAAAAAAATTTTTTTTAATGACTTGAGATTGATTTGTTAGTGCTAAGCTATTTCAATGAAAAACCTGACTGGATGGGGACCACCAAAGTACGGCAGAGGGCAGACCTTGCTCTAATTTATTTGCATTAATTTTTTTTTCTTTAGCTTTTTATATACCCTTCTAGATATAGCACAAACCATCACCAAAGAATTTCTTTACAAAAGAGTCTCATTATCTGAGAGACTTGAAAGTGTTTGGTTTCTATTTGAAATAACTCAAAAATTTAGTCTGTGTCTACCTGCAATGGAAAATTTTGCTAATATGAACATTTCTGAGAGACTATGAACCAAATGCCTTTTTTTTTCTTGGTACACCCTCATCATGATCTAGCCATCTGATCTCAAAACCTCTTCAAGAGGAGCAATGAAAAGTTTAGAAGCAGTATTTAGAAGGTAGGAAAAGTACCTGCTTGTGAAATTTAAAAAAAAAAAACCTAGGAAGATTAGTAATTTTATGTAAGAATAAACGATTATCTTTTTTTATTCCATTAATTGCTAGCAAAGTGTGTTGAGTTTTTGCTTCTTCAAGGGAAACAAAGAGAATCTGATCATGTTGGTAAGACCTGTCATTCGGATATTGGTTGTGAAGTCAGGGTATCAGGTGGAGACCCCGATGGCTAGTATTTTCAATTCCTAGAGGAGTTAAGCAAGAGAGTGACTTTTATTGATTATTGACTAGCAACCAAAGCAATCTATGTCTTCATATTAATTGCTTTCCATGATTACCTGTCAATTAATTTTGAGCATTTGCAGATTCACAAACAAGCCATACTAATATCGGATATTAGTGTTAGTGATACGTATTTCTTTGCCAGAAATGCACAGGAAAGGTGAGATCAGCAATATGATTCGTTATCATTTGTAACCTAGAAATTTCTTCCCGAGAAAAATTTAGTTGTTTTCAGCTTTGGAATCTTTATTTTCACTGTTTGTTTTTTCTTTTAAAACAAAAATACTTTAAAAATATTGAATTGGTTTTTGAAACCTAATAGAGAACACATCCAGAAGCCACAGTGAGGTTAATTTAGATTGGTTTGTACAGATCTTCCCAGTGTAACTGGCTTTTTTTTTTTTTTTGCATTTTAGCATTTCTCTAAAGAAAAGATAAATAAAAGCACCACCAAAAAAATAGACATAATGATTTCTTCAGAAGGAGGGCTGTGAGGTACATTAGTTTAATAAGACACTAGTCCCTTGAAAACAAGATTTGGTATAAATGATTTGATCATTCAATAGCTGAATACAAGTTATTTACTGCCGCCTCAGTTAATTTATTCTGAGCTTTATGTGACAGTTGGATTTCAAGTGAAATAGGGATGACTTAAATATTTACATGTATGGAGAGCCTGCTCTGGGCTCAGCACCGGGCCAGGTCAAGGGACACTCCTTCTCCATGGGAAAGGATCCTCCCACAGGCCGTGGTATAAGATTTTCTCCTTCCCAAATCTTTCCATTCTCCCAGATCCCTTCAGTCAACCCACAAGCATGTACTGAGTGGCTTCTGTGTACTCCACATGGTACCGAGGCTTGGGGGAATATAGGAAAGACCATACATCTTGCCTTTAACGAGTTGGGAGAGACAAGATCAAGAGATCTGCAACAATAGGATGAAACCACAGAGGATACTCCATCATGTTAAATCTTGAGGCACTGAGTGAAGGAGCACAAGTGTGGAGGGCAGGGTGCGGAATCACCGCTGGCTCGCCCTAGTCAGAGTGGGCTGTGGGGCAGATTCCCACACATGGACTATTTGTTGATTACCAACCGTGTGCGAGATACGGAGCCAGGTGCTTTATATATATATATATATATATATATATTCTTTAATTTAATACTCTTCAAAACTCTATGCCCAGATGATTCTATTCTCCATTTTAGTGATGAAGAAGCCAACGCTTAGAAAGGGTAAATAGTGTGCCCGCCATTGCTAGGCAGCTGAGCTAGAATTTAATCCGTCTGTGTTCTATATACTCTGTCAAACTGGACAGAGGCATCTAAAAATCCCCTCGCAGCCCTACCTGACCAAGGAAACATTTTACAACGGTCCCTCCCCTGAACTTCCCTAAGCACCTGGGCTGGGAGCTGCGCCCACTGCTCCTTGCCATGTTTGATGACTGTTTGTGCACAGGAAATGGTTGCTCCTCATGGTCAGCCTCTTGGTTGCTTATTTCCCTCCAGGTGCCGCCAAGTGCTCTGCCCCTACTGCTCAGCAAGTTGTCTTATGAATGAATGAATGCCACCATTGGCTGCTGATTTCCTGTCCCTACTCCTTAAAATCTTAAACCCCTGCAGCCTGGATGGATAATCTCATCTATCCCATCTGAGTGGGATATTTCATTCGGATTTCTTTCTATGTACATAATAAGCACATCTTAAGAAGAAAAACAGTTAAATTAAGACAGTGTTTTCTTTAAACCAAGAATCACTAGATGTCCTGTTTAAGTACTATACTCCTCTTTGGGAATGGAGCAGGGAAAAGGTTGGTTTCCTGAAATAATCATTGCCATGGTCATAATCAAACCATTTATTTGGACAGAACGTTCCCTGAATTGGCCCTGCCAAGTCCAGGCAGAATAAGAAATTGCAACTTCATCAGCTTTCTAAAGTTAATAGCTCCGTTTTATAATTTACTGAAGTTAATGGGATAAATTTTTAAAGCGATATGCAATTCCCATTGATGTTAATGGTAGTTCTGGGGCTAAATCCCTATGTATTATTTGAAACCACACTTCCATGGTATCTCACAGCCCTCCTTCTGAAGGAATCATTGTGTCTATTTTTTTTTTTTTTGGTGGCAGTGTTATTTATCTTTTCTTTAGAAAAATGCTAAAAGGCAAAAAAAAAAAAAAGGGCAAAAAAAAAAAAAGAAAAGAAGAAAAAAAGCCCATTAAATTGCAAAGATCCATACAAAACCAATCTAAATTAACTTCAATGCAGCTTTTGGATATGCTCTTTATTTTAAACTCTGCGAATTCAATCCGATGCCAGAGTTCAGAATGTCATTTACCTTTACACCAGTAATTAACATTGTGCCTGTTTGTTTCTAGATGCCAATGTGAGCGTCATCTACATCTGCTCCCATTGGATGAATGACGAGTTACTGCTGTATTACAATAAAATCCTGAGTCTACAGGCAGCTGTCAAATGGGGAAACCTTGAGGACAGAAGTGACCTGCAGGACAGGTTCAAAATTATCACCCCTGAAGCTATAGACATCTTCCCTGTGAGTTTGTCTTCTAATTACTACGGCTTCAGGGATGCAGTAAAATTAAATTGGAAATTTTATAACTTGCAACGCTCTGGTACACATCAGTGAAATATTATTGCAAGTTTAACAGCTTTACTGATTAGACTACTAGTTGGACTGTAGGAAATAAATATCCCAGTTTAACTTCCAGACTTAGTTGAGCTACCCCTGCCCAGTTTCTCTACAGCTGAAACCTATTTGCAGTTATTGGTGGTACCATCAAGTAGGTGAATTTATAACATTTACAGCACCCTTTTCTTAATTTTGGTGCAGGACACCAAGGCAGAGAAAGGCTAGGCCAACCCAAGGTCACCGAGCTAGTTAGGGATAGAAGCTCGACCAGGGCCCCTGTTCTCTGATTTCCACACTGTTATTCCTTGTTACTCTCTGGACCTGTGTCCTAAAGGGAATGTGGCCTGATTTACCATATGACAGGGTTCAGAATGAACGAGGTTCAGATTTTGTAACTTGTACTGATTTTTAACGAATGGAATGAATTCTAAATGGAACTCCATCCCTACCCAAGAACTTTTGGGAAATTCATGAACCCACAAGGGCAGTGTTCTAGAATAATGCAGTCCAAGAGATGGCTTGAAATGAATTTCTCCACGTTTTAACAAGAATTTAAACTTCCCATGTTAAACAACCAACAGTTTTAATACCTATGGACTACACAATTCTGAGGAGACTTTTTTTTTGTATAACTAAGGGTCTGAATTTTCAGGTAAAGATATAGCTCTCTCCACTCACAAGTGAGATGCACTGAAGTCAATGCTCTATTTATTGGCAAAGAAAGTGATACCATGCTTTACTATTTATGTGTTGTTACTACCCACTAACCCTTCAGATGTACCATGATTTGACCTCCTCCTCCCCCCCAAAAGAAGCTTGCCATGGCTGAAGAGGGTTGCCATAACATTTCTGCTTTGCTAGAATACTCAGTGAATTTCATCAGGATTTACTTTCTTCCGCCAAGGCAAACACTTACATGTTCATAACTGGATACCTCAGCATTCTCCCCAAATCTCTTTGCCTAGTTCTGATTCATAGGCACCGCTTGGCTGTGGAAGAGAACAGCAAGGCAGGGGCAAGGTGAACAAGAGAAAACATATGGGAGGAATCATTGCCACTTACTTATACTCTTAGGAACCTCCCAATATCCTCCATCAGTGCAAGGATTGCTTGGTGCTTCCTAGCTATCCCCTGGACTCAATGTCAGGGTCACTATGAGCATTAGAAAGCAGGGAAGACAAAACTATCATTGGTGGGCAGCTCATTTCCTGATTTTATCGAGCCAGAAACTGGAGCTGATGCCTGGTAGCTGCTAAGGAGTTTCTGTACATCTGAAATGTCCACATACATGGAAGAGGCACGGACTAGGAAAGAGGCGCTAGTTTGGGAGAAGGAAAGTGAGTGCGTGACTAATATTTTTCGAATGTTTAGCACACATTTTCTCATTTGGTCCTCAGACCAATGCAACAAGATAGAAATGATCAATCTCTTCCTATGGATGAGGAAACTCAGGTCTCCTGTTCTTGTCCCAAGTTACTGGTGGGGTCAAAGTATGAACCAAAATGTGTCTGGCCCTAGTAACAGTATCAGGAGCCAGAATGATGGTTTGGCTCCCTTTACCTTTCTAGTTCTCTGTACTTTGTTTCTACAATCAGGTAATGGTTAGGGCATTTCAAAGACCTTTCTAGCTCTGTAATCCTGTTACCTGAGACATGTACGCTGTGGACCATACTTCAGCTTCTAAGCAAGAGATAGGCATTTGACACTAACCTATGCCTTGAGTCACATTCACAGTGTAGGTTTGCATCTTTGTGAGTAGAAAAAAAGTAAGGAATATTTTAAGTACTTAATACTTCTCATAGTTTACATTTAAATTATTTGAGTAATTAATCATTCATAGGCAATCAACTTTTTAAAGTACAAAAAAATCAAGCTCTCACTTTCAAATCAGTTCTTGCTCATGTTTAGTTACGGCTTTATTTCCTTTTAATGGGTTTGAGAGATTGTATCAGTGCTGATTTTCATTCAAATGGATGGCTTTGAGGAGACTTTTTAAAAGTGTGCCAAAAATCTGTTTGTATATCTCTCCAAGTTACTATTCGATGTTCTAAACTGTAATGGCAAAACATGCTGTTATAAAGTCATCATGTCTGTTTTTGAACATTTTGATGTTTACGAAGACATCCCCAGTAGTTACGAAGACTACTTTTCGTCTCAGGTCAAAAAAAAATTATGGTGATCAGTTAAATGTGGCTATAATGCTATGGAATTAGGAACATTTTAGATCTTTGTCATCTGTGATCATCTCCTGCCTAGATCTGATGATACTGATTTACTGTAAATGGTCATACGCAACCCGTGGTCAGTAATGTGTCCTGTGCCATCGCTCACTTGTGTTTAAATCTTTATTAAACACATATCGAATACAGTAGTGTGGTTCCGTCTTGCCTGAAGAGTAAGTCAGGCCCACAGATGACTGACTAAGAGTCAGGTCGAGTCCTTGCCAACAGAGATCAGCAAACCCAGTGGACACAGAGATCCAGCCTGGCTGGAAGTGGCTCGGTGCACTAACATTAGAGTCTATGGCTCTGTCTGCCACCCCCCATCACACCTCATAAACTCACCAGACCTTCACTACACAATCTGTAGAATGGGAGAAGTTATGGCAGCTGGAGCACAGAACTATGCGAATACCCAGGTTTCAATCTTGCCTCTGCTGTTTACTAGCCGTGTGGCTTTGGACAGATCACTTGAGCCTCGGTTTCCTCATCTCTAAAAGAAGGGCTGTTAATTGGTACAGTGTTCTATGGATCAAACAAGAAATAATTTCAAAAAGCTTTGACCATGAGGCCTTTACATCAAGAGTCCTGCTACCTTGAAACATTCTTTTAGGTCCCCGGTAAAGCCCACCATGTATGTTATGACTCATGTCCCCAGTTCTCCCAGACATTTAATGTTTTTACATTTCCTCATTGGAATACTTTGTGGAGAAAGGAAAGGGGTGAGATAAACAAGGAGGAAAGACAGTGATCAACGAGAGGAGAAACACGAACTCAAGAGGTGGTACCAGCCATTGTCCAGGGGAACACTGGGCTTCCTAGAATTGCATTCTTTGAAATAGATGTTGACAATGGATTTAGAGGCAACTGGGTGGCTCAGTTGGTTAAAGAGTCAGACTCTTGATTTCAGCTCAGGTCACAATCTTGAGCTTCATGAGTTGGAGTCCCTAGCAGGGTTCTATTCTGACAGCTCAGAGCCTGCTTGGGATTCTCTCTCTCCACCCCTCTCTCTGCCCCTCCCTCAGTGCCTCACTCACACACATGCATACTCTCTCTTTCTCTCTCAAAATAAACTTAAAAGAAAATGGATTTAAATTATGGTAGAAAAAGCATATTGCATAGATCTAAGGGTTAGAATAGAAGAACACTTGCTTTGCAAGAAGAGCCCGATAGTGTAAATCATATAAATCCTCTTCTCAGAGGACCTCTGGTTTTTTGGTCTTTTTTTTTCTAATTGGGGGGAAAAACATACATAACATTACTTTTACCATTTTTAATGGTAAAATGTTTATTTATTTTTGAGAGTGAGAGCACAAGTCGGGAAAAGGCAGAGAGAGAGAGAGGGAAACAGAAGACCTGAAGTGGGCTCCATGCTGACAGCAGAGAGTCCAATGCAGGACTTGAACTTGCAAACTGTGAGATCATGACCTAAACCAAAGCTGGACACTTAACCGACTGAGCCACCCAGGTGCCCCTAAAATTTACCATTTTAATCATGTTAGGTGTGCAGTTCAGTGGCTTTAAGTACATACTCACTGTTGTGCAACCATTGCATTATCCATTTGCAAAACCTTTTCAACATCTCAAGCAGAAACTCTGTACCCACTAAGTAGTGAGCCCAGAAGAGCTCTGGTTTTAAAGGGAAAGTTAGGGTCACCTAGGTGGCTCAGTCTGTTAATCATCTAACTCTTGATTTTGGCTCAGGTCATGGTCTCATAGTCATGGGATCGAGCACATCAGACTCTGCACTAATCATGGAGTCTGCTTGGGACTCTCTCTCCCTCTCTTACCCTCTCCCACACTTGCTCTCTCTCTCTCAAAATAAATAAATAGGGGCACCTGGGTGGCTCAGTTGGTTGGGCGTCTGACTTTGGCTCAGGTCATGATCCTTGTGGTTCGTGGGTTCAGGCCCCACATCAGGCTCTGTACAGATGGTATAGAACCTGGAACCTGCTTCAGATTATGTCTTCCTCTCTCTCTACCCTCCCCTGACCACTCTGTCTCTCTCTCAAAAATAAATAAACGTTAAGAAATTTAAAAAATAATAGACATTAAGAAAAATAATAAAGGAAAAGTTATTTGAGAGCTGAAAAGATCCTGGAGACTTCAGGTCAATGCATCATTTGAATACAGGGACTGAGGCTCAGAAAGGTTGAGTTTTCTAAATCACCTTGCAAGTTACAAATTCAAATGGACTGAAACCCAGGAGCTCTCCCCACTCTCTCTCCCATAGTCATCAGTTAAACTTTTTTTTTAATTTTTTTTATGATTTATTTGTTAACTTAAAAAAAATTTTTTAATGATTTATTTATTTTTGAGAGACAGAGAGAGATAGTGTGAGCAGGGGAGGGTCAGAGAGAGAGGAAGACACAGAATCTGAAGACAGGCTCCAGGCTCTGAGCTATCTCTCAGCACAGAGCCCGACGTGGGGCTTGAACCCCTGAACCATGAGATCATGACCTGAGCCAAAGTCAGACGCTTAACCGACTGAGCCACCCAGACGCTCCATCAGTTACACATTCTAAACAGTTTGCAAACCGGTGCCACTAACATTTCCAGAGACGTTTGCATTTCCTTAGCAGTTTTTCATATTTTTACGCCATGTTGAGTAGATAGCTTGGATGAGAATTGGAGAAGTAGGTGCGAGTCTACAAAATTCCTTAACTCCCTTAAGATGCTGGTACCTTGTATCATATAATTTGTGTGGCATTTTAAGGACTTTATTTTAATGACTACCATTTCATAATAATAATTACTACCATTTACTGGATATCAACTCAATACCATGTATTATAACAAATGTTTTACATTCATGATCTTATTTTTATCCTTAGAAAAACCCAGCAGATGGGGATTTTTATTTCCACTTAACAGATGGAGAAACTTAGGCAGAGGGAGTGTAAGTCACTTGCCCAAGTTCAGGGAGCTGGTGATAGAGCTAGATTCATAGCCAGAACTCCTAAGCCCCCAGCATTTTCTCACATGCCATGATGCCCTCCTCTGTAGAAGTGAACGCAATCTGGGATTCTCAAATTCTATCCTTAGCTAAGGTCTTTCCCCTGTCCATCCTCACCTGATAAAATCCTACTCCTCCTTCAAAATTCACCTCAACCCTAACCTCTTACATAATAATAACACTAGCTAACATTCACTAAGTGCTAATTATGTCCAAGGCACTATTCTAAGTGCTTTACATGCATTATGTCATTGAATCCTCACAGCATCCCTAGGAGATGGGTACTATTATTATACTTATTTTTACAGATGAGGAAACCGAAGTCCATGGAGAATGAATAATTTGCCTTCTCAGCTGTCCCCACCAGCACGTGACCTCTGCTCCCTCCTCCATGCCTCACAGCCTTCTGTAACCCTTTATGGCTCTTCTCCACCTTGTATTAGCTCTCCACTGACTGTGCTCATTTCTGTCCCTGATCCTTGAACGCAGAGACATGCTTGTACTAGTTTTGGTACGTCCTCGACCCCTTTTAGATATGCCAAAATTATTTACAAAATTGAATAAGCAGCCACAGGTATTGCTGAGCTGGGTCTAAATAGTCAAAACTAAAATAAAGAGAGTTTTCCATTACAAGATAAAATTTAAGTCTTGCTGAGATTTTCACATATCTTCTATCCATGAATCCTCTCCAGAGTGTTGGCTAAGAACCATGATAACATTATAAAAGTACGTATTTTCCTACAACAGCCTTGGTGGTGGAACTTTGGAAAGAGACTATTGAGTGCCCTTTTCCTACCGAGTCCTTTAAAGAGTTGCCAGATCAGAAGTCCTGTATAGTGAAGCAAACACACTGTAAGGCTTTTCTCTTCACTTTTTGTATTGATTTTCCAGACGCTTTAGTGTTAAACCATGCCAGAAGTGTTGCAGAGATGAATCACTATTATCCAAAGGCCGCCAGCCTCTTTTCCTTCTGACAGAAGGATAATTCCACGTGGATCAAATAAATACAGATGTGTAGTAATTAGTTCTATTCCCAGTGAGCCTATTTCCAACACACTAAAGATGTGAGCGATTATAGAGCCTCACCCCAACAGCTTTTATCAATTTAAACTGCTAAACAACAGGATAGGTCATAACCCAGCCTGCTATTAATAATGCATTTATTGTGTGCAACATTATAAATGAAGCATATGGACTAGAAAGAGAACACCTTTTAACAAGAGTGATATGGTCTCCCCCTTTCCCTCCCCAGAAGCATCATATGTGCCTGGCCACTTACCTGATGTACAGTCCCAAGGCGATCAAAAGAATAAAAAATCTCATCCGAGGAAAAGAGGCCTACATTGTCAGCGGCTTCCTCCACAGAGATGACTTGGCCGTGGCGGATATGTTAGGCACCCCCGTGCTGGGTCCAGAGCCTGAACTGGCTCATCTTTACAGCAGCAAATCTGGAAGTAAACTGGTCTTTGACAGCGCCAATGTGCCAGTCCCTCCTGGAGTGTGTGGCATCTACCGTCACCAGCAGGTATGTCGGGTGGAAGAGTGAGGCTCTGTTCAAATACTCTGTGCCTTCTTGACCTTGTGGGAACTTCAGGTCTTCTGGAGACAGCCCTAGCCAAAGAAGAATATGTGGAATTGTGGAATACTTAAGTTATTTGATGGGCTCTGCTTTAGGCCTTCCTGTTTCAAAATATCTTTCTATTGGCCTTGCAGAAATTACTGGAATTGTCAAGATATTGACTCGTTTGGAAGAAGCTGTTGAAGGCCCTGTCAATGTATGAAGCTGCTATCAGTATTTATTCCCCTAACATGGATTAGTTAGTTCATCATCACATTGGCTAGCCCGTCATTCAGCAGGACCCTAAGAAACGTGAGAGTCAGTTTTGGTGAAAAAGAGCAGGTTTGGTAAGCCCCGGCGAGTGAGCCCTCTGCTGAGTCAGGCTGTAGAGGGCCTGTGGCAGAGGGCTGCAGACATCCCGGGCTCTGTAAAACACTCCTTAACTCCACAGGAAGGGGCCATCCAGGGAGTAGGAGGAAAATCCCAGGTAAAGAACATGAAATGGGTCCAGAAAGAAAACCATTTGCTTCTGTGTTTTTGCTTTGGACCAGGGCTTTGGCTATGCATTCCTCCAGCAGACAGAACCCTGACTCTTTGGAGAACTCTAATATCAGTCACCAGAAATGACCTTTAAGTTAGCTCTGTCAGGTATTCTTCCATTTAACTGCTATCTTTTTTAACAACAAGGAAAATAAATAGACAAATGGCTGTTAACATTTCCCACCCTGTTTCCATACATCTCTTGACCATTCCCCCCAGCTAGTCACAACTAGCCCAGGCGCCCACTTCTTGGGAAACTAAAGAACTATGCACAATGAAGCAGTTTGTGAGGAACAGTATTTAGGGATTCCCCCCTCTTCCCTCAGTCACTTGATCATGACATTCTGTATGTCATTGCCACTGAGCCCCAAAGTCAAGCCTTTTAACAAATCATACTTCTTAGAGATTAGTTTGAAGGTAGTGTTTGCTTATTAAATTGCCCTAAAATGTTTCAGTCTTGCTAGAGTGTTCTTGGGCCATAAGTGGACTCAGGGAGGAAGTTGTTCCTAAAGACAGCCAAGTTTGAATAAGAGTGAGAGAGAGGCTCCCCTTGAACTGGTGTGTCCCTTTCCCTGTCATTAGTCTCACCCAAATTTGAAGGTAACAAAGTGGATTGCTTGACTCTGCTTCCTGGTAGAATACTCCACTGAGAGACTCGATACAAGTGAAATGCACTTAAAGACTATAATTATCACGTGTACACTACATTAGACAGTCTTCAAAGCTTTAAAATGTATGTGCAGTACTTATGTTAAGTCTTGCTTTCATTTCCACTGATGAGAAGAACTCAGGCTATCTTGGCTAGGAAATACTTTAGAACTTTACATGTTAATTGTGAAATGCAGTAAAACTTCCCTCTCATGCTGGCTTTCAGAAGCAGGATTAAAATATTGGATTTGAGGGGCATCTGGGTGGCTCAGTCAGTTAAGCGTCCAACTTTCGCTCGGGTCATGATCTCACGGTTCATGGGTTTGAGCCCTATGTTGGGCTCTGTGCTGACAGATAGCTCACAGCCTGAAGCCTGTCTTCAGATTCTGTGTCTCCCTCTCTCTCTGACCCTCCCCTGCTTACCCTGTCTCTCCCTCTCTCTCATAAATAAATAAAAATATTTAAAAATTTTTTTAAAAATTGGACTTGAGAGATGTGTCATTTAACCTATGGCATGTGCAAATTGTGTCACAATAAACCAAGTTATCACTCACTTCTACTCCACTTGTTTGAAAACATATGTCTGAGGTCATCAAGAATTAAAGTGCTCCACTGAGATTTTTCCAGATAGTGGCTGCCCTACCTAATCTATCTGTGTCAGTGATTTGAATTTGCAGATAGTGATGAATCAGTAATACTGACTTTTTACCAATGTACATCATAAACTTAAAGGCAGTGAGAGAAAGCTGTGATTATTTTAATTTAGGTGAATAAATATTCCCAACTATCAGCTGGATTTTAGCAATAGACATTTTTCTGCTTCTGCTCTACCCCAGTATAAAATGAATGGCAATTAAGAAATATATTACCTCTTTTGAAGAGATAGGCTCAAATTGAAAATTGATAAATGTTTGGAAATAGCATAAAGTCATTTGGTTTATGATAAAGTAATTTATCTGTTTATTTTTTAAATCTAGCACAAGCACAGTGAGCATTTCCTGTTTTGATCCATAAAGTAACCATGCAAGTTCTCTTTCTGACACATGCTCCATATAAAATATTAACAGCTTTGGTTAAATAATCAAAAATGGCAATGGTATTTTAAAGCACTGTTCAATTTTCACTTACAGATAGCACATAATTCTTTCAAGTAGTGCAGTCTTTACAATACTATTGATCCTTTTCATTACTGTGAAGGATCCATCAACAGACACCCATTTATAGGATTCTCAGAAGCAACAAATAATAGGATTTGGAAGAAACAGATAATAATTCTGTTAGTAGTTGAAACCTCCAAATATACAATGTATCCAAACACACAGTGGAAAAGGCTATGCAGGCTGGCACACTAAAAAACCCTGAACAGCTTTCCTTACACCAGCAAAAGAATTTCATCAGATATTAACAGCCAAAGACCATTTCTACTTCTGCCAAGTGTGATCATGATGCAGCGAAGTATGATTGAATATAGACTCTATCTTCTCAGCACAACACTGGAGAAAGAAGAAGTGTCACTTTGGAAGGCACATTACAAACCTTCTAGGCTATGCTCGTAGCCATATGGTATGCAGACGAGAGTACTTGTCATTTGAACACCAAATCATCTACAGACACTACTTGATAATTAGGGAGCTACGACAATTCCATTTCCACCCTAATTGAATACCCCATGGTTGCACGGAGCTTCCGGGGATCCCAAGTATGCCCATTTTGAGATCACTTCCATACTGCTGTGGAGTGTAACATCCCCAGGAAGACACAACGCAGGAGAACAGATTGTGTCTTCAATCAAAATAATTTTAATATTCTAGCTCCAGACTTTAGCAGAACTATGATCTTGAGCCCTTTCATGCTCTTTAGTTAAAAAACCAAAATTCAAAAGTCCATTTGGTGAGCAAAATCTTATCCAAAGGGAAGAGAATAAGAGTGTTGCAGAGACCTCCCTACTCACGGAAGATCACAGTCAAGACAGCTCAGGAGAGAGAATGCTTAGTACAGTTTTGTTTCTTTCTGAGAAATACAGACCAGAACATCTGATGGGAAGACCAGACAAAAAGTCATTTGGTAATCTAATGGGTTATTTTTCTCCAAGGCTCTACTTTTACAGTATTACTTATAATCAGGCAATCTGGGCTATAGACTTTTGTCTGATTCAAATTTATTCCAAATGGCTTATTGACTGCAAGGAAAATTGCTTCTCCTGCTCCTCTTCTGACTTCTTTCTCCGCCGTGCCCCCCTCCTCCACCTCTCTGCAGGCTGATATAGGCAGCATGACAGAAAGGGAAAGAGCTTAGGTGCTGGGCTCAGAGCATCCCAGGTGGAGTCCCTGTTCTGCCACTTAATGCCGTGTGATCGTGGGCAAGTTATTTAAATTAACTGAATCTCAGTTATTCATATATAAAATGGAAACTAATCATGGTGCCTGCTTCATTTTTGAGTAGTATATGAGAAAAGTCATGTAAAGAACTTGGCCAAAGGCCTAACTCCTCCCGCGAGTTCAGTAATGTTAATATTACTGATATTAATATTATTACTGATATTACTAATGTTAATATTACTGTCATTGCGATATTAAAACTTGAACTTCTATCCCTTCCATTTCCATGGGATTGAGCCCTGTTCTCGAGAAGTACTGTCTCAAACAGAGCGTAGTCGCTTTATGAATGTTTTATCTCCATTACCTGTCTTCTTCATAGAATACATATGGCGTACTTGGTCAGCTGACCATCAAAACAAATGTATTTCATGTATGTTGATGAGGGAAAAAATTAAATGTTTGTAGGTTATAATATTTAAAAACTCAGCAAAGCTCCAATCAGTTAAAGTTTTCAAGACTATAAATCTTTATGGTCTCAAAACTATAAAAAAATCATTTGAACAATCAATAAGTAAACACATCATGCTCTAAAAAAGAAACAAAACAATACCAAGATTCAGTTACAGATATCAGCGATCCTTTCTTTGGCCTTCCAAAGCCAGCAAAATGATAATTTCAGGATTTCTCATAACTAAGACTATATTTAAACAGGCCTTTTGTCCCCCTGGTTAGTGGTTACTTCACATCATAGGCATATCACTTAAAACTTCTAAGCGGTCTTAATAATTAGAAGATAACCAAACGAACAGGCCATCTGAAGACACAAATAAGTTAACACAATAAGAAGGAATCTAGGAAGCTCGTGATATTAAATGTTGCTGTGTCTTGGGCCCCACAGATGATAGAACAGCTGAGTCAGCTGGTCTTAGATCACCTGGAAATCCAACGCTGGCTCTTTAAAATGGACCATGAGTTTGGAGGAAATGGGACTGCGTTTTGTGACATTCCTTCCCACCTAAAGCACTACAAGTCGTTCCTAAAGGAGAGCAGCAGATATGGCCATGAAGACTGGAGCAAGAAGTGGGCACAAGTGAGTGTTCAATGTTGACATAAACCCACAGTGTCTTTGAACAGTTAGGCGATGAAGCAAAAGGCTCAGAGGGGAGATGAAAGCACTTTCTTCTAGACTCAGCTGGGTCACCTACCGGCAGTAAGACCCTAGGCGAGTCCTTTTGACTTTCTTGGGCCTTACACCTTATATATAAAGTGACTAGGGTTGATCAAGTTATTTTAATAATTTTTTTAATATATTAAGAAAGTTTTTTTTAATTTAAGTGGAGTTAATACACATGTTACATTAGTTTCAGTTGTGCAGCACTCAACAACTGTATATGTTATGTGGTGCTCACCACAAGTGTAGCTGCCATCTGTCACCATGCAATGCTATGACAATACCATCGGCCATATTCCCTATGCTGTCACTTTCATCCCTGTGCCTTATTCATTCCATATAACTGAAAGGCTATATGATTAGGTTATTACAAATGTCCCTTCTTTGGGCCCTCAGTCACATCTTCAAGTTGATTATGATAATCAGGGAGTAATTTTTTTTTTACCATATTCAAATAACATTACAAATCCCATCATTTGGTCTAAGTGGGTCTTGATCATATGCTTCTAACAACTGTTGTTATTAAGCTGGCTGCATATTTTATTATGAGAGAGAAATTCTATTAGTGAATGGCTGTCACCTGGAAGCTCACGTAGAAAAGCATTCTGTCAGCAGTCATATGGTTCTGAAGACAATTCAAGGAAAATTTATGTAACTGCTGGTCCCTATGAGATGTTGAGAGAATACTACATTCCAGCCAGAAAGCCTCCCAGCCAAAGCTAAATACTAGATAAGAAGCCTTAGCGTGTGAGTGGACATGTAGAGATTTTTCCACGTCTACTGGTGGAAGGATGAATTGTGCAACTTCCAAGTCTGTTCCAAACTTACTTAATAATTAAAGTAATTTTAATGGCTCAATATGTAAATTCAACCCACCATTCTTTAAAAAAAATTATTTTTAATGTTTATTTATTTTTGAGAGAGAGCACAAGTGGGGGAGAGGGGCAGAATCCGAAGCAGGCTCCAGGCTCTGAGCTGTCGGCACAGAGGCCGATGCGGGGCTCAGACTGAGCCAATTGAGCCACCTAGGGACCTCTTCAACCCACCATTCCAAAACCTGCCTCACCTTGCATCCAGGGGCCTAGACTTGCCTGGTTTCTCTCTCTCTCTCTCTCTCTCTAAGATTTATTTATTTTTTAGAGAGAGTGCAAGATGGGAAGGGGCAGAGGGAGATGGTGGGGAGAGAAAATCTGAAGTGGTCTCTGCGTGGACAGCAGCAAGCCTGATGCAGGGCTCAAACTCATGACCCATGAGATCATGACCCAAGCCAAAGTCAGATGCTCAACCGACTGAGCCACCCAGGTGCCCCTTGCCTTGCTTCTCTTAATTTCAAATCTCAGTTTTGACTGACCTACTGATGAAAGCATAACTAATGAGGAAAATTCAGGCACAAATTCCCTTAACTGATTCCTTCGCTGCTGCAGGTACACAGCAGGGGACTGGGCAGTGAGTTGCATCTGCTTTGAGCACTATATGAATCAAGACACACAAGTGATGGAAAGGGAGGGGCACACAAGAGAGAACCACATTATTCTTACAGAAGTGAAATGACGAATAAATCCAGAGAACAGTCAGAAGAGAGAGTTCCCTTTGACAAATGTTACTGTTCTCCCCATGGTCTATTCTGGGCTTTTCTTCTCCCTCCATCAGTGAATGGACTAAATGCAGTACCTGTCAGGGCCAGCTTTTTGCATATTATTTAAAGGATACCAAAGTGAATTATTCTTCTAGAAAAAAAATAAAACAAGGAAAATGTATTTAATTTTGAGGTCCATAGAGATTTCTCTTGTGTTCTCTTTAAGCTGGATTTTATTTCATATTGTATAGAATATTCTTTTTAAAGCAAAACTGTGGAGATTAAATCATGAAAATATGCCTTTTTATTTAAAAAATCAAAATTTAGTGTGCAAAGTATTTGCTGGTCTCAATATTTCAAACTAATAATTTTTAAAGAATTCCCTGATACTAGACTATGATAAATTTAAAATGTTTGACTTTAATTTAAAAAAAATAGTTAGAATAATGATATGTGGCCAAATTGCACTTAAAAGCCTGACTACACATTATTTAATTTCAATGATTTTAAACTACACCATTTAAAACTGTCACCAAATACATTCGGCGTTAGTGTTAATATTATTAAATGTGAAACTCTTGAATAATTAATATCTAAATCATTTTTTTAACTTAACAAGGAAAAAATAAGTATTCAGCAGGAATCTTTTTATACCATGAGGGACTGTGGTTAGCCAGGATGCAGTTAAAAGCCAAAAATAAAAATAAAAAATAAAGCAGTTCGGGGAAACCTTGTGTGTGTGTGTGTGTGTGTGTGTGTGTGTGTGTGTGTGTGTGTAGGAGACTATGGACCTCCTTTTGCCTTCAAAGTAAAATTGTATTCAGAGTGGAAGTGAATTGCAATCTTCACTGAGGGTCGCTATTGAGAATTTAGGATTAGAATTATCCTTTGTTCCAGAAGACCATCGTAATGGTGCACATTTAGACATCAAAGCATTACTTTATGAGCACAGACATGTTTTAATGTCCTATTACAGTTTGTAGACCTGTTTCTTTTGATAATGAAGACATTGTGTCATCAAGCCTAGCCCGCACATACAAAACATATGCTGGCAGGTTATTAAAAATTTCAGCTTCTTGATGAAAGACTATCCTGCAGGCTAAGAGTCCAGAGAAAGACTCCATTCTGGGAGAATTATTAGAAATGAGAATATGACTGTAAGCACTAAATTATGTTAATACCTACAAATACCGTCATTTGCATAGCAGCTTATGACACAATACTGTGATTTTTCTCATTGGTATGTTGTAGGCAACAGATTAAAAACAGTGCTGTTTATGGGAGTTTGAACTGATTTGAGATTCCCCTGCATCTTATGCAGATATTGGTTTTAGATGTAGGCATGATCCAGTGTGGACTGAAGGAACTAATACAAAGATCACCTTTTTTTTTTCCTGCTTATCTAGTTTAGAATGAGAGTTATTTTGTTCCAATTGAGGCTCGAAACAAAGTCATAGAGTCAACAAATGCTGGAAAAAACTGCAGTCACATTACCAAAAAAATTAGTATAGACACATGGGTGATTTGAGGGAAAGCATGACATTACATGGTGGCCACGGTGGAAATAGAACACAAGTCTCAATTATTTCATGGTGGTTTGGTACCAACCTTGCTCTCTTCATCCCATCAATTAACAAAACCTCCTTTCCCCAACAGGTTCCAGTAAACTCCCTCACTAAAGTACTCAATACTTGTTAAGGTTTAATTAATCCACACATTTGCACACACTCCAAACACCCCAGTCCCCAGTTGAGGCTATTTCTTTCCATGTAGTGGGAATAGAGGCTTACACAGAGGAAGGCACACTTGTAAGGGAAAAGAACCTTCCTGGCCACTCTCACCTAAGACAGTGTAGGGAGGCCCAAGTAGACGTTTGCTGGTCCTTCTTGTGGCTTTGTCTTTCTTTCCTTTTATAAGGTAAATCTTCCTTCCCTCATTCCTGGGAGACAGGCTTGGTGGCAGTGATGCTACTGGTAAGGCCGCTTTCCAAGAAAAAATCTTTATAGAACAGTTTGTGGAAAAAGATAAGCCAGTTTACCTTTGGATTTCTGTGTGCAGCCCTTCTTTGGACCTCTGTTTCCCTGGATGGACAGTACAAGGGTGCTGAGGGCTTTTACCGCTTGCGAGGGGAAGGGGGGAAAGGATATTGAACTGGTTCTTGAATGTTACTATGTAATATCTCTCTCTTAGCCCTGTGCAAGAGCAGTTTTATGTTCACTTGTACTTTTGTGGACTTTGTGAAACATCTGAAATTAATTTGGGGATCACCAAGGAAAACAATCTATATTTTAAAGTATTAAAACTATGAATTCAAGGCATCCACGTCTAGAAAAAGTAGAATAAACCAAAGTAGTTATTTTGTATCCTTGTAGAACTAAGTCAGCAAACAAAATTACAGAAGAGAACCATCACCCACCTAGTCAGTGCCTTCGAACTCTGTGTCCTGGGGCGCCTGGGTGGCTCAGTCAGTGTCTGACTTCACCTCAGGTCACCATCTCCCAGTTCATGGGTTTGAGCTCCATGTTGGGCTTTGTGCTGACAGCTCAGAGCCTTGACCCTACTTAGGATTCTGTGTCTCC
Organism: Suricata suricatta; assembly: GCF_006229205.1. Lineage (NCBI taxonomy): Eukaryota > Metazoa > Chordata > Mammalia > Carnivora > Herpestidae > Suricata > Suricata suricatta. Next base: position 104,569,885 of record NC_043708.1, read on the forward strand.
CTCCCCTCCCCCACTTGTGCTCTGTCTCTATCTCTCAAAAATAAATTTTAAAAACTTAAAAAAAAATTTTTTTTTAAAGAACTCTGTGTCTCTATTGTGAAGACCTCCATCCACTAAGACGCGGTTATGGCTGGGTCATAGGAGCTGCTGTACGGTGGCAGAGCCTGGCGCTTGTGTGAATTTCGTAGGTATACTAGGCGATCCCAAAAAACCGTTGCCCTGCAACTACACATTTTTTTTAGAAAAGCTAAAAGATAATATAATAAGATTAAAGAAATATTTAACCAAATAAGTTCATAATCACTTTTCCCAAACAGTTGTTTTCATTTTTGTGTATTAATTTTCAAGTGTGCTACATTTATCTCCTGTAGCTACAATGAGAGCATGTGCACTATTTGACATCATACCCTAAACATCCTCCACGTTCACAGGCAGTGGTCACAATTGATGGCTGTATAATATTCCCACATATTAAATTACTCTAATGTATTAAACCATTCAACTAAGTTGGAAATTTTTTTTGGCAGTGGGCAGAGAGGAGGAAAAACAGGAGGAAGTAAAGATTTGTTTTTATTTTTGGTTTTTGTATACATCTCTTTTTGCTTCTGCTGAATTCCTTCTATTTCTTTCAGTGAAAGACTCGGGGGTAGAAGACCCCATGGCTTTTGTCACACACTGCCACATTACTTTCTAAGGAGGTAGCGCCAATTTCCAAGGCTACTAGCAGAGAATAATCCTACTAGTTTTGCCACCACCTTACCAGCACTGGATTAGTGTGAACTCTTTGCCCTTTTTAGATGTCAAATGCATCTTCTAATCGCTCTTATTTGGGTACTAGCTAGCAAGGGATCGTTTTTTCACATCTGTATTTATTATTTGCTTTTTTAAAATGTTTTTTAAAGTTTATTTACTTTTTTCGAGAGAGAGAGAGAGAAAGAGAGAGAGTGAGAGAGAGAGAGAAAGAGAGAGAGAGAGAGAGAGAGAGAGAGAGATTGCAAGCAGGGAAGGGGCAAAGAGAGAGGAAGAGAGATAATCTGCACTGTTGGTGCAGAGCCAGATGCACGGCTTGAACTCACGAACTGCAAGATCATGACCTGAGCCAAAATCAGGAGCTAGGTGCTTAAACAACTAAGCCACCTTGGAGCCCCTATTATTTGTCTTTTATGTCAAAACCACAACATCTTGATATTAAGAGAAAAATCTAGGTTTTCTAGATGAACAAATCTAGGGTAATCATTTTCCTTAATCATTAAACTACACACGAATGATTATTTTTTTATGTTTATTTTTATATATTAAAATCTTGACCTCCTAGATTAGGTATTTAGTATCTGTCAGAATATTGGTCTAAACATGAGATTAGGCATTTTCTTAGATTCTATAAATTTACACTGTTAAGGTCTTGATGTTTCCCTGTGTTTCTCAATAATAACAATAACAATAATAATTATTATTAGCATTGTAGAATAGCTGGGGGGTGCCAGGCCTTTCAGCACTCTACGTAAACTGTTTCATTCAGTCTCATAAAAACCCTGAGATTTCTACTCATTTACTCCCACACCACTTTGATAATTATTGACATTTTGTTTACAGATGGAGAAACTGATGCTTAGGTAGCTAAGAAACTTGCCCAAGTTCACGTAGCTAATAAATGATGGGGCCTGGCTTGGAACCCACATTCACTCATCTGGCGCAGTGTTCTTGCCACACCGAGCTGGGACCATTTAGAAAAGACCTCTTGTTTCAAAATCCTGGAGCAGTGTTCTCCCCACCCCCAGTCCCTGCCATTGTGACCCACTGCCTGAAAGGCAGGTTTTCTGCTTTCTACAGAGACATGGGAAATACGAAGATCCTGGAACACACAGTAGCCATTGTGCTGGGATAGCTTTCCTTCCCTGGTGACAAGGAAACTGCTGTCATTTTCCCTGAAAGGCAGCGGGCAGGGAGGTCGGAGAGCACACACCAGAGAGCTGCAGAGGCGCCCAAGCCCTGCTGGGGAGTCCCCGGGGTTTCTGCTTTTGCAACCCGACTGCCTCACATACCTGCGTATGCTCTTGGGTAACGAGAGGGAGTTTTAGATATCGCCCTTTGATTGTTCCTGGGGGTGACTTTCAATGCCTTCCTCAACTTAATACATGAGCATGATCATCTTAGTAAGCCTATAAATTCTCACAAAGCTTAGGGCAGCCAAACTTCAAGATCAAATGTAGCATTAAAAGTACAGTGGACATTTAAAATCTTGTTTTCTGGATAAGCAACCACATAATTTGTTTGTGTTTTATTGTTTTTGTCTTGTTTTGTTTTGTTTTTAGTCTCCTGTTCCAGCTTGACCTGGTAAATTCCCTCTTAAGCTGAATGAATGCCAAAATAGGCTAGTCTGAATAATTGAACATTCAGGATAAGCAGGAGGTGGTCTAGCTCCATGGGGATTCCATAGCCCAGGCACATCAAGGTCACTAGGGGGGAACCATGGGAAATCACTCTGCTCTCCAAGTCTCTACCTCTTTATCTGTAAAAAGGGATAACATTAGTACCTGCCTCATGGGGGGCGAGGGTGGGGGGTGGTGGTGACAATTAAATAAGAAACCCTCGTGAGTTGGTGTTAGCAATGTACTCGGCACACAATAAGCCTTCAAGAAATGCTACCTGTTATTATTAATATTACCATAAAACTGTATTACAATTAAATTGCAGGTAACATTGAACATGTATGCCCAGTTAAATCTTTCTCTGGTGATTCAGAAGTTCTTTTTGCGTCTTGTAGCCTTCCAGAACTTCGTTCTGTGCATGAAGCATCGTTATATAGGATTGTGGCTGTCGAAGGTACGCAGTATTGACCCAATTGTGGCCCACCCGGTGACTTACCAGATAATACCTTTAAAAGAATAAACCTCGACAGCAGCCTGGTTTCCGATCGCTTGAAAATAAAAGATAATTCCAGTTATTTTAATCTTCCACATGTCGAAGAGAGAGGCAGTGACCTGATAAAGTGGAGCTTATTCTGACCAAGAGATTGAGACCCAGTTGCTTCATTTTCTGGTTCCAGTTGGTGTCTTTTCTAATTAGTGTAGCAGCACGTCACCGCAATTGTTGGAAAGCTTTAATCATTTACATATTTTTCCTTATCTCTGAGAATGACTTAGAATGTTTTCTTCCAGTTCAATGGTTATTTTCACGAGGTTGCCAGGGTTGAGTTGGAGGTGCTTGCCTGTGCCTGAGGAAGATGACAGGAGAAGGAAAATTGCCTCCCCAAGTAAATGAAAGCCGGGTTCCCCTTCCGAGGACCTATAATAACCAGCTACGCAAGCTGTTGGTTCGTGTGTCCTATTGATTTAATATGCTTCTAATCAGTACATAAAGCTATGGGCCTGCAGTGTTAATTTTTCATATGCTTACAAAGTACCCTTTGATTTTCTGTCACACGTTAATTACAGCGTTTTGCCATTAAATAGGAAGCTTTGTGTAAACTAATTACTAGGTAATCATTGTCTACTGCAAGCGTGCTGTTTGTACCTTTTATTTTATTCTAAAAATGCACAGATCTCACAGTCTGGAAACACTCTACCTTCCAGCCATTAGCTCTCACTAATTCATAGCATTATTGTGGTGAGAGCGTAGGAGTTGTAATTGTTGTGGTATCAGAGCTGTTAATTACCGGAGTAAACAGTTGAAATGGTGCCAAGGTCTATTGTACAAGGCAGAGAAAAGGAGGTTTAAATGTTACTCCCACCATCTGGGGACTAGGGGAGAGGCAAATGCTTGAGAACAGCAGTGAGGCGCTATCGCCGCCTCAGCTCCAGGGTTGGCGGCCATATGGATCCGGAATATTTTGAATCAATTGAATTTAACTGCCAGTTTTTCGCAATAACAGTGTGGAAGGAAGGAATAAAGCAAAAGATGAGAGAAACAAGAATTGGTTAGTGTTTTCACATCCAGGAAGTCCCCCTTGGAGTTCTTTTGGAAATATCTGCTTTGCTGAAAACCACAGAGCAGGCACGGGTATTTGGAACAGATTCAGAATGAGTTTTACTCTCTGCCTACGACTGCGCCATGTGCTTCTGGTCGTCTGTCCGCGGTGCCCCTGGGTGAGAGAGGGATGCCCTTGAGAAGACTCGGACTTTCCTGTCAGGGTACCAGATCCAACAAAAACCCTCACTTTGGGAATTCACTGATTTATTACCCTGGTATTTTCACCAGCATGGTCTGCAGAAAGAAAACAATATCAAATGCACAGAGCTATCGTGTTAGCCTCAATTATATGCATCTGTATGTGTGGGAATACCAAAGAAGGTAGGGCTCTCTGCTCTGATTAAGAGAAGTAAATGCTTGCCCACTCCTTTTGCATAAAATTAAAATAAAAACTCTCTTGATGCTGTCTCGTTTCATTCCACAAATTCACCTCTCTCCTCTATACTAGAATAAAAAAAAATCAAAGTCCAAAAGGCACACATGCTTTCTTCTGTTTTCAATTGCCAGTTAAAGAGCTTTTCTCTCAACCAGTGATATTTCTCTAACTGATAAGAAAGAGACCTATTACCAATATATTACCGGAAATAATAATTATGGCTACTTCCACATACAGTTGATTTTTAAACGGTCTGGTTTCTTCTTTAAAAGACTGCATAATCTTTACAACAGTCGTCTGTATTTATTTGATGCCACTCATAGTTCATACAATTCCCTTCAAACCCATTTTCCAACATTAAAAATGTTTTTTAAAATCTGCCACTTGCAGCTGTAACTACTTTTCAGTATTATTCCCAAACCATGAACATATTCTTCTTTTATTAAACCACCCTGGATTATTTATTTTTAATTGTTCCTTTAGCAGATGTTGAAGGAATTTGGGGTGCAGTGTAAACAACTCCTTTGAAGAGAGAGATCACAGACTGCCACGTGCACTGGGAACCAAGGACACTGTTTGTGGAGGCTTTTGTCACAGCGGTTTTGGCCCTGGGATGGGGGTGGGGGGCACATTCCCTACTTTTGTGTATGTGCGGAGTTCAATTAAAAATTTCAAGAAATCTTAATCTTTATCTATTGAAACCCCCAGCATGCAGCGCAACAGGGTGAGCCTAGAAAGAAAACCATGGCCCCCTGTGAGGAGGGGGGAAAAGAAACAGCAGTTTAAGTGCTGGAAAGTTGAAAGGGAAGGAACCTCTCTAGTTTCTCTGGTGCGGGGGGCGGGGGTGAAGCAGTTGTGCTGAGCTTTGGAATGGAGGTGCAGCATATGTGCCTCAGTTGAACAGAATGCTTCTCAGGTCAAATCAACTGCGAGGCCTGCGTGTTGGTACAAGGTGGAGGCCTAGATAATGAGGGACAGACTCCTCGAGAAGCAGCGAGTGGATAATGCTACATAAGTATGGAATTATATACCGTATTTTCACCATTCTGTTTAATGAGAGCCGCCACCGCAGCGAATCACTTGCCACACAGCCGAAATGGGCCATTAGCTATCAAGGGAAAATTGTCTTTGCCGCTTTCAGCAGATGGAGCAAATATTTTACAAAGCAATTTTACATACCAAAAACATTTGTGTGCCTTGGTAATGTTGGCTGTTTTACATTATGTTACCTTCTACAGCAGCATAATTTTCCATCTCATCGAAGGCAAAGTTGGCATTTTTGATTTTTAAATTCTCAATTAACAATTAAACATGGAGTATTAAAGCAGTCCTTAAACTTTAAGTAGGTGTGGGAAGTAGTTTATGACTTGCCGAAGACACTTTCATTTTTTCTTCATCTTCTCAGCATATTTTTGCACGCTAAAGAGGGACTGCTCCTAATGATCTTAATGGAGAGAAATGAGTGAAAAACTTCACTACCGAATGCAGAGTGAGAGTAACCAATGCACAGATGATCAGAACGTTTGCTGGCTTAAAGCTTCCAGCACGGATTGTGGGTACGCAGTGTGGCCCGCCCATGTGTGTCTGCTTTAAATGTTTAAACTTCAATTAACGAAAATCTGACTCAAAATGGCTTGATTATCCCAGCCAACTGAAAATCCAAGGATTGGTCGGACTTTGGACAAGGGTTAATCCATTGGCAGTAGCTAGGGCGTCATTACCCTCCATCCCTCCTCCACCCGGCACATAATGTCTGCTCCACCCTAAGGCTGGCTGTCCTCAGCGTTCCAAGATGGCTGCCGGGGGCTCCTAGAGCTTCTCCTTGGTCAAGACAAGAGGAGGAAAGAACACTGGAGTTGATGGGGAGTCACCCTCAATCGGGGCAGTTCCGGAGGGGATGTTTGGGACATGGTTACCCTGAACAGGGGCAGCCAACAACAGATGTCCACTCCACCACTCTTTCATAAATTTGACAGCACAGACTCAGCATCACATGTGGATCATCTGACCCAGATTGGGCATTTATGCCCACTGATGGCAGTTACAGAAGCAGAGTCCAATGAACTATGGCGTACTGGTAGCAACTGGATTTGAATCCCAGTTTGCTACTTCATGGCTGTGTGACAGGAAATGAGAAGGATAATATCTACTCTAATATCCACTCAGAGAGTGGCTTTGAGATAATAAATATAAAAAAAAAAATTCTCTGGCACAGGCTTGCCACATGGTAAGTTGAATACGTGAGAGCTGTCATTTTACCTAAACTAGTGACTACAGTAGTAAAATACATCCTGAGCAGAGCAAAGTAACCTTACTAAATTTTCCCTCAAGTTTTAAAGCCCTCTCTTCTCTCCATCTCTGTGCCACTAGTCAATTCAAATCCTGAGCACCTTTCACGGTGCCCCACACTTTACTCCCTGAAAGAGGCAGCAGGGCTGGTGAACAGGACTCACCAGGTGTCAGAGGCAGAGAGAGCCTATGTGAGTGCAGGAGTCCCCTCCCCTCTTCCAGAAATGAGGTATTTGACTTGGATGGTCCACATAGCCCCTTTCAACACTGACAGTCCTACTTAGTGTTTTAGGTCATTGTCCTGCCCTTTTGACCTTAAGCCACCCTCCTTTCCTCCATTTAGGGCTATCAGAAATCTTTATAAAGCAGAGCAATCTAGCTAGGTCCCTTGCTTTCTCCTTTGAACACCACCAAACAATGTGAGATGTGAGATTGGAGGTGATTAGCCAAGAAATTATTCTACCTAATTTACCACTGCAGATCTAGCAAAGAAGCTTCTAAGATAAATTTTGGTAGAATTGATATTTAGTGCATTCTAATTTGTATTCCTTCTTTCTCCCCTCCCATCCTCACCAACACACACACACACACACACACACACACACACACACACACACACACACACTTTACCTGGAAAAGTTAACTCTCTGGAGTTTGAAGTAGCTTTAGTCATTGAGGGCAATATTAAATTGGATATGCTATCAGCTTCCCCTGAGAGATCGTGAATTTCCTTCAGCCAAATATCTCTTCCTTCAAATGTACACTTTCTTGATAGAAAAAGAGAGTGAGCTGAGAGGCGAGGCCCAAGCTCGACAGAAAATACTCTCTAGGATGCGCTGGTCAGGGGGATGGATAGAGGGCCTGTGCCCTGTGCCCCTCAGGTATCTCGGAACCTTCTAAGGTCCTGACTATTGTCAACACACACTGAGGGTTAATGTGGCTACCAGAGAAAGAGTGACAAGCCCGTGCAATGGCAAAGATGGGGCTGAAGTTTCTCTAGGACGGGAATTGCTCTAGAGTCAGGTCAGCTCCACCAAGGCCAGCAGCTGGTGTGTCCTGACAAAGCCAGTGCAATCATGATGGAAGAAAAATCTGGCATTCGGATTTTTTTTCCCAAAGAGTAAAGTGAATTTTTCTAACATCTGTTTATCATCCACAAGATACGTACTTTCCTTTCCACACCCCCAGTGTCATTAGCGCTAAATGACCTACTCCATGTGGGTGACGGGGTCTCTGAAACACTGGCTTGTTAGTCCACCACCTTGATGTGACTATCTGAGGTGAAACCTTCTAACTACTCACTTCACAAGCTTGTAGGATTTTGTAGGATAGAGAAGATGCCCACTCCCAGTTGCTGGCTTATATCACACATTTTGCATTTATGTATACACACACACACACACACACACACACACACACACACACACCCCTTTGGGAGGGTAAAAAGGGAGCAAAGAAAGCAAACTAGCATTCATTTCCACAACCTCTATAGTTTTCTGTCTGTAAGTCACGTGTTAAAAATCACCCAGTAACAGGGGTGCCTGCATATCTCAGTTGGTTGAGCACCCAATTTTGGTCTCACCGTTCATGAGTTCAAGCCCTACATTAGGCTTGCTGCTGGCAGCACAAAGCCTGCTTTGGATTTTCTGGCCCCTTCTCTCTCTCTCTCTCTCTCTCTCTCTCTCCCTCTCCCTCTCCCTCTCCCTCCCTCCCTCCTCTTCTCATGAGCTCTCTCTCAAATAAATAAATAAAACATTTAAAAAAATCACCCAGTAACAGAATCGGATAACACAACATGCCTCTTGATTCTGGGAGCCTCCGCGTCCCATTTGTAAAGCAGGGAACACGACACAGTGTTAATGTAAGGACAGAATGAGATCATGAATGTGAGCCTACTCTGACAAAGGAAAGTATTTTATATATACAGTTCTGACCATGCACATGAACTGAGGCATTTGCCTGGCACTGGCTAGGTCTGTGGGTGAGAGCATGTGCCTGTGTGTGCTCAAGTTCATTCTGATCAGAATAAGCCTGAATAGCTACAGATCTTCCCTTACCGGCACCTGCCCTTACAGCTGTAACGTATTTGAACTATATGCAAAATGATCATCACTAGAGAACAGACCCTGCCCCACCCCCAACAAAATTGGGAACTAGCTTCTGACGTCAGTGAGCCCCTTGTGGCCACTGAGCCCGTGCTGCTTCTAAGAAGGTTTTCTCAGTTCATCTCCCCACTGCTGTGATGGAGTCCTCTGTGCCTGGCTCTGAGCTCTGGCCTCACCCACCAGTTCACACGCTGCTTCTGAGTCCCCCTGCAGAAACTGTGCAGTTGTTCGGGGTGGGATAAAACAAAGCTTTCATATGGAATGTCAGTTTGCTGGCTTTTCTTGAAAATATGAGCTACAGGTCTTGGTGGTTTTGCATGATTTAGTTCAGGTTGGTAGGGTTGAGGGGGACATTTCTGTTTTCATTAGTGCTAAGGGCGTTTTTAGTATAGTCCTCATAGTTCCCGGCAGAGGCTTTCAAGATAAATGAATGGAATAGTTAATACTCTCACCCCATTAGTCCAACTCATATCTTTTTCTTAGAGAGTTAATCATGGCCCCCAGCTGCCTCCATGTGCCTCAGCATCTCCCAGTGAACATCAGCCCACCAATGCCTTCAGCTGTGTACTTCTCTGGATGGGACACAATTCATCCTCCAGATTCCTGCAGCATCCTTTCCTCTAGGAAATGTACCCCCTTGCTGTGGCTTTCTGCACAGCGGAAATGCTGCGGGTCGGGCAGAAGGGCCGGCTGTGCAGGCAGAGGCAGTGGCGGCAGCTTGGCACGGTGTCCGATGCCTCACACAAGCCACCCTTACGAGTTAATCACTGGCCCTCACATAGCATGTTGCATCTGAGGTGACACTTTATAAATGTCACCTCAGTTACCTTCCCAATGCCCCTCAGAGGCAGGGAATCCCATAAAATCCACCCAGGAAGAACTGGTGGTTCTTAAGTGGCCATCCCCCCGGGTGGATCCTGGGCAGCAAGGAAGGGAGCCCGCTGAGAGGTTTCATACTTTCCCTTATTATGTAACTTCAGCTGTTTGGGGCTGGGTCCGTGTTTACCACTACGTGATTCAGTCCACATTTAGGGTTCCCTGTGCAGAGCACTGGGGCAAATGAGCTCAAAGACACTGGCCATGCCATGAGGGAGCCCCTCTGGAGAGCACATAGAAAGGATACCCAACTGGTGATAGAGAAGACTTCTGGGAGGTGTGAGCAGAACGAACTCAGGATGAGGAGGCAGCCATGGGAGGCAGTGGAGGAAGGGAGGCTGAGCCAGGGAGAGTGGGGTGAGGCTGGGAGCTGGAGAGGGGAGATGAGAGGCTGCAAGAGGAATCGCAGGCAGAGTCACAGAGGCCCCTCTTCATGCACTGTCTGGGGAGTTTCAACTTGATCTTCAAGTTGATGGAGATCTCGTTTCCAGATTTAGGTATCAAGGCTTCCACCTGTTCCTTCACCCCGTCCATCTCCACCCCCCCCAAAACACACAGACTCTTCTCCCCTAGTTCAGCTACTTACAAGGAAGGCCTGGCATTTTGTCATTTTTCCTCCAATTACTTTTATTGTGGTTAATACATACAACATAAAATTTACTGTCTAAACTGTTTTCTAATTTAAAACAAAAATTTTTAATGTTTATTTTATTTTTGAGAGAGACAGAGACAGAGTGCAAGTCAGGGAGGGGCAGAGAGAGGGAGACACAGAATCTGAAGCAGGCTCCAGGCTCAGAGCTGTCAGCACAGAGCCCGACATGGGGCTTGAACCCATGAATCGTAAGATCATGACCTGAGCTGGTCAAACATTTAACTGACTGAGCCACCCAGGCACCCCTGTCTTAACCATTTTTAAGTCTACAGTCCGCTGGTGGTAAATATGTTCATAATGCTGGACAGTCGTCCCCACATCCATCTCCCTAACTCTTTCCATCAAGTAAAGCTGGATTTCTGTAGCCATGCAACACCAGCTCCCTAGCCCTAGATGGCCACCATTATACGGTCTCTGTCATTTTGATACTCCTCAGTCCCGTAGCTTATTGATATATGCATGAGTAAATGAATAGATGAATTATTTCTCTTTAGACTGATTGATGTGAATGGCCACATGGTAGATCACTGGGTAGAGGGTTTAATGCTTTTCAGAAGCAGGGCAGGAAAAGCCCTTTAATCATGGCAGCATAGAAAAGAAGTCTCTACAGTCCTAGGGGACACCCTGGCCTGCAAAGCTTCCTTCCTCGACACGGGGCCTTCTTGAGCAGAGCAGGAACTGACACCTATGCTTCAGCATCCCAGCTTTGGGGCACCTCATGAATCACAGACAATTGGTCTTCTTTGATAGAGTAGAATGCTTTTAACTGAAACAAGTATAAAACTAAAAGAAAGAAAGGTGGGTTTGGAGGATGGAACAAAGAGGGAGGCCAGGTTATTGGAACTGCGCGTTGTGTATGCTTGTTTATGATTTAGATGCAGGGCTGTGGAGACCCGAGGCGATGTCCAGTAAAGAGCAGAACTGTGTACACTGTGCAGGATATGGAAGGCCAAAGGCCTCCTGCTCTGACCACAATCTACCTGCCTCCACCACTTGAGGCAAAGGCTCCAGGCCCGAACCAGCTTCCCCAACCCTTCTGAACAGATCCCCAGCCGCTGCACAGGCATTGATCCTGAACGAGCCCAGGCCAGGCACTCTCCCTTTCTCATGGCATTATTTGTTTTGTGTGTCAGGCACTTACTAAGTTAATGAGACTCTCCCACCAGGATTTTCTGGATATTTCAAAAATTATTCCGATTATTTAGACATGCCTAGAATGTATTCTCAGGTGTTTATCTTCTATTATAGATCTTCAGAAGGTACTGGACCCAGAATGAAACAGATATCCCAAAGAGCTCATGGGGGTGCAGGGGGGTGATGGGCAGGACCATCACTTTTTAATGCCAGGGAAATTGGAAATAAATGAGTATACAGATTATTTCTAAGATTCCTCTCAACACCACTCACTAAAGCAGCAAAGTCTTTTCTGATTCTTCCAAACTACTGAGCACTCATGCATAGATCTAGAAGGTCCCCAACAACCCAAAGCAAGCCCAAGTTTTTCTTTATGTTTTTGAATATGAATAATGCCAATCAAATGGCATTATATCTAGTGCCCTGCTCTACTTCTGCCAAAACAAAGTCTGAAGAGGTGGGGCTTCTATTTGAAAATTTTAGATAATCTAAGACTATCCAGGAAAAAAAATGATCCTGGAAACCTGAGGCTCTTTATATCAAAAAGTCAGCCATCTTATTCTTTAAGGAATTTCCAGCTGTTTTCATTTTGACAGGAGGCTCAGGGGGTTGGGCTGTTTGGTGATGGTAGAGGGCCTGTCTCATGTCTAGTCAGATGAGGCTTCCTTGTGGGGAATGCCAGCACCCCTTCCCACCTCACTCTTGCACCTGCTCTTGCCTAAAATTCCCACCTTTAGATCATTATCCCCAAGTTTAAGGCTTTGATCCCATGGCTGTAGGACATGGAGGCCCCCCCAACAAGGGGGAAAGGGCACAGCTTAAAGAGATGGAGGTGCCAAAGAAAGACCTTGCCAACTCCACAACTTCTCCCAGGGCCACCCCATTAGGGCCATAGAATAAAAAACATTTGGGTCTGAATCTCAGGGACTAGGTAACCCCTCATTTACATAAAGGGAAACTGAGGCCCACAGTGGAGAGGCATATTGCCCAAGGACGCTCAGCTAGTTGGTCAGCCTACAGTAGGTCTGCAGCCGGATTTCCTGATGTCCAGACAGAAGGCTGCCCTTTGGAGACAATAGGCACGATTAGCAGCAATATTGAGGGGCCAAATGACTTTGAAATATGAAAACGGAAATGGCTGGAAAAATAGAGAAAATTTTCAAAATGGCTTTCTGACTCTGGGTAAACAGTAACCACATTTTTTTGCCTGTTGGAGGCCTGGTTTTTAATCACTCCACAAGCAGTTTTCATTTCTGTAGTAAAATTGCTTGTGGTTCTATTTAATTTGTTTCTGCAGGAGCCAGCTTTGGTGAAGATCTCCGAGGAGCTGGCGGGCATTTTAGCACAGCACGCACAGCCGGTCAATGAGAAACGGTTCCCGACGTGGAGGAAATTCCTCCAAACGTTTCTCAGTCAAGGTAAATAAGACTGTAAAGTTTCTATTGAGATTTGGTCTACACAACCTTGAATTCTAGTTTTGGGTCAACCTCACGCCAATTTAAATAACTTGCCTCTTTTGTTTTGGTTTAGGTAAGTGCTCCTACAAGCAAACTTTTTTTCCTTATAAACTTTGCCTAAATAGTTTTGTGCACTCAGCAGTTTCCATAAGTAGGAGCTGAGCACACCAACCATAGCGGCCCTATTTTTGCACCTCAGACTATCCCTGACAGGTGGGCTTTAGAATTGCATGATCTGGTTATGGATCTCATCCATGATCTTGAACAAGTTTCTAAAACCCCCGGAGGCTATCTTCTCCTCTACCTCACGTAACTGCTTGGAGGTTTCAGTAGAATACAGATGTGAACGTCTCTACAACACAGCATGACTCAAGGTGGGATTTTGGTAAGTGTTAAGTTTCCCCTTCCCTTTTGTGGGAAGGAAGAAATGGTCTCCCTTCCTGTTCTGAAGGCAGAATTTCTAAATAAGTGTCCTCCACCTCCTAATTCAGCCTTATTCTCTAAGGACACCAGGAGGTCTGTGGATGAGGAGATAAATGCACTGAGTGGCTGCAGTTGCAGAGGTCCCTGTGGGAGTGGCCTCACGCACATGCAATGTGCCCACTCTTAGGACGTTTCAGCATAAGGCATACATTCTTACCAGCTTAGCCACATGAATGTGGCAAGAAGGCTAGTATAACAGGCCACAGAAGATATCTTTACACTCTACTGTCCACTGTCAGGTGATAATAAAAATTATTATATTATCATTAATATATAATAATATAATAAGGTGAGGTCAGGTAACAGCAGCAGCAACAGCACAATGGTGATAATGCACACTGGAGATAAGACAGTGAGGGCCAGAGAGTGCTTATTCTGTGCCAGACACTATTCCAGGCATATGCATATTAAATCCCCCTAACAATCCCAAGAGGTGGGTGCCATTATCACCCTTGTTTTCTAGAAGGGGAAAGTAAGGTACAAGAGATTAATAAGTAACTTGCCCCAAATCACTCTGTGACTACACGGCAGAGCCAGTAAGTGGCTGCCTCTGTGTTGTTCCAGGTGTCTTGGCGGGATCCAGCGGGTACATTTATCAACACATCCTAGCTCGGTGTATGAGAGAGCACCAGAAAAGACAGACGCATGGCCTGTTGGAATGCACTGGGCGGGCAGTGTGAAGTGAGAGGGAGTAGTGAACACTATTCATGAGTTATTCAAGTGAGGGGTCGGATGGTCAGCCACCTGACAAGCATGCTGCAAAGGGGGTTTTTCACAGGTGCAGGGAAAGGGGAAATGATGCAAGCTCTCCCGTGTGCTCACAGATCTAAGCTTCTGTAGACATGAATAGACACTTTTCCAAAGAAGACATCCAGATGGCCAACAGACCATTGTCACTCATCATCATTAAATACAAATCAAAACCACACTGAGATACCACCTCACACCAGAGTGGCTAAAATAAACAAATCAGGAGACTCTAGATGCTGGTGAGGATGTGGAGAAACGGGCACCCTCCTACACTGTTGGTGGGAATGTAAACTGGTGCAGCGCTCTGGAAAACAGTGTGGAAGTTCCTCAAAAAATTAAAAATAGAACTCCCCTATGACCCAGCAATAGCAATGCTAGGAGTTTACCCAAGGGATACAGGAGCTAATGCATAGGGGCAGATGTACCCCCAATGTCTATAGCAGCACTTTCAATAATAGCCAAATCATGGAAAGAGCCTAAATGTCCATCAGCTGATGAGTGGATCAAGAAGATGTGGTTTATATATACAATGGAGTACTACATGGCAATGAGAAAGAATGAAATATGGCCATTTGCAGCAACGTGGATGGAGCTGGAGGGTGTCATACTGAGTAAGATAAGTCAGTCAGAGAAAGACAGTTATCATATGTTTTTACTCATATGTGGACCTTGAGAAACTCAGCAGAAGACCATGGGGGAGGGAAAGGGAGGAAAAAAAGTTACAGAGAGGGAGAGAGGCAAACCATAAGAGACTCTTAAATACTGAGAACAAACTGAGTGCTGTTGGGGGATGGGGAAGAGGGGAAAGTGAGTGATGGGGATTGAGGAGGGCACTTTTTGGGATGAGCACTGAATGTTGCATGGAAACCAATTTGTATTTTAAAAAAAGATCTAAACTTTTGTGATTCTACCAATTTCCATATACACCCACTGACAGAAGAGTACAACAGAGTTAACCCAATATGCGTAAATGGGAAAGAACAAGGTCCCTACAATGAAAATAGTCCAAAATAATGGGTTCTTTTTAAGTTAGGAGGGGAGGACCATGAAGATCTCCAGGTCCATCCACGACAAGACTTAGGAAGTTTCTAAATCTTCCAAGGTCAGCCTGCAAACCCTGCTCTGATCTCTTTCTTTTCATGGGAGCTTTGTAGCTTAGAAAGGGTTTTCCCAGCCACTGCCTCACCTGAGCTGTATAACCACAAGCTCAGGACGTCCTCGACTTCCTGTTCGTCTCCATCCTTTCTTCCAGCCACGTTGTAAACATAGTGCCCATTTATGGGAAGAAGAACAAACTTTATTAAGCTAATTTTATAAAGGAGAAACAGCCCCAAAGCTAGAAAGACACACAGCAAATATGTGGTGAGTGGGAAACACAGACCCTACAATTTTAGCACATCTCAAACATCCAGTTCTGGTAAGCCATGTGTTTCCAAACTTGTGTTTCTGCCTGGCTCTGAGCCCAGTGCATACAGCAGATCTGCAGAAATGTTCACTGACCGAGCGGGGCCGTTCCCCCAGGCCTCTGGATTCTAAGGCCACATCTCTCACCACCTTTAATCACTGCCTGTTTCATTTCACTTCTGCTCTCCCAAGTGTGCTTCTGGCCACAAAACGTGCTACCGATTCGATGCCTACGTTGACACAGGATTATTATCAGAGGCAATGTATTTTTTAAAAAGAGGAATTAATTGCTTTGAAAAAAAAAAAAAAACAGTCAACAGTGAAGAGACCCTGGTCATAATGCTGAGAGGAAGGTACAAATAAGCTTCTTTGGAGGAAAAAACTAAAGTAATCTTATAAGTATGAGGGATAATGTGTTTCCACTGATGCACTAGTTTTCAAAATAGAGAAGGCCACAAAGTCAACCCAATCAGAGAGATGTTTAAGGAAAGTGCCTTTTATATAAAGTAACAGATATCTGCACTTGAGAAATGCTAAAAAGCTCAGGATTTAACCATCTATGCTGTTCAAAGCCTGCAGGTGGAGGTCACCTCCCATCAAATTTGTGAAATGTGCACCAAGTTTATCTTAATATTGTTGGGCTCCAGAGGCTGCTCCGTCTGGAGAATGCTTAGTTGTTTTTACTTTTAAATTATGTTATCTTAAAAAGTAGGGGTGGGGGACGCCTGGGTGGCTCAGCTGGCTAAGCATCCGAGTTTGGCTCAGGTCATGATCTCACAGCTCATGGTTTGGAGCCCCACGTCAGGCTCTGTGCTGACAGCTCGGAGCCTGAGGCCTGCTTCAGATTCTGTGTCTCCCTCTCTCTCTCTGCCCCTTCCTCTCTCTCTCTCTCTCTCTCTCTCTCTCTCTCTCTCAATAAACATTTGGGGCATCTGGGTGGCTCAGTTGGTTAAGGATTCAACTTCAGCTCAGGTCACAGTCTCACAGTTTGTGAGTTTGAGCCCCGCATCAGGTTCTGTGCTGACAGCTTGGAGCCTGGAGCCTCCTTCAGATTTTGTGTCTCCCTCTCTCTCTGCCCCTGCCATGCTCATGCTCTGTCTCTCAATAATAAATAAAAAAAATGTTTAAAAACCTTTTTAAATAAACATTAAAAGGTTTTAATTATGCTATCTTATCCTTTATAAATAATGCTAAATTTTTTTCTATAAAAGATATATATATTTATATTTAAGATTCATGTTGGGCCTAAAAGCAAACTATCAGGCTATCAGGGCCATGTGAGTTCTGTGGACGCCGCTGAGCTAACTCACAAAATCAGCAGGGCTCGTACTGTTGTGACTAAACATCAGGTTTATCTCTGTGACTTCCGTTATTCAGAGCAAAAAGTAAAGTGTGATAAATTATAAGGCTCTCATTATCAGTAAGGCTCCTTCCTCAAGAATGGCAGCATCTCCTGACTCTCCCTTATAAAAAATACTTAGGGCACCTGGTTGGCTCAGTTGGTTAAGCATCCAAGTTCATCTCCAGTCATGACCTCATGGTTCATAGGTTCTAGCCCCATGTTGGGCTCTATGCTGACAGCCTGGAGCCTGCTTCAGATTCTGTGTCTCTGTCTCTCTCTACCTCTCCCCTGCTCATCCTCTCTCTCTCTCTCTCTCTCTGGCTTTCTGGCCCAAAAATAAATATTTAAAAAATGCTTTACAATTAGCTTTGCATAGGAATCTTTTGACGTAATCATGTTCTCTCATTCCTGATATAAGTCCTAACATATCATAACTTCAAAAGGCAGTGACGTTGAAACAGAAAAAGCACTTGTCATCAAGGGCTCTGGGCAGTTCCCCCTGAGGGAATTGCCTGTAGTCCTTAGGTTACGAATAGGCATAGCCTTGATGATCTTATGGTGTCTTTATGGTGAATGAAAACTGACATTCATTGAGTCCTAGTATATGCCAAGCACTGGGCTAAATACTATAGATACAGTATCTCTAAGATTCACAACACTCTGGTGAGGTAGGCTTTATTATGCCCATTTTATAGATGAGGAAAAGGAAGTTCAAAGAATTGAAACTACTTACATAAAGTTCACAAGACATGGCAGATGCAGGATCTGAGTCCCAGTCCAAAGCCACACCCTGGGCTTCTCTTCCTGTGCTAAGTGGACACAATCCATGTGAGTACGCCTTTATACCTACTCATGTTTTTCCCACCAGGAGGCGTGGTGGAAGCATATCCACCTGCAGAAAGTATCACCAACCTGACAGTTGACATGCTGATAGAGCCCAATGGAGAAATCAGAGTGTTGTCGACGGGGGACCAGATTCATGCAGAAGGCCCCTTCATCAATTCTGGTACCACCATGCCTCAGACCTCAGTGGATCCCCAAGTTCTCAGTTCTTTGTGCCTCAAAATTGGAAATGCGTGTAAAAGGAGAGGTGTGGTTGGTTACTTTTCTATAGACCTGGTGACATTTATTGATGCAAGCACCATGGAGCAGCAGGTAAGTTAATGCCACGTGAAATATGAAAATATGTAAACACCCCATATTGCTGTTCCCACGCAATAGGGGATATCAGGGAGTTTCTCAGATTCAGTGCCACTTGCATGAGCTGACTCTGCAAATTCAGCATTTATGGTGTCTGTGCCCAAGGTCTACTCGTTTGGGTAGAGTTGGAGTTTCAATGACTGCAGCTCATCCCAACCAGCCTGTCGATGGGGCCTCAGTTCTGCCCATTAGTGTCTTATCATGAGGCTATCCTATGCCATCCAGGGATAGAACTTGTCTAAGGCTTGTGCTTAAATAGAATGTCAATCCCTAGAAAGGAGTTGAGAGTCCTTGTTTCCCTTCCTCTCCTTATCAGGAGTTCACCAGTAACTTAGGCTGTCTATTTTGTCTTCTAACAAATGTACTGAGCCATATTTCATCAATATAAAAAGGTCTTGATAATAATATGATGAATATCATGTGCCCCCTACTCAGCTTAAGAAATAAGGTGGTACCAGTCCTGCCTCCAGGCCTGTGCACTCCTTGCTGGTCCTCTTGATGCAGCCCTTTCTCCCAGAGGCTTACATTTGGGGCTCTGAGGCCTGTCCAGAGACTTATGCTTTGGCAGTGCATGGAGGAACCCATAAATAATTGTTTTGTTTTGCATGTTTTTAAACTTTCTATAGATTATGACACACTACATATTGTTATCATTCTATAGCATGGTTTTATGTATTCAATGTTTCATCTGTAACAAGTCTTCATATGCACATGTGCGGCTCTGATGTATAAGGTCTAATAACTTTGGCCTTTTTGCTTTGCTTCTCACCTTCCCCCAGTTATAATGTTTAGATTCCCAATACTACTTCACAAGACTTGTTTTTAAAAATGTTCAGTTCCTCTTCTGTGAGTGCTGGGTGACCTCTGTCTACAGGATGACATGGCCTCTGCCCTCTCCTGATATCCTCTGGCCACCCAACATTGTAAATGCACTTTAGTTGTTTTATATTCATTTTTCTTGGTTTTATGATTCTTCATTTCAGTCAGATGATGGTTTCAAAGTGAGAGTTTATGTTTTGGGCAGCTTTCAGCTTGCTCGATAATCATTTTCCATTTGCCTTCCTGGGCCCTCCATCGGTTTTGCGTTCCTTTCTCAGATTCGCACATTGAGAGAGAAGGGGACAAACTGAAGGGCATCTACAAACCTACCTGGGGCCAAGGGAGGACAGAAGCGTGTGCTCTGGTGAAAGAGCTTGGTGGCAGGGAAGCAGGGGACACTTCCCTCCCCAAATATTTGTCGTGAGGAAGAAGGACTAAATCTGTGATCCCTGGGGTGGTGGGAGGCTGGAGCTATGGGGACTGTTGAATCGTGATTTCTATTATGCAAGTTTGGTATGGGGAAAATTGCATGGCAGTGAGACGGATCTTCAAACACGGAGCTGGTCCTACCCTGGGCTTACTATCCTTCCAGGCTTCAGGGATTAAGGTCCCACCCTTCACTTGGCTGGTCCCATGTGCCCTGCCAGCCTTTTCTCACCTAACCCCCTTCTTTTTCTCTCTCCTAACCACACTGGCCTCTCTCAGTTCCCCTTACTCATCATACTACCTCCTGCCACAGGGCCTTTATATGTGCTGCCCCTCTGCCTGAAATGCTCTTGCCTCTTCTTTTTCACCTTGTTAATACCCCACCCATCCATAATAATTCAGCTAAAGCCACACTTTCTTAGAGAAGCCTTCCCTCACCTCCCTGACAAAGTCAAATTCACCTGTTTTGAGTTCTCATATCACCTTCCCATCACTTTACCTTAGTGACGTTTTAAGCTTATTTACATGATTACCTGATTACAGCTGGCTTCCTCTGTAGACTGTACGCTCCCTGAGGAAATATACAATGTTTGTTTTTGCTCCCCACTCAATTCTCAGCACTATTTCTGCCCTGGCCTGAAGTAGGTGTTGAGTAAATATGTGTTAAAAGAATGAATGAACGAACAACAGAGGTATTCTAGCAGACACTAGATAGATGTGGTGCCAAGGCTTTTAGAGAATGAATTCAGGCATCAGTTGAAGGATGAGATAAATAAATATTAACCCATGATTCTGTGATTTGATCATATTATGACCCCTCATTGTCTCATCCTGTTAATACTTGAGGATATGGTCATTTGTGTTATGATTTTCAATAGAACATTGGAGGAAGTGCTCAGTGAATACACCAAAGGGTGTTTCTACATTGGCAAGGGAAGTATATTAGCTCTGTGTGTGTATATATAATAAAATATAATAATGTAATACACATAAACATATATAATTAAATATAAGTATAAATATAATAAAAGTATAAATAATAAAACACAAATATAAATACAATTTTATAAATTTATAAAACTTTTATATATAACATATATAAAAAATACTTGGGATAAAATCACTGTCATACTCTCTAGTCAGTTTGCAAGTAACATCACTTTCGGGAGAGTTATTTCTCTCCTAGTGGGCAGGCTGTCTGGTACCAGTGAAGAGACAGACATATTATCAATGCCTCATTTTTGCCAGTCTAACAAGGAAAGCAAAATGTTATCTTGTTGTCCCTCAGTATTTCCTTGATTTTCAGTGATGATGCACATCTTTTCATGGTTGTTGCCTCTTTATATATTGCATCTTACTTGCCTTCTCATGTCTTTTACCCACTTAAATTGGACTATATATATGTTGGAACATAATATAAACGTCCATTTGTAGAAGCTGTTTGTACATAAGCAATTCTTATTGGTTGTTACGTGTTACAAATATGTTCTCCTAGATTGTCATTTGTGGCTTTCCTCTCTTTTATCCAGCCATGTTTTCTACCATAAAATCATTATTTTTTCCTTTCTCATTGATTAGTAATATTTTATAGAAAGGTGTTCCAAGAGTTCAGCAATATTTTATTCCCCATCAAATTTCCACCCACAAAACTTAACAACCATTGCCAACTTTCTCTTGAGTCCACCATCACTGTGATTGTGGTAATTTTCTATTTCTATCATGCTTTCTACATTTATTAATTGGCAATCTACTGTAAGCAAGAGTTTTTCCTTCTCCATCTTTAATTCATGTATGTATGTATGCATACAGTTATTTATACTAGTTGGAATTTGTAAGTTTCTATTTTCTTCAGTCAATTACATTTTGATGTTTTCCTGATTTTGATGCTTAATTGTCCCATATCTCACTGCTAGGAGAACGTCAGAGATGTTCTTGTGTCCTTTTGACATGTCCCCATCATTCTTTGTGAGTGCTGTCTTAATTTCTAGCACAAAGGGATATTCCAGGTTCAACTCACATTTCCCCGTCCCAGACCTGGGATTAACCCAGAGCCTGGGATCCTTTTAGGGGAAGATGGTATTAAGATTTGGGCTGTTAGTACTTTCATTGCTACTAGAGTTTTGAGTGCTTCTGGTCTCTCTCAGTGGACAGAGTTTGAAAGTATATGTTTTATATATGTACCACACACACACACACACACACACACACACACACACACAAATGCATCTATAACTATTCCTATATCTATCAGTGTATATATTTTATTTTAAAAATTTTTAATGTTTATTTATGTTTGAGAGACAGAATGTGAGCAGAGGAGGGGCAGAGAGAGAGGGAGACACAAAATCTGAAGCAGGTTCAGGCTCTAAGCTGACAAGAGAGAGCCTGATGCAGGGCTCGAACCCACAACCTGTGAGATCATGACCTGAGCTGAAGTCAGACGCTTAACTGACTGAGCCACCCAGGCACTCCTATCAGTGTGCATTCCTGCTAATCTAACACTTCAGGATTCTTTCCAGACTTGCTTTTCCACACTTAAAAATAAACACCTTCTCCAAAGTAAGAAACCGGAATCTCTTTATCCTCAGTACGTGTACTTATTTGCTCAATCAATTCATTTATTCAGTGTACCAACCTCCCAAACAACCCTGTTTTCTTCACCTGCCACATCTGTGCCCATTCCTGCCCCCCCGTACTTGGACACCGAATGCTGTCATCTGTGTTTTATTTGTGATGTCGTCATACTCAAGTTTCAAATAGTCGATCTAGCTCTTTTTTTAAATTACTATATTACTTTGAGCTTATAATTTCTTTTTCTTATCCTTGGTTTTCTCAGCTATGAAGTTAGCTTATCTGACTTCTGAGAAACCTTCCCGTTCAAAAATTACGTATTTTAATATTTTTATAGTACTTATTTTTGTATTCAAAATTTATATTAAGGATGAATCTACTTTTTGGAAATATCACAAAGAAATAATCACAAAGGTTTATGTATACATATGTCAATTAGAACATTATTAAGGATAGTAAAAATTTTCAAATAACCTAAATTCCAATAATAGGGAATTTTTAAAGCAAATTATGACAGAGCAATAGAACCAAATGCTATGAAAACAGTAAAACTTCAGTTTTTGAAGAATATTTAGCAGGAAACTTTATAGAATAGTTGGAAGACTAAAATGCAGATCACAAAACAACATATGCAACATGTTAACCATTTTATAAAAAGAAAAAAAACATATGTATGCAGAGCAAAAAGAACCTAAAAAAATATACTAAGAAGTTACAAGTCATTATTTCTGGATTGGAAGATTGAGGGTGTGGCAGGCAGAGTGACGGACCCAAATACGTCCTAAGCCCTGAAGTCTGTGCGTGTTACATATGCAGTAACACAACGATGCGATTAATTTAAGGGTCTTGTGAGGGAAGATTAGCTTGAATTATGCAGGTGGCCAATGTAATCACAAGGGTTCTGCTGGCTTTGAAAACAGAGGAAGTGACAGTGAGCCGGGGAAAGCAGCCGCCTCTAGAAGACAGAAAAAGCAAGGACACAGATGCTCCACCCGCCCCCCCCCCCAGGAGGAATAAAGCACACTGACACTTTGATTTTAGCCCAGTGAGACGTCTGACTTCTGACCTGTTAAGTGACTAAGTTTATAGCAACTTGTTACAGCAGCCATAGAAAACTAATACAGAGTGATTTCTGTTTTGTTCTTTCTGCTTTCTGCATTTGCATTTTCAAAAGTAAGCATTATTGGGGTGCCTGGGTGGCTTAGTCCGTTAAGAGTCCGACTCTTGATTTCAGCTCAGGTCATGATCTCATGGTTCTTAAGATCATTCCCCATATGGGGCTCTGTGCTGGCAGTGCGGAGCCTGCTTGGGATTCTCTCTCTTCCTCTCTCTCTCTCTGTCTCTCTTTCTCTCTCAAAATAAATAAAAGACCTTTAAAAAATCTTTTTAAATGTAACAATTATTATATTTATAATCAAAAAATATATAAATAATGATAATTCAAACCTGTATAGAATGTAATAGCTTGCACGTTCATGTTCATGACCTTATGTCCCACATGACACATGTCCCACAACAGACGCAGGAGGCAGAAAGCTGGGATAGTGCATGCATCTCAGATTCTTGCTCTCTGATCCCACTGGGCCCTCTAACTCAGTCTGGTAAAAGCAAAGGCGACTGGAAGCCCAAAAAAAATAGAGATAAGATGACAATGGTGCACCAAGGATAGGCCCACAATTGTGAATTGACTCCAAATAAGAGTTAAGAGTGTGGAAAATCCTGTTCAGCCTTAAGGAGACGAGGGTGAGGTTCTAAGGTAGCTGTATGGAGGAAAAGTTTTGGATGCACAAGGTTTATATATTGGGAACATCAGCCAGAACACAGGGTCATTGGGAATAAAAGGAAAAGGGTCAGCAAATGAATCTCAGGGATGTAAAGTACAGATCAGGGAATGCAGTCAATAACATTATAATAACTTTGTATTGGGACACATGGTAACTAGGCTTATCACCATGAGCATTTAGTCATGTGTATAAAAGTCAAATCACTATGTTGTACACCTGAAACTAATATAATACTGTATACCAACTATACTTTTTGGAAACTAGGAAAAAGGCCAGTCCCCGGGAAATGGAGGTGGTAGGAGCATAGTAGAAAACCACCTCTGCCAGTGAATTTATATACAAAGTTCCAGTACCCTAGGAATGAGTCAATTCCAAGTTTTCAGAGACTCCATGCAGAATACACAGAACTACAAAGCAGCCACACTGGAGATCTGGTCTTCCACTGAGAGGAGGGGCCAGCTCTGTCCCATATCACCATAGAGGGATCCGAGCCTTAAACAAAGAGCTGCAACTATTACCCAAATGGGTCCTGGAGCCAGGGCTCATTTGACGGGTGGTATCCACTGGGTTCCAGGAGGGGCATGAAACACCTACCAAAGGCCTCAGATTAAAGAGAAACTGATGTGTTCATTAAATAAGTACTTCCCAACAGCTTACTCCAGCCCCGTGCTAGCAGCGGAGGGAACAGAGATATAAACAAGACCTGCTCCCTGTTGTGAGGAAGCTCATTTCGCATCCATCACCTGATTTCATCTGATACACACGCACCACAATCGATTTTTACTCTTACTGGTTCCTAGGCATAAATACTGCCTCCATGCGATTTGTAAATCCTCTAGAAGATACACTGGACCTTACATTTTTTGCCTCTTTGTGATGTCTAACACAATGATAGTCACATGTTAGCCAGTTGGTTGATGGACTCTTGGAGCTCCTAGTAAATCCAGATCTGCTGATCTTACCTTCTCACTTCTGGGAAATTCTAAAGTAAAGAACTAGTATTTATTGAGCATCTATTACGTATAAGCCATTTTGGTTGGTGCCAGAGAGGCTGCAAAAATGCAAAAGAAGTGGAGGCTTGCCCTTAGGGAATTTACAATCTAGTTGGGGAGTCAGACTCAAAAAATGAATTACAAGTAAAAACACAAGTGACAAACGCATAGAACAATAAAAGAGATATCAAAAAGGTAATGTCAGTCTAACTGCCTTCTGTTTGCAGCAATCAAGAAAGGTACCGAGTAGGTAGGATTTGAGCTGAAAGACAATTAGGATTGGAAGGAAGGTAAGAAAGAGTGTATTCCAAGTGGGAAAGGTACTGTGAAGGTTGGTGGTAGAAGAACACAAAACCCATGTGACAGGAAGATCTAAGTTTTATAGACATCATATCTGACTTGCCTCCTACAAATACACATTTACATATCATCCTCCAGTTCCTTTTCTTTATATAAAGTCACTAAACAGATTGGCAAAGATGTTTTCCGTTGAAATTTCCAGATTAAAAACTTGTTCATTTTTAGGTAATTGTGAACATTTAAAGTAATTACTTCTGTTATGATCATTGATTGTTATTGCTTTAAATAAAAGGGGGGGGATAAGAAATGCAATTTTCAAGGAAAGAGTTTAAATGAAAATGGCCTTGAGCAACTAGCCGAGGCCCTTCCTAGATACAAAAGGTAGCTACAGAAGGAAGTAGGACACATTGTGAGGAAAGACAAAAACAGAGACCCCGACATTCATCAGAGAATATCCCACACAGTCTAAAAACTGTCCTGAAGAATGTCTAATACAAATACATCGGCTTAGAATAGAAAAAAGAGATTGCTGAGAATATTTTCATCATGATGGGTAACAAGTTCTGGCTCCAATCTGTCCATTAACCAGTTGTGATACTTTAGGCAACTCACTGGACCTCTCTGAGCCTCATTTTTTCCTTGACAAATGGTGACTTCCTGACCTCCTTCCCACAGGAAGATTTGAGAGGCTGAGCTGATAGAAGGTTCTATTCTTATTAAATCAAATGGCATAATCACATGTAAAACTGTCACCTGAGCCCTCAGCAGGTTCTCAAACTGTGAGTGGAATCTGAATTGAATTAGCATTATTTTTAAAAGTCAGTGAGCATTATCATCGTCTCAAAGTGATATATAAGCATCAAAAATGAATCTACTTATTTCAGAGAATAGAAAAACCAAGGTCTATGGAAATATCATAATTCCTTCTTATTCATTGCTGTATACCCAGCACCTAGCACCACGTCTAGCATATAACAGAGCCACAATAAATATTTATTAAATGAATGAATGAATACTTCTCTCTGAGTCCTCCTCTAGTACTCTCATTTGCAAGGTCTCCCTATCTCTGCTTTCAAGATATACAAGGTATTCGCCAAGGAACTCAATGAGATTTACTTTTTCTCTTTAGGGAAGGTATTTTATTTATATATAAGAAGGTTAACAGTTTATATCTAAATTAAAATTTAATAGGCCTTTGGTATAAACAGCAGTGCCTATTATTCAGTGTTTTTAAATGCTATAATAGGCACATTGTTAATCACAAATTAATACCTACTGAAGGGAAAATAGATCCCAAAGGATTTTTGAAGCATTAGAGTAAAAGACCTGTCCCTTTAAAAGGTCTGCATCTTCATATCAATGAAAGAGACCTGCAATGTTCAAGTAATAATAATGATGATGGTGAAGATGATGACTCCTACAATAAGCACAAAGCCAATGATGACAATAAATTTTACAGTAAGAATTACAATTCCGTTTCTTAACACTGATAGCTCAGGTAAACTGGTGGCCAATTTTGCTATGCATAACATTACCATACGCAACAGTCCTTAAACGTTGGGTTAACCCCCTTCTGTTGTAAACCTTAGCCTTCAGAAAGAATGAACCCAAGCCTAAATATCATGTCTTGGGTAGAACTTTGGTTGGTCTACATATAATAGACCCAGTTCCTCTACTATATCCAGTCGTCCCAGGACTTCGGATGTTCACTCTCATCATGGAAGATCCTTGCTTCCTTTCAAATGAAGCCCAGAAACTTCTCCCTGGACTTTGAGGTCTTTAACTAACTTTAACCACCAGAAACATTGCCAGGGCAGGGGAAATCTGGGCACTCACACTGCATCCTGCATTTCTGAGGAGGTACCACATATTTGTAGGACTCAGGATGGCAGCAGGTAGGGGGAAAGGAAAAGGCTCCCTACTAATGCTAAGAAAGACCAGAAGACTTTTCCACATACATGAGTTTAACAGCTTGTCCACCAGCATCACAAAACCAAAGCTAAGTGGCCCTTTCCTACTTCTAGTTGTCACCTGTGGTCAAAACTTTTCATGTGATAAAGTTTCGCTTTCGAAGTTGTCCTTAACATTCATTTTAACCTAATGAGGGCTTGTACAAAGTACATGCCATCCATACATAATGTTGGGTTGACAACATACAAGGTAGTTTGCTCTAGGCCTCACTCATTTCTTAAAACACCCCTGAATCATCCCCTTCCCACCATGTGGCACTAACTGCTTTTCTCATCGATCATGTCCAAAGTACTCTCCAAGAGAAGCAAGCTGACCTGCTTGGGGGCCCCCTTGTTCAAAAAATGCATTCTCATCCTGCCCCCCACATGTCTCTTTCATTCCTATCACTTGCCTTTCCTTTATTTTCTGTCAGTATATAACAGTCCATCTTTCAAAATATTTCAAAATCCAATTCCTCATGGAAAGCCACCTTAACTAATCCCTTCAACTGTCACTTCATTTTCTAGCCTTTCAGAGCACAAATATAGTACTGATGGTCAGAGTAATTATTAATGATAATATTAACTATTTATTGAATTATTGTCATCTGCCACACACTCTGTTTTGTATTTTACATTGTAGGATTCCTAATCCTTAACTCTGAGAAGTGGGTGTTATTATCATCCCTAATTTACAAATGAAGAAACTGAGGCTAGAGTGACATGTTCAAGGTCACATGGCTATAAAGTGACAAATCCAAGATTCAAACCATGACTTAGCTGGCTGACGAATCTGTGCTCTTTCAGCAGATGCTTCCTGTGGTACTGCACTTAATTGATGGTGACATTCTTTGTAAGCCTCTCCCCCTCCTCCACCACCATCACCAAAGAAAATGTATGTTTCTCTTGTATATCCTCAATATGCTTGTTGAATTGAGTTGAACAGCTTAAAGCCAGAAAACACATATCCTATTTTTTTAAATATATTCCATCCTTGTGCTGTGCACATAAGGTAATCATTAAATGTTAATGACTAAGTGAAATGGAATAAAATCAGTGTTGTGGTAGCCGTTTTTAAGCTTTAAGAGTTTAAATGAGCAAGCCCATACACAGCACCACAGCTGGGAGCACCATATTGCCATTAAGCCAGAAGGTGGATTAACGGGATGGGAACATTTGAAAACAGACACCACAAGAATGGTTAAATCAGTTTCCCAAACCACTTTCTACAAGTAGCTACTGCTTTTCCCCCATAATAATTTCACAATAATTAGCCTGTTAGGTGAGAAATCCCAGGCAAAAAACCTGATGTCAGAAGAGTTTAGAATGGCCACTAGGTATTGAGCCAAAGTTGAACATGACACGGACAACAGGTAGAGTCATTCCAATCCATCTGATCCAAATGTAAGAGAACTGCCATCTATTATGAGCTTCATCTTTCAGGGTAAATGCCTTTGTTCTTTCCACTAGATTGATGAAATGCAATCTCACATTCCAATACAAATGGATATCAAAATATGTATTTGGTGAGGAATAGTGTCTTATGCTACCAATTTCTGCTTCCTTTTGCTTTCTTTACTCATAGCACAAAATTTCCTACTTTTTGCCAAAACCTTACTATGTAGCTTTTTAACTTAATTAAATATATAGGCAATTACTGACACCATCTGTCTTCATAGAAAAAGAACAAGAAGTGACACAAAAGACTGGGATTCTGAAGGGAATATTTAGCAAACAAAGTCTTCTAGCTCCACTATAGTGATATTTATTTTTAGAAGCCCTTATGTTATTTTAAATCATTTATGTTTCTTAGAAATAATGAATTTGAGCTATACTTACAATAAGGTGGCTTTGGTATGATTTTTTTAAAAGGAAAATATCAAGTAATCCATTGCTTTTTCAGTAAAACAAAAACTTAAACATGCTGTTGAACATCTGTTACCAGTATAGTCTAACACAGCACTTAAAATCCTTTAAAGTCCCTGAAAACCTTTATAAAGTTACATGAATCTTTTGCATAAATAGAACTGTTTTAACAATATGTATATTCCTTTAAACATATATTTTGCTTTCTTAAAGATAAGATTCATTGTGTTGCCTATTGTTCCAAGCTCTTATAAATCAATAAATAAAATGGCTTCCCTTCTTGGTGAAGTGGGTCTCCCCGTACCACGCCACATTCCTAGCCCGCACTAGAGTGCTTCCTTATTTACGTCTGGGTGGTTTTTTTTTTTTTTAACCTTTTTTGATGCCTCTCCACAAATGTCTTACCATGTAAATGATATCAAACCAACCCACTGAAACTTGATCAGTCTAAATTAGGAACCCCTACAAAATACAAGTCCAAATAAAACAACAAAATTCAGCCCCCACAGGGAGAGCATAGGCAGGATATACAAAGGAATTATAGAGAAGCATCACATACGGCTCCAAGAAGAACAAGGGAAATGGCAGTTTCCACCAAGGAGGACAACTGGGTTCTCCTACAGCAACTCCCTGAGCTGGAAGAGCAGGTTTTTGAACACACGGGGCAGCAACCGAGTGTCCTACATAAAAAACGAAGGGTACAGGATGACAGGACATCAATACAAAGAAGATACTTTTCAAAGAAATACCTATAAAACTTCTTTTCATATTAAAGACATGGTATACCAAAGACGTTGCAATCTCAGATTTGAGGGGGGAAAGACCCATGTATATATATTGCATTTTTTTATTCACTTGTTGATGAAGGAAATATGAAGAAAACGAGTTCCACAGTTACTTTCTGCAAATTGTTTGCAGACTGTATAAAATGCTTAAATTAGTAGAGGCAAAACTGAAAATTCACACTTATCTGCCATGACTTTTGAATCTTCTGGCTCATGCTGCTGAGTGGAAGCTGCATATTCAGAAACAGGGCACTGAATTTTAAAAGAAGCAATGGGGAGAAGGAGGGAGGGAAGAAGGAGGGAAATACCTCTTTTAATGCTGGTTCTTTCATTTGCTGGAAATTGAACCCAGGGATGAATAGTGTCAGAAGGGGTCAGTTAGAGCAGCCTCTGGGGTGAAGCTCACTGGAACAGAGGCCAAAGTAGGAGCAGAGCCCTGACAAGTAAGCTAGGACTGAGGAACATTTATTCAGGTGAAACTACAGGGTGATTTTTCAGTCAGGAGCTACTCAATTGGAATTTTTCCCAAATTCTAAAGCTCCACCCATACATTTCTGGAAAGTGCCACAGGACTTTCATTGATCATGGGTAGGAACCTTGGCTTTCTGCCTACACTGAAAGACAGTATTTCTTTGTCTTTATATGTCTCCTTTATTATAGGCTCTCAAAGTGCTCTACAGACAAATAATGGGGACCATGAGGTAGAAAGGTGTTAAGTGGCTTGCCCGAAGTCCCACAGTAAATCACGGGCCTTCCTCTGGATTCAGAACCACCTAGTAGGTGGTGGAGCTTCTGGGTGTGACTGCTGGCATCATGGTGCCCTCTCACATCCAAACATTTGTTTCCCTGCTAGGTGGAGAGAAATTTTCAAGATCAAGGACAGGAGAGAAAGCCTGGACTTCAGAGTACAGCAAAGCTAGATTGAATCCTAGCTCCGCAGCTTAGTTGTAGAACTTGGCACATTTCTGGGTCCTTTGAGCCTTCACTTCCACTTAAAAAAAAAAAGTGAGACAGAGAAAGAGCATGAGCTGGGGAGGGGCCGAGAGAGAGGGAGACAGAGAATTCCAGCACAGAGCTCCAACGGGGTCTCAAACTCAGAAACCGTAAGATCACAACCTAAGCCAATGACAAGAATTGGATGCTTAGCCAACTGAGCCACCCAAGTGCCCCTGACTTTCAGTTCTATAAATTGGGGATGTTAGTATTTGCCTCACAAAGTTGTGAGGATGACATAAGAAAATACCAAAGTGCATTTTGCATGATAGACCTTAAATATACATTACTTTCCCTTCTTTTTCACTTCCCCAAATCTGCCTGCTAAAGTCTGTCCTCCACTTGGCCAAATGGCAACTTTTTAAATATTGCTGCCATCAAAGAAAGATGGTATATTGGCTTGATAGAGTGCTGAACCTTTCACACCAGAGTCGGAATCAGCTCACAGAATCGCCAAATCCAAAAGGTTCCATTATGACAAACATGGTACCTGGCACTCAGCCTTCTACTGTCACCAAATGAATCAGAATGTATTAGATTATTAGATTAACTTTATGGGAATGAGGAAGTGTCCCTGTGGAGATCCAAGTCACAGAAGGCAGGCTGAGGTGCTGGGAGGGCCCTGAAATGAGCGACAGAGAAGAAGAAGGGAAGTGGACATGTGTCAGACACAGCCACTTCCTTACACCAGCCCCGCCTCTCTTCTAGATTTAACCATACCAGCCCCACTCTGTCCACAAGCTGATACAAAATGAAGGCCTGCTGTGGGGTGTAGACATAAGCCCACTGAGTTTTAGAAAAGTGACACTGTGACCTCAGAGCTAATTGAGTCTTTTTGACATATGCTACTATATTATCCCTTCCAGCCCATGACTGTATATTGAGCCAAGGTATTAACCCTTGCTGGGTACTCTTTTGGTTTAGTGTATGTAGTAGATATTTTTCATTCACACATGGAAAACTTGTTAGGGTATAGACTTGAAGAATACCTCGGATAAATTCGAGGGCAGTTTGGAAGGGGGCTTATCACAGGCCTCCTCATTCAATCATTACTTACACACTCAACTAGATTCAAACAAGTAGGCATGCAAATTGTGTAGGTGTCCTTCCAAAAACTAGTCTCCTTGAGAACAGGTTCTGTGTGTGCATTAGCTTTATTGAGGTATCACTTGCCATAAAATCCATTCTTTTAAAATGCACCCTGCAATGGTTTTTAAGTATATTTGCAGAGTTTCACAACCATCACCATAATCTAATTTTAAACCATTTCCCTTACCCTAAGAAGACATTCTGAACCCATTAAAAATCATGTCCCATGCCCTCTATTCCCCAGCCACTGGAGACTGTTTTCTGCTTCTGTGGATTTCCCTGTTCTGGACATTTCATATAAACGAATCATACACTAGGTAGTCCTTTATGACTGGCTTCTTTCACTTGACATCATGCTTTCAAGGTTCATCCATGCCATATCAGTTATCAGGGCTCCATTCCTTTTAATGGCTAAATAATATCCTGTTGTCTGGACAGACCACATTTTGTTTATCTGCTCATCAGATGATGGACATTTGAGTTGCTTCCACTTTTTGACTAATATGAATAATGTTGCTGTGAATATTTGTGTGCAAGTTTATGAATGAGTATGTTTTCATTTTTCCTGGTTATAGTCCTAGGAGTAGAATGGATGTGTCATTTGGCAACTATAAGTTTACCTTTTTGAGAAACAGACAAACTGTTTTTTAACGTGGCTGCGCCATTTTACAATCTTGCTGGCAATGGATGGGGTTTCCAATTTTTCCGTATCTTTGCCAACACTTGTTACTGTCTCTTTTATTTCAGCCATCTGTGTAGGTTTAAAGTGGTATCTCTCCTGTCTGTGTTTTAAAAGGAAGACTTTTTCCCTTGTGTTATTTTTCCTTGCTTTATTGGTTATTGAGTAATCCAACAAAGATTTATTGTGCATACTTACATCAAGAGAGCTGTGCTAGTATTATGCGGGACGCAGATATGAATAAGACAAGTCTTGTTCTTGGTCTCATTCTCCTCTCTAAATGTAAATAAACTTGCCTTGGACTGGGAATCAAGAGCTCTGAGCTCTGATCTGAACTTGGGCTCCTGACCAGGGCCCTTCCCCTCTTGCAGCCTCAAGCCTAGAGTTGGAAGGGGACTGGACTAGACCAACTCCGTAGCTCAGACTGCCCATGTTTCTTGCCTACATATTTTGCAAGTGAGGTTGTTCTTTATATAAAAAAATAATAATAAATCTGATTTACTACAGATGTCAAATAAAGTGGGAAGGAAAGGCAAATCTCTGCTGCCAACTCACTGCACTGATGGGACCAGCACCATGTAATCATCCTGATCTCACTTTACACAAGTCTTCTGTGTCCACAATGACTGGGTACAGGGACCCTCCCCAGTGAGAGCCACAGAGCAGGAGCTTTCTGCTTTGAAAATTCACACAAAAGCCTGTTAGAGAGTGTTTGTAGTAACTTTAAAGGAATACTTCTTAACTAAGCAAATTATTCACCAGCCCTGACATTTATAGCATGAAAATTACAGGAGAATAACCATCTATGGTATGAGATTATTATATTGAATGGCCATGGAAGGAGCATATACAATTACTAATCCTAGAAACCTGTAATAGGTTATAAAAATTGGGTTTTTGTGTTTATTATAGTTTAATGCCTAATGTCAAAATAAGAAAATGGCCTTCTAAAAATTCATGATAAAAAAAGGAAATACTTAAAAAGAAAAAATAAATGAGTATGTAATTCTGTACCTTAATACAAATAATATTAGTTAGGCCATCGGTCTTGAAAGTAATAGAGGGAGGATCATAAATGTATATGAGTAGTGGAAGTAACTTGAAAAAGGAGGCAGAAAAGGCAAGAGTATATTAAAATTTTTATAATTTTTTTAAACAAAAGTGAAAAACATCAATAGAGCTGCTGACAATGCAGGTTTAATTTTCAGTATTTTCCATTTGGGATCCCCAATTAATTATAAATATAGTTCCTGCACACCCTGAAAGAACTTCCAAAGTCACAGAGAAGCTTCTAGCACTACAAAGCAACTGGACTATTAATGCTGGTGACTAGGTGTCTGGGAAAGAGCTGGATCGGGACTCGGGAAATGTGGGCTTTGATCCCAGATCTCCCCCTAATTGAGGGGCCTGAGCGAGACTGTTCATCTCCCAGAGTGGCATCCATAAAATGGGGACTTGGGAATGATGGAGGACATATTAGGTCTGTGGGACAGAATTGTTTAAGACCTCTCTGGGTCCTGAGTACTTTTGGTTTTAGAGAGCCCGTCACCCTACATCATATTAAATGTATTAAAATGCACTTTCATAGAATAGGATTTAGAAATAACTGTATGAGTTGTGTTGCATTTAACTAGCATGTCAAATTTGGTCAATATTTTTAAAACATTGATTACTTTCTGGTTTTTGTTTTATATTCGGGATCCAGTAACAACCCCCGAATCCAAATATGTTGAAGGCCTTTGAAAATCATGGAGACCCTAGGCGTGGTGGACTACTGGGTCCTGAGTGCGAAGTGGAGGGCCCAGATTTTCCGCTGTCTCTGACCCCACAGACGCCACAGGCCTGACAAGAGGCAGTGTCCAGAGTGGGTAGTACTGAAAATGGATACTGTGGTTGCTCAGAGACAGCCTTGTGAAGCTGTGATATAAATCGTGTCCAGAAGCATAAATAGAATTAATAGGGAGAGAGGGGAAGTCCTCCAAGAAATGCTAAGAGTCTCATTTGTTGATCAGGGCCCAGGGCGACTGCCCCACAGAAGGGCAACAGTAAGTAGTTCTCCTTAACCTTTCCAAGAGACTCGGCCATCCCAACAGCTGCCACTAGGTGGCAACCTGCCAAGATGCTGCAGTCCCCTCTGCCTTTCTACTGATTTTTAAAAATGTAATACATACAATTCTTACCAAATATCATAGTCATGTTAATATTTTGCTAACTGAATATTCTTACAGTGCAGTGTACCAAATTCTTTAAAATTACGTATCATGTATGTTGTTTACCACGATGGGGAGCTCAATGCTGTCTGCTGATCATCAACATGGGAAAGGATATCACTTAGTAGCTACTGAAGATGGTACATTCTCTGTATGATATACAGGATTCCAGAGCCTGGGTTTATTTTTTAAGTTTATTTATGTATTTGAGAGATACAGAGAGTTGGGAGAGGGGCAGAGAGAAATGGACAGACAGAGAATCCCAAGCAGGCTCCACACTGGCAGCATGGAGCCCAATGCAGGCCTCAAACTCGTGAACCACGAAATTGTGACCTGAGCCAAAACCAAGAGTCAGAATCCCAACCAACTGAGTCACTCAGGTGCCCCCAGAGCCTTTTTCTAACAGTATCTGAGAAGAGGTAAAACTGTTCCCTATCTCTGAGAAGCAGGCAAAAACACTAAAGTCAAGACCTGAGCAAGTAAGTTCTTATGGCTGCCCCTGACTCTGCTCCTGGCAAGGCTATGGGGAAGAAGTCAGGGTCCAAACAGATTTTTGTCTGCCAGACTTCACAAGTTTCTCTTGTAGTCACTGGATCCTCACAATCTCCCTCAGAGATAGAGGCCTACACAGATAGGTCTGTGTTAACATACAAGGAAGCTGAGGCCCCGAAAGAAGAAAGTTAAAGTCACACAGACAGCAAAGGCCAAGGCCAAGACTCCCAGTGAGGTCCTGTAACTCTGGTCCAGTGCTCCTGCCACTCCAGCAAAGCCACTTGCCTCCCTCCAGGCATAGGCCCTTTACTCTCCACTACCCTGAAACTGCAGTCACTTCTTTCCCTACCAAGCTGCCTCCATCTGTCTCAACCTTATTTCATCTTGGCCTAGACATGGTGAGAAGCATGGCCTCTAGGGAAGGCTTCATGCCCTGTTGGTTACGTAGACCAAGGTCTATAGGCCTTGCCTCTCCCCAGACAAAAGAGGGCCTTGAGCACAAGGCCCAAAAGTGACAACAGAGACAAAGGTGCCTCCCTAGCAGAGGTTGATTCTGCTCTATCCCTCTGCCCTGGCCAAACATATCTTCCTGCTGAGAAGGGAGAAAAGGTATCTGAGATCTCACTCTATCCTCTAGAACATCATTCAACAAAAACATCTCAAACTTACCACACCCAAATCTGAAATCGTGATTTTATGCTTTCAACTATTCCTCTAGCAATACCCCCTCCCCTTCCCCAGCACAGGGCAAAAGTCTTGAAGATATCCTGACTCCTCTCTCTTGCACACCCTGCATCCAGCCCATCAGTAAAGTCCATTAAGATGCAGTTTTGAAAGATACGTATAATATGACCACTTTTCTCACCCTCTGCTGTCCATGCTGACCCAGCCACCAGCATCTCTCACCCGGTTTATTGCAGTAGCCTCCTAACTGGCCTCCGTTTCCATCCTTGACCTCTCATGGTCCCTTCTCCCCACTAACAACCAGAGTAACCCTTTAAAGTTATGAGGTAGATCATGTTACTCCAGTGGAGTTTGTCCTCCAAAGTTGTAAGTAGGAAATAAGGCCTTTGCATATTACTTTGTCCACTGAGGACAGAGGGAACCTTGGCCTACCCATGCCTGTGTTTCCCAGCAAGCCGAGGGGCTGGGCTGGTGGCCTGGCCTCTTATAGCTCAGCTATAGCTACGGGGACCTATGGGTTTGACAGAGGGTTTGTTCTCACTCAATGGTGGATTTCCTGTCACACTGAAACTATGAAGAATGACAGGAAAACAGGCAGGAAGGTGGCACATGCATCTCTCAACCAAAGCAGGCTGCTTCAACGGCTGTTCCCTTCCCTGCGGTAGGTGACTTCTGAGTGCTTCATCTCCCACCTGCCTTAGCAAGAGAATCTGCCTATGGAGTGAGCATTCGTCACAATTCTCAGTCAGCCTCAGAGATGCATCTGTGAGGGAAGGTCCTTCAGGACTACCCTCCCCAGTGATTAGTCATGGAAAGTGTGGCCCAGGGCGACAACCTGCCAAGGATCAGGGATGTTTGTCAGATGCTGGTATCAAAGGTAGGACTTTCAGCAAGTCACATAGCCTGTCTGGATTTCAGGTCTTCTCCTTATGATAAAAGAAGATGATAAAGAAAAAGAAAAGAAAACCTAGAAATGAATGTGCAAAACATCTATGAATCCCTTCAAGCTCTGAAATTCTATGATTGTTCCCCAAATATTGTTTGATCTATAAATTAGTCTGTTGGTCCCTTAAGACCCAGATGTCCATAAGAGAAGGTTGGCAAGACCAAACTCTCTGCTACAAAAGTTTATTTGCCAAGTGCAGACAGTCACAGAACGTGCGCCTGGGTACATGTGCCCATATCTGTAGGCTTTGCCTCCCACCCACTCCGCCTGTCACAGGAAAAGAGGCCAACATGGCCAAGGTGAGTGCAGCCTTCACCTGCCTGGAACACCCAGACACCCAAGAAAAAAGGGTTCAATACGGGGCCCTTCTCCCACACCTTCACATGGGAGCATTTTCATTCCAAAATGAAGCACCTTTTCATCCCAAAGCTTGTGACTCAACTAGGATGCAAATAGCTTGCCTCTACCTGACCCTGTCTTCTGCTTGTCACATGCTTGTTTAAAGGTGAATAAGGTTGTTGCAATTTCTGGATTGCCTCCGGCCCTGTGTTCCCCCCACTCTGCCCCAGGTCTCCAGATGCTACAGCAAGGACTGAATCCAGCACAGTGCTGGTCAGAGTGGTGGAGAGCTGGGGCCTCTGAAGTACTCCCTGCCCCTCCCGCTAGCCCTGTCTCTTGCTGAAGTTGCAATGAGCTTTTTTGCAATCAATCTGATAGAAAATATAGCCCATGTGTAATTTTTCTTTTCTAGTACCCTTGTTTAAAAATGTAACAAAAAATAGATGAATGTGGTCTTTAAAATTTTTTTAATGTTTATTTCTAAGAGAGAAAGAAAGAGTGAAGGTGAGGAGGGTAGGGGCTGAGAAGGAGGGAGACACAGAATCAAAAGGAGGCTCCAGGCTTTGAACTGTCAGCACAGAGCCTGATATGGGTCTCAAACTCATGAACCATGAGATCATGATCTGAGCTGAAGTCAGACACTTAACCAACTGAGCCACACAGGTGCTCCTGAACATGGTCTTAATAATGTATTTTACTTAACCCAACATAACCAAAATATTATCATTTCAATGTTTAATCAGTATAAACTATTAGCAATGAGATATTTCACAGTAATTTTTACCTCCTCTTCAAAGTCCGTTACGTATTTTACATTTATAGCACATCTCAATTTGAACCAGCCACATTTTAAGGGCTCAATAACAAGTAGTTAGTGGCTACCATATTAGACAGTGGAATCTAGAATATACATGAATGTCTATATGTAATTGCACTTACTGCTTATATGCTGCTAAGATTAACCACTTGCTGTTAACATTGTGTTATATCCTCATATTCTCACCTAGGTTTTTTCTATGTATAATATTATTTTCACAAAGCTGAAGTCATATATCCTTCTCTTGCTATTTTGGGTATCTTCCTACACCATCAAAAGTTGTTCACAATCCTTATCTTTAGTGATAATATCATAGACTATCCCATCATTTAGATGTGTCATAATCTTTTTAACCAATACCCAAATGTTGGACAGCTGCAATCTTTCAGTCTTACAAGTAATGCTGACATAAGTATTTTGGTGTTACGTATCCTTTGTAAGGCCTTGATGCAAATGTCTCTAGGATTCTAGTCATTTTTAACAAAATGATTTTTACAGCAGCAGTGAGTCAAACAATTATGAACTAGTGATTTATGACTGGGAGCTGAGACCTTGTTTTCTCTTTCCACGTCTTTGATACCTGGCTCTGTAACCTAGGGCAAACGACTTCACTCCAACTTATAAAGTAAACTGATTGTGTTAGATGAGTTTTAAGGGTCTTTCCAACACTAAACTTCTGTGATGTTTTTCTCTCACCCTCATATCTAACTAATTAACCTGCCAAGCTAGTCATTACACGTCCTGCAAGTCACGTCAAAGTCACTCCCTAACATTTTAAAATCCATCCACTTTTCCCATCCCCACTCACAGGCCGCCATCAATGTTCCACTAAATTGTGATGGGCATATCCAGCGCAGAGAGAGATTAGGTTCTAAAGTTAACAATGAAATCCAAAATCCAGAATAGGATTAAATGAGGTATGTGTGAAAGCAAGAGGGTGACATAGAGGAGACACATAATCACTGTTTCCAATATTGGGATCTGACACCAGCTTATATAGGATCCTGATCCCTAAAAGTTGGAGTGGAGTTTGCAGTGAGGCATCAGAGGCGCTGAGGTGCCTGCTACAAACCCAGCCCTGCCCCATCCATGGGTCACATGGGAAGACAAAGGCTCAGCAGCTTCCCCCAAAGGGCTGACAGTTTAGAGGGGAAGACAGGAACCCCCATAAGCAAAACAAGCATGCCTCAGGCAGTGTCTTCAACGGAAAAACCAGATGGAGAACAGAACAATTATCTGAGCAATTCCTGCAAGCCTGCTGTTGAGGAAAAGGCTTGACGAAATTTGTTCTACTATTTCTTTTGTGAACCAAGGGTTTAGGGAAGTCTGGGGAAGCAAAACTACCTCAGCTCCAGAAAGAACGGAATTCTAGCCTGTGCTCTATGATCTTAAGCAAACCATGAAGGCACTTTTTGATCTCAGTCTCCTCATTGGTCAAACGGAAATAGAGTAATACCAACCTTGTCCAAATCCAACTGCCTACTGGATTGAGTTGTTGTGATGGTGAGAACAATGATTATGAATGGGAAAAATGGTTGTTAAAAGGGGCAATCTAACAACTAAAACAGGCAACTGAAAATGTGTCTCCTAAAATCCTACCTCTCAAGGAAATGCTTAGTGATCAAAAATAGCATTTGTATTGAACCTTATCACTTGTAAGGCAATTTTAGGTACACTTATTTTGTTTTCAAAGACCTGCATGATAGGTATTATATCATGTGCTCCTTTGACACTTGAGGGTACTGAGATTGAGGAAGTTTAATGACTTGGCCAAATTTTACACTACTTGTAAGGGCCGGATTGAGGCCCACTCCTCGGTTCTCCCTGTTCCCCTATGCTGTGCTGCCTTCCCATCAAAATCCTTATCACTAGGCGTGCACTCCTCATGATGAACACTGGTGATGTATGGACTTGTTGAATCACTATATTGCACACCTGAAACTACTACAACACTGAGTGTGAACTATGCTGGAATTAAAACTTTAAATATCACCAAAACATTAGTATTATTAATATAAATATTAATAATGTTTGTTATATGCATTATTATATATATAATATATATTACATTTCCCTTTAATCAAGGAGACAAAAACATCAAAAGAAAAACTGGAAAAAAGCGTCTGACATGCAAGACGGGCAATTCACTTTCTCGTATTAAGAAAAAGTAGCTGTCCCCATCTGATTTGCATTTTATGCCGTACAGCAGGAAATATTTAAGTTGACAAATAGGATATTTACAACTGCAACAGATACTTGGCAGTTAGTTTTTAACAATTGTTGCAAATGTGATTTATTTGCTATTATAAGAGGGCATTACTGTGTGAATATGACTCCTGAAATTAGCTTCAGTTTAGCAAGGGGCCTTGACAGCTTGACCTCTTAATATCCTTATAATGATGCCATTTACATTCAATGCTTACTCAAGTCACTCACTGCTACATTTGTTTGAGGAGTCCACTCTAGGGCAGATGTATTATGTATTTTAACACATAGAGTTAGTGTGTGGGGTACATGGAGGCCTTCGAAGAGGAAAACATGTTTAATCAAGTCTTCACAAAAATGTGATCGTTTCCAACTTCCTACAGTGAAAATGCGTTAATGCTAATTACAGTGTACTACAGATATACAATACTTCATGTTTTCTCCACAAGACATTTTCATGGCATGGATTATAGTAAACAAGGGCATGTTTTCATCCTCTGCAACTTTAGCTTTTAATGTGACTGGGAAACTGGTACAGGTTAAGGAATGGCTGGGCTAAGATCAGTGCCATCTCTGCCAGCAGGGAATGGGACAAGGGTAGACTTGGAGCCAGAGAAAACTAGATTCAAATCCCAGCTTGGCCATTTCCTGGCTATGTGGACTCTCTCTGAACCTGTTTCTTCACCTATGACATGGGACTGTTATTTTTGAGGTTATTATAAAGATCTGGGATGTTTGTGAAGCACCTAGCACTTTGTAGGTGCTTAAGACCTGGGAGCCAGTCATATTTGGTTGTTTGTCCAAGCTCGAGTGTCACCTTCTCCATGACAGAGACCTGACTTCACTAGACAAATCCAGTAGAGCTTTGTTCCATCCCTTTAGTATATCACATATTACATTGTGTTGTAAATGACTGAATATATATTATCTTTCTTCTCCTTGATGGAAGAACCTTTGCCTCTTTACTTTTGCCTCTCTACTAACTAGCACAATAGGCTTGGACTTGCGTTCACTAGCCTTGAGCATTGAACAAAGGAGGATTCTGGGGTGCTCCTGGATTCAGTGTGGGGGCGGGCATGACAAAGACAATTAAGGATGATGGTTCACTCCAGGAGAGGGGAGAGGTAGTACATGACCCACTTCTGTCATTGCTGGTTTATAGTAGATGCCCAGTAAATATCCATCAAAGGAATTAATGGACTGACCTAAATATCAAGTGGCTTACAATAACTTATTGCTCACATATGTCTATTTTTCAAAGCATTTTCATTTTTATTGCATCATCATATTCTTCTAATAGCCCTGCTGTTCAGGTAGGATGGGTGTTCTTATAGCTCTTGTTTCCCAATTGAGGATACTGTGGCTTCATGGGGTGCTGAAATGATTTTCCCACACTCATGGTAAATGGTGGTCACACTGAGACATATAGGCCAACCATGAGTTTCCCTAAAGTTTCATAGTGAGATTTGCTGGCACTGATTTTTCTGGAATCAGGACAGTTTTCCCTGTTTTCCTATTCACCCCTTGTTCCTCTTCTGTCTTCTCTTTAGGCCCCATCCTCTGAAGCTTCTGTCTAGTTTCATTTTTCTCAGCAGAAAACATTGCACAACTAGGGAACTCATCCAGGGTGATAACTGGCTGGGCCAAGACCAGTGCCATCTTCTTCCTTCTAGAAACAGCAAGCCACAGGCAGGAGAGTCAAAGTCCCCATGAGCCTTCTGGAACCCAGCATCTCCATCAGATTATCTAGGCCAGGTGCTTTCATTTTTGTAACTTTTCACAAGAACCTTCAATCTTATGGTTGGAATCAGATCAAAGGCTCCCATCCTTCAGTTGCAAAAGCAACTGCAACGGAAGCAAAAGCATCTACTCCATTCAGTCACATGTACACTGGTTTGGTTGGGTCCGACGTGGTTTGGGCTGGTGAGGGTTGGTTGGGGCTCTCTCCCGGTTGCTGATCTCACCTTCACTTCTGTGCCTCCTGTTTTAATCAGGTGTGGGCAACAGGTCTCAGACTCTCATACAGTGACCAGCTGGCCCTGACTCAGCTCACCTTATATCTGACCAACGGCCATCTGGACTGCAGTTTGAGCACCCTCAAAGTGCCCATCTTTGTTCCCAAGAAAGAGAAGAAAATGAGCTCCCGTAAGGCCCTCTCAGTGCCGGTAAGCAACAGAAGCTTCCTGATTCCCCTTGGTGTTCAGTAACACTCAACTGCCTCTTCCTGAGCTCTGGCTACATGCCCAGCTCTGAATATAGAGAAGAAAGAACCCCAGGCAAGCCACTTAGCCTCTCCAAAATGGGTTTCTAGAATACGAGTGTATTGGCCAGAGGAAAAGAAGGGAGAGGGTGTTCCAGAAAGGGACAATACCATACTGGAGGGATGAACGAGCATGGGGCTTTCCAAGGGTAGGTCTGTTGGGGCATTTCCCTTCATTTCTTCTCATCTTGCTTCCCTGGACAAATTCTTCAATTACCAGCAGCTTCTGACAAAACCCATTTGTTTTTCTAGCTCCAATCTCATTTTTGAGCTCCAGACTCCTAGATCCACCATTCCATGGAACTTCTCTAGAATCCTCAGAGTCAAGCTGTCTCAAATTGCATTCATTGTCTCTCCTCCCCCTATATTTCCTCATGGAGGGTCCTGCCAGAGGCTGATTGGATACCGCCACCCCTATATTCGATCAACACCAGCTCATGTTGATGTTAGCCTCAACTCTGACCCCTCCTCTCCGTTCACAAAGATATGCCTTAGTTTTGCTCCACACTAAGATTCCCTGCCTCCTTCCTGTCTCTCCCCTCAGCCTATCCATCCATACAGTCAAGGTGGTCAAGGTGAAAAGCAAATCTGACTGTGCTACTCCCCTACTTAAGATTTTGAAAGAATTTCTGTCATCTTCAGGAAAATTCCAACTTCTCAGCAGGGATAACAAGAGCCTTCATGACCTTCCTCTTTCCCAGGCCCCAACCTCCCATCTCATCACTAGCCCCACTGCCAGTGTGGCTGGGGCCAGCAGTCTTATGACTGGTTGAGGTTTACCAATCTTAGCACTCAGGGGAACAAAACACAAATCTCCATGGAGACAATGGGCTAGGTTGTTTTGGGAGAAGGTGAACAGGGGTCAAGTGGACCAGATGGTGCTTAGTGTACATGGAATATGAGAGCAAATAGGGGCTCTGGCTACAGCTGCTCTGACTGCTGCCAGAGGGCTTCTGCTGCCTCTCCCGTAACAGTGGACTTCATACCCTTTCCGCAAATGAAAATCTACTTGAGATGCTAATATATCAAACATAAAAGAATTCCAGTGGTTAGTAGGACCTGTACTTGTGCCCTAAAGATGCTTTTTTTCCAGAGCACAATCTCCTGCTTCTCTGCTGAGCCTTTTCAGGTCCAAGAGATATCTCTGGATTTAAAGAACCCTTGTTCTTTGACTCTCGCCAGTGTCCCTAAAATCACCTTCCTTGGCAGAAACAGCATACATTTGGAAGGGGTAGCCTGGAGTGGGTATTAGATGTCTTGGGGGCTTAGTCAGCAGCCTCCTTCTCAATCCACTTGTCCAATGAGTTACCCTTGGTCATAGGAAACCCCTTGATCTCCTTGCTTGTTAAGAAAGTAACAGAGTTGGACTGGGGAGGAGAAATTGGTTCCTTTTAAGTAGGTCCCAGAACCTTGCTGAGAATCTACCAGGTCCAACTCCACCTGTGGCCCCTCTCCTCACCTAAGGGGCTTACAGGACCCCTAAGTTCAATGATGGACAGAGGGACAGCAGTAATACTTGAGCCTTCTGATCTAGCAAACCTAACTCCATGCCATTGCTAAAAGGAAGCTGGAAACTGAGTTAGTATTCAATACAAGACTTTCAAAGACAATTTGCTGCATTTAAGTATGTTGTTTCAGAAGGCTGTAAGCAGTTGTACTTTGAATTAGAAGCACTCTCCCATTTTCCCCATCTTGCCTATAGGTTTCAATCCTAGCTACAGGCAACATACGAGAATTCTCCTATGATCAAGAGTCTTAAACACTTCTAGGAATTGCCTGCACTCAGGAGGGAAACGTTATGATCTTCAATAATTCAAATGTCTCTACAATACTAAAGAAAAGCTATGCAGGTTTTCTGATGTAGGGATAAATTGGAAGTGCTTTTGGTTTTAGAAAGATAAATGGATGTTCTCACCC
This sequence comes from Suricata suricatta, assembly GCF_006229205.1. NCBI lineage: Eukaryota > Metazoa > Chordata > Mammalia > Carnivora > Herpestidae > Suricata > Suricata suricatta. Next base: position 104,614,045 of record NC_043708.1, read on the forward strand.
TGGTACCACCATGCATGTGTGCGTGCGTGCATACACACCTGATAGGCCATTTTTAAAAGAAGCATCCATACATGCACACACAATGCAATTTACAACCAAACTGAAGCTTCCTGAACAAGTGTGAACAGGCTATGATGCCATCAGATTTATGATCATTCAGCTGACAGCCCCCTTTGAAGACTGAAATAAAAGGAAAGAAACTGATAAAACGGCAATGATAAAGAAGGCGTATTTAGGACTAATGCCTACAAAATGCTGCTGGTTTGGACCTTGTCCTTTAAATAATATGCAGACAGGAGTGGTGGCGAAGGTGCGGGGTAGGGAAGCAGAGACTCTTCTGGGCTCGGCAAAGAGCTCTTGCCCCAAATCAGAAACAGGTGGCAAAGAACTGTCATCCAGACCCAGTCAGCCCAGGTGTATGGGCTTCCGATCCAATGTCCTCTACAATTAACTGCTTGAAGGCAGAAACCAGGTCACATGAGCTCCAGACACGCATGTTTTAGAAAAGAAAAGGAGTCACCTAACGACATTTGCACTTTTAATTAACATTCTGTCAGAATGAGCATAAAGCATTATTACCCTTTGCAATCATTCTTACTCCTCCTCTCTCTGTGCACTCTCCGCACCACAGGTGGTGAGTGGCCAAAAGGGACCATGTTTGCAAACATCTTAAAACAGCCCAAGTCATTTATAAGCATTTTAACAGCACATGATCTGTAATGAATGATTAAGTAAAACCTTTTGTGTTAAATTATGATGTTAATAATGATTCTGTCTCCTGTAATTTATTATAAATTCTCAAATGCTTCTGGTTTGATTTTGATAGAATGCCACAACAACAGAGTTTATGTGATGACTTTATTTTTAGAACTCCTTCTTTGAAGGCACACATTTCCCCGCTACTGCTGCTACTGTAATTATGTACAAAACCAATCACTCATTAGAGTTAGGATACATTATCTTCTAGACAGATGAGGCTAAATAAGCAACACATTAATAATTCAGAGAGCAGTTCATTATGCATGTGGATGCCTGCTTCATAACTGAAATAAGAACCTCATCAGCCTCTGCCAACCCTTAAACAATAGTTCTGTGTTATTGCAACCACATTCAAGTTTACGCTTGTTAAACTGCTACTTGGATTATTTTATCAAACATTCATTTATTTGTGGTCCCTTACTGCCGAGAACAGATTTTGGAAGCTCCTTTTTTAAGTTAATGATTTGAGCAATGGGTGTTATTAATTCTCAGAATATTATAAACATGATTAATTTTCAGGCAGAGATTTATTACATAAGGATTTCAACTATGTCAACTGAAATGCATCACTGTCAAAACAAGTATCATGGTGAAAATAGAATATGCTCCACACTTCAAGTGCTGGTGCTCAGAACTCAATCAATTTAAATTGTGGCTGAAGCAAAATTATATTCTCCAGTGAAAAGGAGTATTTCAGGCTTCCTTTATTTGGCTTGAAGCATTCTTGTTAGATTGTGATTTAGAAAGGTAGTTTAATAAGACTAGACTTCTACCGATAATATTTTGTCTTCTATTTTTTCCCCCATTTTACTAGAAAAGCCTAGAAATCTCCACACATTCCAAATGTAGCCAATGGGAATTTGGAGTGAAGAGCACTGGTCTGAAAGTTATGGATCATGAATTCTGATTTCTCCCTGCCTCAGTTTCCTCATTTATAAAGTAAAGGAGGGTTAAGCAACCCCCAAGGTCTCTTGAGGGATTTGATTTTATGGGGCCTATCAGCTGGGCTTCTGGACCAAGCCCGGCCCAGGAAGTCTCATGTACTACAGGGTACTGAGGGGGACACAAGAAGGGCCCCTCCCTCCATACCACAGAGGTCCATTAAAAGATCTTTTCCCTGCTAAAGTGTTTAGAAAGAAGCAATATTGTTGTGAGAGGTTACATCCTAAGTCCTCATCAGCCATCACCTTAGCTACCAGTTAATATTTTCAGCAGGAATCAACTAGAAGTAAATCCAGCAGATTGTGGCGGGCACTCTCCCAAGCACAGAGGATATAAGGGGAAGTAACAAAGAGCTCCAAGTTTCTTAAAACACACGGGCCAACAATAACCATAATACATAGAACAACACGATAATAACATCCAAAATGTATTGTCTTTACTCCATACTAGGTACTTTAAGTGCTTTACATGCATCTTTATATAACTCCAATATATTAGGCAGGTGCTATTTTTATGCTCGTTTTTAGATAAGAAGACTGAGGTGAAGAAATGTCAAGCAACTTGTGGAAGTCACTCAGCAAGCAAGTGTGGAAGCCAGAATTTAAGCCCATGCCTGTCAGACTGTGTGTCTGCCCACCGTTCAGTCCAACCTGACGTGTACTGGCTGCGAGTCAGTGATGTGGCCCCAGAGGACAGCTTAAGCTCATCTCTAAAGAAGTCTCTGGTTGAGGCCATAGAGAAAGCTCTTCTTCCAGAGGAGGCCTCATCTCGCTTTGTGATCAGGTTGTTTCCAGGCATACTGCCATTATCCACTGGCTTCTAATCTACTCCAAGCGTGGCCAGCACTCAGCACCATGGCCAGATGGTCACGGAGGAGTCTTCTCATGCTGTAAAATCCATTTAGGTTGTAATTTCCTTGGCAAACCTAAATGGATTTTATAACATCAGAAGAGTTGATTACACAAGTCCACCTTAAAAAAAATGTTTTTTGTTTATATAATGCTTTGTACTTTAAATAGGCATGAGCTTATTTGATCCCCATGATGACCCCAAGGAATAGATAAGACAGGGATTATCATACCATTTTACAAATTAGGAAACTGAGGCTATGCAAAGCTAAGTGAGCTGCCCAAAGTCATAAAGTTAATTAAGTAGCAGAGCTCAGGTTTCTTGATTTAAGACCCTCTCTGATGAAAAGGTTTCTTGGTTGGTTGGCTGGCTTTTAATTTCAATAACTTACCTTATTTGTGAAATTATTTAGTTTAACAAATCATAATAAGACCTAACAGCTTTTGACTGCTTGCTCTGTTCCAAGGTCTTTAGATACTCATCTAATTCTCACAATAACACCGTCACCTCTGCTATCTGGCTGCCTAAAAGACAACCCTAGATTATCAACAGTGTTTTCCTCTGGAAACTGTGGAGTTGGTTAAGTCTGAAAAGAGTTCTGTCATTATTAAAGCACATTTATTAAGCACTTAATATAAGCCAGGAACTTCACTCAGCATGAGAGATACAAAGACATTTGCCAGAGTCCCTGTCCTCAGGAAGTTGAAAAGACATAGAAAGTAGATTGGGGCACCAGGGTGGCCCAGTTGATGAAGCGTCCAACCAGCTCAGGTCATAATCTCACAGTTCATGGGCTTGAGCCCCTGCTTCTGATTCTGTGTCTCCCCTGCCCCATCTCTCTGCCCCTCCTCCCGCTTGTGCTCTCTCTCATTCTCTCTCTCTCAAAAAAAAAAAATAAATAAACAAATAAATAAACAAACATAAAAAAAAGAAATAGAAAGTAGTTAGCACATACAAAGGAAAAACCACAAGGCCTCATGTAGGTGCTGTTTGAGTGATGGCCCCTCAACCTGCTACTGGAGTTCTTAGGAGAAAAGAATGTGGACTGGCAGGGACAGGTCTAGTTCTTCCACTAGAAAGAAGGAACTTGGCCTAGCCTTACAGACTAAGGAGTCACCACGTGGCAAGGGGAAGGAGATCTCCCCAGCAGAAGGGATGAAGGCTGAAGAGAGCCCATGGTCTATTAGGAGATAGCAATGAACCAGGTGGGCTGGGACAGAGAACTTGGGAGAGTGGAAACGGGAGAAGTGGTTGGAGAAATCCCCTGAGCCAGTATGGGAGAACAGCAGGCCAGCATCTGGATTTCGTCTTGTAGGCATGGAGGAGACACTGAAGACTTCTGAGCACTGACCAACCCGGGTCTGAGAAACAATCGATCTTGTGGCAATGCTCAGAATCCCAGGCACCAGTGGGGGAAGGAATAGCCCAGGAAATTACATTTAGTTTAGGTCCAAAATACATTGGGATCTGTGGATGACTTCAGAGAAAGAGCAATAACAATAGTATACTGTTTATCAGGTGCCAGGTGCTGGGCCAGGTGCTTATTGAATCACCAAAAGTCAGACAAATTAAATGACACATTCAAGGTCAGTCAGGTTTTCAACCTTAGTCTTTCTGATTCCACACAACTTTTCCACCAAAGAATTCTGTTTGTATCCCCACCTCCCAGGTAGAAAGGAGAAGCAGCTGTCCAGGCCATGATGCTCTGGAGTAGGATGGTAATGGAGATGGAAAAGGCACAGCCTGGAGACACATACCAAATGTCCTGGCTTTTCTTTCAGATTCTTAATGAATCACAACTCCAGGTCTGGGAGGAGGGAGAGTAGCAGTCTCTGTCTGTAGAGAGGAAGACACCTCAAGATAGCCCGTCCTTACTTCTTGCCCAGTAATACTGGACAGTGAGCTCCTCTGCCTTGCTTTGGAGCCAAGATACATGGCGTTGAGCTCAAGCCCGCTGCCAGATGCCTGCCTACCTCTCTCCCTTGCTGACTGGGGCCTAGTCATGGGTTTGCTAGTTTATATACTATGGCAGCATAAGACAAGTCTAGAAAACAAAAATAACCTTGGAATTATCTTGTGAATTCATGGTAATTACCACGCAATTACATGCTCAGTAACCACAATGGAATTCCAGAGTATTTACAGTTCACTTCCACATACAAAAACTCAGGCTTCTGGGCCTTCATGGTGAAGGCAGGAACATGGCACAGCCGGCCATGATAGGGTGAGCAGGCCTGGTGCTCATGCTCCTCCAGACTGGCTGAATAGCTGAGCCAGAACTTCCCTTAGCCATTCTGATTACCCTACCAATAATTTCACCAGTACACTGGAGTTACAATGTCCTCCAAAAGATGTCTACTGGGGGCAAGGCCCGGAAGTAACTGCCCTGGGTTATCATTCTCTGGGGGTCTTCTGCCATTCTCTAGGGTCTACTTCTGTCCCAAAGCACTCACTGACTGGACGCTCCCTGAATTACACTGGAAGAGTCTCTTAAGTCAGAGGGAAGTGCTATAGACTTATTCTATTTCATGCATCCATTCTTTCTTTCATTCAAGAAATGCCAAATGCCTGTTCTGCACTAGCATGATGTCCAGCCTAGAGATTCAGACACCAAGCAGTGCCTTCCTTCAGAGAACACCCAGTCATGACAGGGAGGCAGCCAGGGGAACAGTTCAGGATAGGTCAGGGTGATTACAACGCACAGTTGTGCGGCACGTAAGGGTCCAATAATTTTCTTCTGCAAAATTAAAATTCTCGGTGGGTACAAGTGGGACAATACTAAGGGAGATGTACAACTCAAGATGCATTAGCCTGTGGGAGCCTAACATTTTTATAGATGTGGACTCTGTCTACATGCGGGAAGATCAAGCTTAATAGTACTGAAATGTGACCACCAGATATGGTCCTTTCTGTAAGTGCTGAAAGAAAATATATGTGGGGAGATATGTCACAAAAGATGAACATGAAATCTGAGCAAGAAAGAGACGGGGAATGTGTATGTGTTATACAGGGAAAACCTTTTCACCCTCCTCTGGGCACTAAGTCAGCCCCCAGCTCCCCTGCATTCTCTCAGAGACAGAAAGAATAAGACTTGATGTTTCACAACAGGGTCAGGCCACTATGATCCTTGCAGCCATAGGGGGACCAATAATACCTCCGTTTCCTTCCTCTGTTCCAAGTCACTGCACAAGGGCAAGCACCCGGTTGCCCAATGCCTAAAGGGCCCCAAAATTCAAAATTGGTGCCAGACACCTTCACCGCCCTAAGGTTGGAGGTGGCCCTACAATGCTGTTCTCCAAATTTCCAGTTATCCAAGGACAAACATAACTGATTTTCAAAGGCGAATATCACATTTACAAAGGAAGTGCTATAAAATTGCCAGGATCCAATACTTTCTTGTGTACACACTAAATTTTTAAAGTTCTTAGGAAATATTATAATTGAAATACTTTAGGACTAATGTAACCAGTCTCTTTGGGATAGTTCCCACTGATAGGCAAGCAAGAAAAAGAATAGCAGTTTCTCAAATAAAGAAAGCAATTGGAATAAAAAACTCTCAAGGTGGACTACCCGTAGTGACTTGTTTCCAAAGAGTGTAGTACAGAAACAGGTAAAAGTAATTTTATAGTTTGAAAACCTGGCAAAAACTACCTCAGCGAGATCAAAATTGGCATCATCCATCACAAGTTGTGTTGATACAACTTGATGTACGAGGTGATGAAAATACCTGCATGGTTCTCTTCGCAAGAACACATGACCCCAGTTTAGTCCAGAGAAAAACGTCGGACAATCCCAACAGAGGACATTCCACAAAATACTTGATCCACGCTCCTCAAAACTGTCACAATCATCAAAAACAAGGAAAGTCTGAGAAACCACCACAGCCCAAAAGAACCTAAGGAGACAACTAAATAACAATGTGTTGTCCTGGATTGAATTGTGTAACAGAAAAAGGGATTTAGCAAAAACGAATCAAATCTAAATCAAGTATAGACTTGAGTTAACAGTAACGAGACAATCTGTTTCCTTATGAGACAAACATACCACAACGTTACAGGATATAGGATAGAAATTCTCTGTGTTATCTTCACAACTTTCTGTTAATCTACAACTGTTCTAAAGTTAAAGTTTATTTAAAAATTTTGTGAAGAGGGGCATCTGGGTGGTTCCGTCAGTTAAGAGTCTGACTTTGGCTCAGGTCATGATCTTGCAGTTTATGAGTTCGAGCCCTATATAAGGCTCTGTGCCGACAGCTCGGGGCCTGGAGCCTGCTTTGGATTCTGTGTCTCCCTCTCTCTCTGCACTTTGCCTGCTAATTCTCTGTCTCTCTCTCTCTCAAAAAATAAATAAACGTTAAAAAAATTTTTTTAAACAAGTATTTTGTGGAGAGTCTTACATGCAGCTGTGGTCTTTTCCAGTCGAGGGAAGTCAGTCGCTATGCAGTGATGACGACCGAGCTGAAGCACAACAACCTCTCGCTGGTTTTCCACTATGTTTTTCTCCAGATGTGTAAGGCCCATGGCATCGGCTATGACATTGAGGTACGAAGGCCAAAAGTTGGCCAAGGTGAACCAAACATAGGCCTATAGGTGATCTAGGCAGCTAATAATTCAGTGCCCCTGCACATAGATATTCTCTAAACATTAGTTAGACCTGTATTTACAGGAAAGCTGAGGGCTGCTTGGGGAGAGGTGAACAGGCAGCTCCACAGGGCGGGGGGCACCTGGTTCTGAGAAACTTAGCTCTGTCCTAAACCGGCATGCCCACCTTGGTAAAGCAAAAGTCTTGTAGCTCTTCAGGCTTAGGAGGCCTTTTGGGGACCATCTCTTGATCCTGAGGCATATCCTGAGCTCCCTGAGCCCACTCAAAGCTGCTCATCAGTGAATATCCTCTGTCTCAGCCCGCTTGAGCTGCCATAACAGAACACCACTGACTGGGTGGCTTAACCAACAGAAATTTATTTCTCACCATTCTGGAGGCTAGGAAGTCCAAGGAGAAGGTGCCAGCTGATTCAGTTCCTGGGGAGAGCAGTCTTTCTGGTTTGCAGGCGGCCATTTTCTCACTGTGCTTCAACATGGTGGAGAGAGAGAGAGAGATCTCTGGGGTCCCTGGATCCTTTTACAAGGACACGAGTTCTATAGGAACAGAGCCCTACCTGTATCACCTCATTTAAATTGAATCACCTCCTTAAAGGCCCTGTTTCCAATACAGCCTCATGGGGGGTCAGGGCTTCAACACATGCATTGAGGGGACACGCATTTCAGTTCACAGCATCCTTCTACTTCAACACAGTGATTTCTTTCTAGAAGGAGTTCTGATACAAAAAAAAAAGTTTTTCCCACTTTTGGTCTGTTGCCCGTGATACTGATGGCTCCTTCAGCTGCTTCATCCTTGGTGTCGCCAGATAAGGGCAAATGTGCTTAATATCACCTACCTAAACCTCCTTGAGTCCTAGAGACTCAAGTTGCTCTGAGAAATAGTTTCATGATTTCACACTTTGATTCAGATTTTCAAATCTGAATCTGATGGCTTATTCTAAGACCTGAGTGTGACTCATGCACATCTACCTGTGGAAGACCCATCCCACATGACATCACGCTTATTAAAATATAGTCACTTCCTTTATTAAAAGTCATCTATAGATAATGACACAACTGAGTGACAACCAACTGATCAAATGTTTTGCTTTGTAGACATTCAGTTCTACATTTCTTAATTTTCATTTCTCATACTTGAGAACAAATACAGTTTTTTAGGGGTCACTTCTTTTTGCAGGCTCTCAAAAAGCATATAGACCTTAGGCATGAGGCCAACAGTGAATAGAATAGCCTAACTCCCCCCACCACACTGCAGGGCAACATCAGAGGGCATAAGGCTCTTCAGTTAGACTGATTTACACTGTTTGTAAACACATATAATGGAGCTCATATTCCCTTACAAATTACATTAAAACTGGTAATATATAAGAAATAATGAAAAAGCCAGATTGAATTGATTTACCTGAAATTAACTCTTACATCTGCTCTATACAATCCTTTTGGATTAAACAGTTTTTAGCCCCAACTGATAAGACCAAAAGCCTTCCATGTACCAGGAGGTGGCTAAATCTAAATTTAGCTTTTTCTGAATATATTTTATTTTATTTTCTTCTAAAATATCAAAGCAGAATGAGCTCTGTGAATAGGCATATTTGTCAGGGAAAGTCTCCTGCCCAAAAGAAAATATGCTCCATAACTTTCTATTGCCTGAAATTATTATTAGAGATTTATTTCTTTGGCTAAAGGCTTCCTACTTGATTGGAGTTCCAGTACTTCTGGGAAAAGTAAAACACCTAATTTTATAAGTTATGTATACCTTTGTGACTCTGAATCAATCAGATTCATTTCTAAGAACAAATTTTAGTACAAAAAAATTGCTATGGCCCCAGGGGAACAGAGGATGGTGCAGAGGGAAGAGTTCCACTGAATGTGAGAATGACAGAAAGAGGCAGAGGGGCACCTAAGACATAACTCATTCTATCTCCTGGTCGCCTGAACACACACCCTATAAAGGATGCGAGATGAAATGGGGGAGAAAAGAGAAATATGGATTGGGAACAATGGAGTGACAGAACAATATGAAGAAGAAAAGAGAGAGGATAGAATCCCAAGATAGGAAGAATCCACCAAAAAGGGGGAGGAGGGGATAAAGAGAAAGAAAAAGAACAAATAATAACAAGAAAGTACAAGAAGAGAGAGAGATTTAAAAAAATAACAAAGAAATCTTAAAACTCTGAGGTGAGAAAAAGGAGTCACTGGAAATTCTCCAACAATTTCCTTTCTCCAGTTTTCCTGAGACGGGGTCTCGTCTTCTCACACCTTAGGGTCCATCCATGGTCTGAACTACCCTCTTGTTCTCTTAACTGCATTTTCCTGAAAAGACAGGTGACAGAGCCCCTACTGTGTACTGGCCACTGAGCTAGGCATTAGCTTAACTCTTCATCGTCTCTCTAACCTTCCCATCTCTTCTGTAAGAAGCTATTATTTCTCCTATATCACACTGGGGGATTTAGTTTCAGCCTTTCCCAACATTACATAGCTATGCAACTTGTGGAACTAACCTTTGAATCATAATTATCTATAAAGTTAAATATGATTCTTTCTCTTACACCAAAGGTGTCCCCTATGTACCTTTTCCCCCTAGGACTATTTACATTTTTAAAATATTATTACCAATGCAGTTCAAGAATACTGGAAACTATTTCAAATAAAATAGTCCATCTAGGTACCCCTTATGTATTCTTTAGCTGAAGGAGCACAAACTTCTCCTTAGCCCCCGTGACTCTCTCTACCTTACAGAAGTGGGGAAAAAGCTGCATTCAATACTTAACTTCTCTATACTGTTACTGCCTCCTTAGGTTATGCAGAATCTAAAAAGATGAGCGTAGTCTCTGCTATCCCCTCCCACTCTTGGTCAAATCTAATGTGGGTCCTCTTTCTAGAAAAAGAAGCAACATTAATAATACATCATTGTCAATGTTACCGAAAGAATCCTCAAAAATCCTTAATCTCAACATTTATGTCTTTCTTCCCATTATGATCACAGAATTCCCAATGTTCCTCTTCCAAGCTGTTAAGAGGATAAAAGGGAAATGAGATCACTTCACGAATTTATTTTTCCTTGCTGAATATTGGAAGGAAGCATTACTGAGTTTGTAAGCAACTTGGTGGGTCTCGTTCTTGGTATTTCTGTAATGCTACAGAACACCCCCACTGATTTCCTAATGAAATGAAGTTGTAATGAAAGCCATATGGAGAAAAGTGTCATGTTTACTGCCTGCGACAGTGTGGGGCAGGGCTGGTCTCACACATACATAGGCAATGTGCCATGGGCCTAAATAGCTCCATAACCGCCAGCAATCATTTTTTCAGGCCAGGGTATTGCCATGGTGGCAATCATTAGGGCTGTTCACAAACGTTCTGATTCTCCTCCTTCAAGGCACATAACAGAATTATGCTTCCCCAGCCCTCCCCCTGAAGTCAAGTATGGCCATGTAACTTGTTTGGGCCGAGAAGGGGCTGTGTCCCTTCATGCAGAAGCCTTCAAGAGCCACTTCATGAGTTGCCATGTCCTTTTTCTTGCTTTGGAAATCATGGAAGCTCACTGAGACAGAGCTGCCGTTGCCTGGGTCCCTGAGTGTCCCAACAGTAACCCAGGCCAGCCCACGTGGGAAATGGAGGATAAGCCAGAACCACAGAGTTGTTATAAACAACTAAGAATTGGGTTGATTTTTTAAATTATTGCAGCATAACTTAGCCTATCTGATTGATTCAGAAATCAATATCAAGAAAAGGATGCTCTCCAGGGGCACCTGGTTAGCTCAGTCAGTTAAGTTTCAGACTCTTGATTTTGGCTCAGGTCATGATCTCACAGTTTGGGAGTTCGAGCCCTACATTGGGCTCTGTGCTCACAGCTCAGAGCCTGGAGCTTGCTTTGGATTCTGTGTCTCCGGCTCTCTCTGCCCCTTCCCCACTCACACTGTGTCTCTCTCTCCTTCAAAAATAAATAAACATCTAAAATAAATTTTTTAAAGAAATGGATGCTCCCCAAACTAAAAACTAGTATCATTTCAATGTGTAATCAGTATGAAGTGACATATTTTACATTTTTTTTTGTACTCAGTCTTTGAAAGCCACAGCATATCTCAATTTGGACTACTCATGTGTCAGGTTCTCAGTAGTAGCCCCATGTAGCCAGTGGCTACCATATTGGACAGCACAGAAGGAGAAGCAGGATACCTGACAGATGAGCTAGTCAGTGGTTCTCAACCCGGGCTGCCCATGAAAATGACCTGAGTGAGGAGCTTTAAAAAGTACAGATGGCCAGGGGCACCTGGGTGGCTCAGTCGTTTGAGCCATCAACTTTGGCTCAGGTCATGATCTCACGGTTCCTGAGTTCAGGTCCCGCATCGGGCTCTGTGCACTGACAGCTCAGAGCCTGGAGCCTGCTTCCAATTCTGTATCTCCCTCTCTCTCTGCTCCTTCCCCATTCAGATTCTGTCTCTCACTCACTCTCAAAATTAAATAAATATGTATATATTTAAAAATTTTTTAAAAAGTACAGATGGCCAAACAGGGCTGAGATTAGGATGAGGCAAGTGAGGCCTGCACCTGGAGCACAAAATTTAAGAGAGTATAAAAAATACTCAGTAAGAAAGGTAAAACTATTTTTAATGCATTATCTTAAAGAAAATTAATGCCAAAAAAGTCCATGGTCAACAAAATATCATAACTTTGAATTAAAAAAACTGAGTTTTTCCTTTGCCTTGGGCTCCAGTAGGGCTCAGTATGACACTGTATGCAGAGCCCATTAAATCAGTATTTCTGGAGGTAGGGCCCAGATGATTCTAATCTGCAGCCAAGCATTGAGAGTCACCGTTACAATCCAATGTCTGTCCTGATGCCTATGTTCGCCAATAAAATGTGGAGTCAAGAGGCAGCCTTAATTCTGGCATGCAATTTTTTTTTAAACCAAATCTCATGAACACTTTTTGTGTTTGGACTCCCAGTGATGAGGAGTTCATAATTTCTGGGAGTGGCCATTTCCACTACTGGACAACTCCAGTGTTAACTTTTTATTTATTTGGAAAAAACTGGTTAAAGATAGCTTTCAAAAAAGGATAAAATCATGCCTCTCATATAGATACAAGAATAAAAACATGATAAATATTTTACTTAACAAAGAAAACTTAGATGTTATAATCAGGGAAGAGAATCTAAAAAACCCAGACATCTTTATAGATCAGGAATATTGAAATGGGTATGCAAAAGGAGAGAAAATGAGTTTTTCCACAAGGGGAGCAGGTGAGGGAAATGGACCCAACGTCTCCCAGACTGGAGAGAATTTGTCTCTCAGTCACCTACAACTTAAGAGTCATAAATATTGCCCACTGAATCATGCCACAGACAACACATAGTTTCTATAGACATACAAATTATTTTCCACGCAACAAAGTGCTTCCTTATATATTTTTACCCATTGCTCTCAGAAGAGTGGTTTTCAAATCCTGATTTGCATGAGAATTACCCAGGAAGTGAGCTAAAAAGTAGATTCCCTCCCAAAGATCTTGAATTTGGATGAGGCCTTTTAGGAAGCACACTAGATGATTGTGACAAAGGTGTTCTCAGGATCATATTTCAAAAAACACTGGCAAGAGACAGTAAGTGCTGACAGAGATGTGGAAAAAAGGGAACCCTGTGCATGTTGATGGAAATATAAACTGGCTCAGTTCCTGTGGAAAACAGTACAGAGGTTCCTCAAAAAAACTGAAAATACAACTACCCTATGATCCAGCAATTTCACTTCTGGGCATATACCTGAAGAAAACCACATCACCATCTCAAAAAGATATCTGTACCTCCATGGTCACATTATTCACATAGCCAAGACATGGAAAAAACCTAAGTGTATATTGATGGATGAATGGATAAAGAAAATGTGATGTACATGTATATGAGATGTGAGGTATAAATATAAATACGCATATTTGCTACAACATGGATGGACCTTGAGGGCATTATGTTAAGTGAGACAAGCCAGACAAAGACAAAGACAAATACTGTATGATATCACTTATATATGGAATCTAAAAAAGCTGAGCTCAGAGTAGAATGGTTGGTTACCAGGTTGGGAAGTAGAGGCATTACACAGATATTGTTAAAGGGTACCAACTTACAAGTAGATACATAGGTTCTGGTAATCTAATGCACAGCATAGTGATTATAATGAACAATACTATTTTATATAGTTCAAAACTGCTAACAGACTAGGTTGTAGTAAATGACCTCACCACAAAAAGAAATGATAATTATAGGATGTGATAGAAGTGTTAGCAAAGGCTAGAGTGGTAATCATATCACAATATATAAATATATCAAGGCATGGTATATTTTAGACTTGTACAGTGTTCTATGTAAATTTTATCTCAATTAACAACAACAACCATGTCCTAAAACATCTCCACTCCATATTCTGGAGATTCCTTTTCCAAATGTGCTTCTCACAATGTTTGACAGTTGCTCTGGATTTCAATTCCAACTAGTCTTAGTAGTCTTAGTGTAGCAGGTTTCTCTGTATCTAAAATAAAATCTTATTTCTTTTTTCCCCAATTCAAATTTTATAGGACAGACAAGGAACTGTTTTTATATTATATGAACACCTGAAAAGAGACAAGTTGGGAATGCTGTGAGTACAAAGTGTGTCTATGAGATGTAATAAGCTAAGAAAATAGACTGTGACAACCAATAAGAATGATACTTCTCATGAATTTTAATCAGCATGCTGATTTACTGGAAGTCTATTTTGTTTTATTTAGATCTTCAAGTATTTCACAAAATGACTCTAGATATGTCAGTGGGGGTTCATAACAATAACTGATTAATTATCCAAAATTGATGGGAAATAGTCTAGTTCCAACAACATATTACACTGAAACACATACACATCGAAGGCACAATAAATCTGATGAGGAACCAGCTCAGACCTCCGTATTTAGCAGGGCAGTTGTCATTCTGGCTTGCTTAGAGAAGTGTTCTGGGGACTTGGTGAAATGCTCCCCCAAAAGGCAGGATCCATAGGCCCTCCTTAGTTCCCATTTCAGACCTGCTATAATCTTCTCAAGATGCATGTTATGTTAAGAAGAACCTTGCTATCACCACTCAGGAGCCTGCTCTGTTTCCTATTTCCTGCAAATTTCTCTCCAGCATATTTTGGAGAGCTAGCAAATTTGTCTTCTGATCTAGGATTCATACTTCTGAGACACAATCTTAATTTCATATCTTGGAATATGGCCATTTGATACCTCTAAGCTATCTTAACTTAATTGGGAAACTGTTTCTGCTCTGTATTTCTCTTCCTTGTGACTTCTATTTCGGTGTAAACACTGTGGCCTCAAATTGAAACACCTATACACACTAAGACCTGGTCTCATCAAAAAGCAAATAAGAGACAATTCCTCTACTAAGCACCGATGTCCTGAGCAGCCTCAGTTCCCCCTAGGTGCTTAGTCCCCTGGAAACTGGTCCCAAGAGCTGCACACTGAAACGGGCAAAGATGTACACAGGATCGCTCTCAATCCCCCTTTCCAAAGTACAGTCCTTTGTTTTACCACAGCAATGTCAGTTATAACAGGCCATCATCTGCGCAATGATATTCAATGTCACCAATCCCTTTGAACTCATGCAAATGTTTTGATTTCCTCCCCTTTAGAGCCAGAAAGGGGCTAACAATTTAATCTAGTGTTTAGTCTTAAATGCCTCTCTTCACTTGGGTGGAGAGCTTGCCAGCTTAGTCATCCCCTCCAGTCCCCACCTTTCCCCAAGGTCCCAAACACATGTAAAATTTACTGGGTCATGGTAGAAGAGTCCCTTCACTGTTTATTTTAGGCTCTCTTCCCCATTCTTTTATCATACTTCCAGGAGAGCAACAGGATGAGACATAACACCCCAACGAGCATACATTCACCTTATCTGCCTGGGCATTCGTGTCCGGGAGAATAGACCCAGGAGAATAGAGCCTGTACATGTGCAGGGGAAGAGTTGCACTTTGCTTCCCGGGTGCCTAGAGATCAGACCAAGGAGCAACCAGCTCACAGCATTAGGGAAGGTCAACTACAGAGTGAAAGGGCATCTGGAGGGCTGGTTGGTGGGGAGCACAACTATTGGAGCTCAAAGAGGATGCTGCTCTTCTTACAGACCCAGATCTTCAAGGGGACAGCTTGAAGAAGGCCTGTCACCAGGTGGCAGGGCTGAGCAGAGGCTGACATGCAGGAGGCAGGACTTGTGTCCTACAACTGACAGGATGAGACAGGGATAGTGTTAATGGGGCAGAGGCAGAGTTCCTGCAGTATGGGCCACAGGAAGACGTTCACATGGGTACTTGTGCACAGAAGAACCAAACAAGAGGACAGCATCAGGGACTTGAGGAGATAAAAAAGATTAATGTGAAAAAGGAAACCTCCAATCATCAAACTGATCCAACAGCAGTTGGTTTGATGCTGAAGCCCACAGAATGAACAATGTAGACTGGTGACCAAGAGGAGCTCACCCAGCCACTCTATACCTGCTCCTGAGATTTCAGGCAGGGATGCCTCGGTGGGCAGGCTACCTTTGGTGGTGGACATAGTCCTGCTGGTGTAGACAGTATTACCACTCACATTTCCTACAGAAAGGGCACCGATGATTGCAATGGGACTCATGAAGACTCTAGAGCCTTGTGCACTGCTTCCGTTTTTCTTTCTCATCCCTTCCTGTAGCCGTAGAACCAGAGAATGTTGGAGCAAAGAAGGACCCTGGGAATTAACTGACTCTCATAGCATACAAAGGAAACTGTGGCTTTGGGTGGGGATGTGGTTTGCCAATGTCACACAGTAGTGTGAATCTGAATCTCCTGAACCTATGTGTGCTTTCCCCATATAGTATGGCTGCCTCGTAGAGAGAAACCTATCATGGAAAAGAGATTCTCAGCATACTATGAAGTGCATTACTACCTGTGCAAATGTGTACCAAGCTTGTTAATTTACTTTTCCTGAGTATTAGGTAGGATTCAAGATTATCCCTGAAATTCTCACTTGCATGCAGCTGAACTTTCTTGAGTGTGCAATAAAAGGGCACATTACAGTTCATACAGAGGAGTTGCACTGACATGTAGTCATGGAGGTTAAGAAAGATGATTTAATAAACAATGACCAGGAGACAGACTTGGTTTTTGAGAACTCATATGGAAAAAAAAGATGAGCAAATACATCTTTGTGTTGTTTGTGTTGATTTTCTCTGAAGCTTTAAGCAGAGGCTTTCCATGAGATGGCTGGACTTTGTCCGGCTTTGTTGCAGTCATCTCCCATCAGGTGAAGAATGTTAGGCACCTCTATAGGAAAGGGCTCCTAGAAGGATGATCTTACAGACCAGAATTTTGTGGTTTGGCTTTGCCAGAATAACTTCATATTGACACCAGTTATAGTGATATATTTCTGGAATGAAATTTCAAGGAAGGATAATGAAGGAAATTCTAGAAATGAATTATTAGAGGAGAGGACTAAGAATCTCTCTAGCTTCTTGATTCCCAACCTGGGGACCATGGATCCAGAAGGCTAAGAAGGGATGATGAGAGGGGCATGAATCCATGTGTGGACCCAGCATCATACACACACACTATAATATTTTAAAGTATGGGTCTCAATCTTTAGTACACACAAGAATCATCTGGGATTCTCAATGAAACTATACATTCCTGGATTCCAAACCCAAATTTTCTGATTTATTGATCTGAAATGGAACCCAGGAATCTGTTTTAAGAAGCAGCCAGGGTTTAATACCTACTGACTCTGTGGCAATGAAATACAAATCACTTTTATATTTATTTATTTACTTATTTTTAAATGTCTATTTATTTTTGAGAGAGAGAGAGAGCAAGCAGGGAGGGGCAGAAGGAGAGGGAGACAGGGAATTTGAAGCAGGCTCTTCACTGACAATGCAGAACCCAAATGGGGTTTAACTCACGAACCATGAGATCATGACCTGAGCTGAACTTTGGAAGCTTAACTGACTTAGCCACCCAGGTGCCCCACGTACAAATCACTTAAAAATTATTGATTCTGGGGCCCATGGCTGGCTCAGTCAGTACAGCATGTGATCTCAGTAAGGGTCATGAGTTCGAGCCCCACATTAGGTGTGAAGCCTACTTACAATAAAATTCAAAAAATTTGTTCTAATAAACAAAAATTAAAATTACTGACTCTGACATTGCCTTTGGCTTTTATAAAAGAAGAGATAGATACTAATGTTCAGTAACTATGAGGGGTAAGGGTCCTTGCCTTTGGGGGCCATAACTCCAAAAGTTTGGAAGCATTAATCCAGTCCAATTCCTTCATTTCAGAAAAAAAAGAAATGAAGACCCAGAGAGCTTAAGTAACTCCCCCCCAAAGTCACACAGCCAGTGGCAGGACAAATGGTCTCCTGTCCTGGGGCCTGGGAAGCTTTCTGCTCCCAGCCTGACCCAATCAGGCTGGAAGGCAGCCATTCCAAAAGTGTTTAAGCCTTGCACTCTAGGATGAGTTATTTTACAGGTAACAATTGGGAAGGAAGTAACCTAAAGATCTTTGATACCAAAAGTCCACAAAATAACTAGAAGAAATACCCTGAAGTTTCATTTCTTTTTAAAAAAAATTTTTTTTAATTTTTGAGAGAGAGAGAGACAGCGCGAGCAGGGGAGGGTCAGAGAGAGGGAGACACAGAATCCGAAGACAGGTTCCAGGTTTTGAGCGGTCACCACAGAGTCCAATGCGGGCTTGAACCCACGAACCATGAAATCATGTCCTGAGCCGAAGTCGGACACTTAACCAACTGAGCCACCCAGAAGCCAGAAGTTTTGTTTCTAAGTTAAAACTTAAAACAGTCTAGTTGTTTGAGAGTGTTCACTGACCATAGGATGGCATGCAAGTTGTCTCCGAAATCTTCTTCAAGTGTGTTCGGTTTTATAAAGACGGCTGTTCAGGAATGGGGCACATTGTCCTAGGAACATGGATGGAGCACTCAGACATAGCAGTAATTATTTGCAGACATGAAATAGAAGATAATCCCCAGACAAAAGTCTCCAGAATAATGAGGTGCAAATATCTCTGTAGACAAGGACATTGTTAGGTATAAATTATACTTAGCAACAATTCTCTTAAACTGATTTCAACAATTTTTTTAAATGAGCTCATACTACTTTCCTAGCTCAGTGGTAGCCTTTCACTAGAAATGACTGAAGCTATTCTTATATTCTGCTAAGTTGATTAATAAAAAATATTTATTGCACAAATCCTCTTTGTTGGCAAGTTAAAATGGAGCCTCATCTTTCATATCTCCCTGAAGATTGCCACCTTGTGAGATTGAAAATACTCATTAAATTCCATCACCAGACAGGCACAAATGAGAGGGTGATTGTTTTTAAGCTTGTGAGGGGAATCGTTGGTAAACTCATTTGTTTGGATATCATTAACAGAACAATCGGTGAGGATCTCCAGGGGGTCCTCATGACCTTTGCTCGAAATCTCTTCATCATCCATCAAGAAATATCAGCACCTAATATGCAAGGCGAGACCAATTTTAAGGTGAGGTGTTAATTAACTAACGATTCTGGTTAATTTCTATACAAGGACTGAAAATACCTCATGCTGTATTGTAAACAAGTGCTAAACCACTTTTTTTTTTATTGTGAAGCAGTACATATCTTATAATGTACAGGGTCAATATTATAAGGTTCCCACTGAACCTGTTAGTTAAATTTAATAGTTTGAAATTTTTTCTTTGAAATATAGTAGGCTTGTTTTAAGTTCCTGCCGGTTCCAAACCTAGTTTACATGACAACAGGGCTTTCTGATATCAGAGGTGAAACTGAAGTGTCACAATGGAACCAAACCAGAGACTGTCACAACCAAAAATCCTGAATGTAATCTACTTACATTTCAGAAAATGCAATGTCTGGCCAAGGATTCCTGGGGAATCCACATTGTACCAGAGTCCTGAGACCTTAGGAAGGATAAAGGATAGAACGGAGAAATAGAAAAAAAAGCCCTTGGCATATACATGGGCCATTTACTCCACTGTTTCTCCAAGTGGAGCAGATATTTCATCACTAACCTTTTTAAGCTTCCAAATGGCCTTTAAAGATGGTCCAGAAAGCTAGTTGTATGTAATTGATTAGAAGTCTCCAAATTCGAGAAACAGGAGTAAGAGCAAGAAAACAGGAGCAAGATCCATACAAGAGTTTTTGAAACACTGGCAGAACAGAGATAAACACTTCATATTGATCACCAAGATCTGCATCTGATTCCCAGCGTGCGCCTTCATCATGACTGAACAGGTCAAGTAACTCAGAGGACTCAATTGGAAACTACATGTGATTGTTCTCTTAAATGGAAAGCCCAACAAACGCTTGCTGTAAAAGTGTAAATTTTGAATGTTTTTTTCCTTGCACTAGGGCCTGGTCTCTTTAATAACAGTAATAATGATGATTCCTCTCCAACGTGATTTTATGAGTTGGAAGAATGACCATTGCTTTTCCCGCAACATGACTGAGAAGACTTGGTGAAAATTGGGCCCGGTGTTGCATCAACTTTCATTGGTCCAAAAGGATCTAGCTCTTCATTTATATTCTAAGTTACTGTCAACTAGCATCGTTTCATCAGTTACTGCTATGTGCAAAATTCTGAGCAATTTAGTCTGCCTGTGGCATGATTAGTTTAGTCTGTCCAAAAATAATAATCAGTGCTACAGATTGAATTATGTCCTCCCCAAATTCAGATGTTGAAATCTTAACCCCCCAGTGTGACGGTATATGGAGAAGGGATCTTTGAGAGGTATTATGTTTAAACAGGGTCAAGAGTGAGCAGTGCCCTTATGAGAGATCAGAGAGTTTGCTTGCTCTCTTGCTCTGTCTCTGCCCCCCAACCACTCTGAGAGAATACAGCAAAAAGGGATGTTTGCCTGCAAGCCAGGAAGAGTGCTCTTCCCAGGAATTAAATTGGCTGGCATCCTGAACTTGTACTTCCCAGACTCCAGGACCATGAGAAATAAGTTTTGTTGTTTAAGCCACTCAGTCTCTTGTTATTTTATTATAGCAGCCTGGGCAGGCTAAGACCACACAGACTTGGTAAACTCTGCACTTGACAAAAATGAAGGCTATTTCTCTGATGTTTACCGGACTTTCAAAATTATCAAAAGTCAAATGTTCTCAAATAGCTTTTAAATACCTCATGGTTTCTAGCCTTCTCAGGTGAGTCAGTGTTACCTCGACTTTTTTGTTTTTACTCTCATTAAAAGGTCCAAAGGTAAAATCTTTAAATCTCAACAAAATAGAAATAATAACAAAAACCTGGAAAGTGAGATAGTTTCATTTTTGGTAATATTTTCTGTCTACTGCCTTAGTGACATTCTAATAAGTATTTTCAGTTTATAAACTAGGATTTACCAAGACTGAATAAAAATGGAAGGTGGTGCAGATAAAGCATTTAACAAAATATAATACCATTTCCTCATAAAAACACTAAACACTATGAGTAAAAGGAAACTTCCTCAATTTGTTAAGGGCATTAGGAGAAACCCATAGCTAACATCATAGTTAATGGTATAAGACTGAAAGTTTTCCACCTAAGATCAGGAGCAAGACAAAGAGTCTGCTTTTACCACTTCATCACTGTATTGCCCTATTCTAGAAAGGGCAATTTAGCAAGAAAAAGAAGTAAAAGGCATCCAGATTGTAAAGAAAGAAGTAAAATGATCTCTATTCTCAACTAACATGATCTTGTATACAGAAAATCCTAAAGAACTCAGAAACAACCTGTTAGAGCTAATAAACTTAAATTTAAGAAGGTTGTAGGACCCAAGATCAGTATACAGATATAAATTATATTTCTATATACTAGAAATCAACAAACCAAAAATATTTTTCAATTTTTTAAAGTTTATTTGTTTATTTTGAGAGAGCGAGAAAGAATTAAGCAGGGCAGGGGTAGAGAGAGGGGGAGAGAATCCCAAGGAGGCTCCATGCTCTCAGCACAGAGCCCAAAGTGGGGCTTGAACTCATGAACCATGAAATCATGACCTACACTGAAACCAAAAGTCAGAGACTTAACCAACTGAACCCCCCAGAGGCCCCCCAAATTATTTTTTAAATTCAATTTACAATAGCATCAAAAGCATAAAATACTTAGGAATAAATGTAACAGAAGAAGTACAAGATCTGTCAATCATAAAAGAAAGAAGACCTATTTTAAATAAATGGAAAGAGACTCTGTGTTCATGGAGTAGAAAACTTAATACTGTTAAGATGACAGTACTCCCCAGCCTAGCTGGCTTTATTGTAGAAATTTGCAAGATGATCCTAAATTTCCTGTGAAAATGCAAAGGATCCAGAATAGTCAAAATAATCTTGAAAGAGAAGAACAATGAGGAATTATGCTTCTCAACTTTAAAACTTAACTACAAAGCTACAGTATTCAAGACAGCGTGGTACTGGCATAAGAGTAGACATAGATCAATGGAATAAACTTGACAGTCCAAAATAAACCCATACATCTATAGTCAATTGATTTTCAACAAGAATCCCAAAACAATTCAATGGGGAAAAAATAGTCTTTTTAACAAATGGTGCTGGAGAAAACATATACACACATACAAATGAAGTTGTACCTCTATTCCACAGCATACATAATAAAATGGATCAAAGACCTATAGCTACAACTATAAAACTCCTAAAGGAATACACAGGTATAAATCTTCATGACCTTTTGGCGAGCGATGCCTTCTTAGAAATGATACCTAAAGTGCAAGGAACCAAGTAAAAATAAGTATTAATAAAATTAATAAAATTCAGCCATAAAAAGGAAATGCAGTTCTGATCCATGCTACAGTACAACAGGAATGAACCTTGAAAAGATTATGATAAGTGAAGAAAGCCAGACACAAAAGGCAACACATTATAGGATTCCATTTATATGAAATGTCCAGAATCAGCCAATCCATAGAAACAGAAAGATTCGTGGTTGTCAGGAGCTAGGGAAGGGGGAAAATAAGGAATGGCTGCTAATGGGCGAAGAGTTTCTATTTGGGATGATGAAAATGTTCTGGAATTACATAGTAATAGTTTCTTCTGAGTATACTAAAAGCTGCTGATTGAACTCTTTATAAGGGTGAATTTTATAGTTTGTGAATACTACCTCAATGAAAAAATAGTGAAAAGGTTGGGGGCATTTTTCTGCCCAATGAAAAAAAAATGCAGCAATGGAAATAAGTGTTCCTATTAGACTACTAGGATGACTAGACCCGTGCTTCTCAAATTATCTGTACTGAAGTTTTGTTTTTTCCAACTTATTATGGATCAGTTCTTTTATAAAATACAACAAAAATGAATTACTAGAAAAATGAAATGAAAAAAAATTAAAGATGTATAAAATAGAAGCCAATTTTTGTTTCATTAGATTTAGCAGCCATAAAAATTTCTATGATGGTTGCCTAGTTCTTACTCTCAATTTTTTTACTCATTTCAAGACTGATGACACAATTCGTAGATGGGTGCTTATTGACAGGAATGCTTTAACTAGTCTAAATTATGCTCAACTCCAAAAAGGAGCAAATAATTGGGTGGGAGAAAGAGTTATAAGGGCTCTTTAAGTAGTTAATATTATTTTTATTGTTCATTTACAGACTGCCATTGAGGACATTGAAGCCATTCTAGGAGTAACAGAGGAAAACAAAATGAGATTTGAAGAAGAACTAAAAGAGTCCATAGATACTAAAAACCTCTCTAAACCTGATAAATGAATGATCCTGGAATGTACTGCTGATTTTAGATTTTAATCCAGAATCAAAAAAAAGGCAACACTCCTTTGGCTGTTAGGAATAAAAGTGGGGAGTCAAGTTAGTGCTTTGTTTGCTAGGAGGTGTATCAGAACAGATTCTAATGGAATGCTCTTTTTAAAAAAGTATTTATTAGTGGTCTTATTTTATTTACTAATCTAAAATCTATTTGTGCTTTTACTTGAGAGTGTTGAATAATCCCTTTTTCTGCCTGAACTCAGGAAGGAACAGTCTAAGGAGAAAGTTACAAGTCTTACTGACAACACTTTTGCTTCTACCT
This sequence comes from Suricata suricatta, assembly GCF_006229205.1. Lineage (NCBI taxonomy): Eukaryota > Metazoa > Chordata > Mammalia > Carnivora > Herpestidae > Suricata > Suricata suricatta. Next base: position 104,637,250 of record NC_043708.1, read on the forward strand.
CTTCATAAACTTCAGGATTGTGTGCTTTTATTTATCCTTTATGAAGTTTTCTCCTATTTTTTTTTTCTTTTTGGGGGGGAGTACCTTACCTCAGCCATTGAACTCACTTTGCTGGCTGTGAGTCTTTTCCAAGCTCTGGCTAGGATCTCCTCCTATTTCTAATAGTAGTTTGTCTTCTGCATTTAAAAAATTAAATAAAGGCTTAATCGTTGCTATTTAGCAAAACACAAAGGGTTTTTTCCCCCAAGAAAATTACATTTACATGGATTTTTTAAGTGACCCTTTATTATTCATTGTAATTTTTTTGTACCTAGCCACTATTGTTTGTTGCCATTTCTCAAAAAGTTAGGCAAGCCAACATCTAGTTAACCAAAGCATCAGAATTTATCTAGGTGGCAGTATCTGCTCTTAGTAACTTGAGCCCTCTAGCTTGAATGAACATTTGTAATCCCTAAGTCTCCATTTAATACAGCAGTAGGATTTTTACAATAGTAATCCAACAGTGCCTGTTAAAGTGCAAATTGTTAAAATTATGCAGCACTGACACTCTCTGCATTTGCTTCACAGTTGTTCGAAATATTTCAGTTATCATCCAGGTTTACTGAAGGGTGAAATATGCAAGTCACAACACCAAAATCACAGACTTGTTTTAAAGAATAACCTTTATACCTTTAAAAATATTTGAATGTATGGGGGAAACAAGGAGCATTTTTTATGTATGGAATTTCAATAATGTTTAGCTGTGCCGCAGCCACAAGCTAAGAGCTCCTGCAATAAAGTCAACATTTTTGTGTGTGTCAGCTTTTGTTTCTGCTATGGTTGGAAATACATGAATTAGCCAGGTTTCCTGCCTGTGCTAGGTATGACGATGACCTCTTTTTCTTGCCAGATCATTCTAATCCATATGAGGGGCCCATTGTCCAGACACTTGACGGATAGGAAGTACTACATGCCCATTAGTGTCTCGCCTCCACTGAAGCCAGAGCAACATAAGGTCCAAGAGACTCATTAGTTCACTGGCACAATCGAGTCCTGAGCGAAAATGAAACCCTCTGTCTCCTTATGGCTCTCATCTGCTCTGGACTTTAAAAGAAAACTGTCTCTGTTTTGTTCAGCACAGCAGTGGATCTTTCACATGGTGAGAACCCCTCTTAACAGTACAAAACTGTTTAATCTATCAGGGAAGTTTTGTATGTGAATTTTGATTAGCACTCTCAAGCCTCAAGCTGCTGGCAATAGTAAAATGAGTAAATGAGTTCACTCTCCTGTACCTTTTTTTTTGTACCCACTGTGACTGGTATTCTGAAACAATGCACTTTCTCTCTTCGCATCTTTCATTAGCATACACCACAGAACGCCTGTTTCCAAAATCAGGCCTCATATTCAGATTCAGGTCTTCCTAGAAAATGAGTGGGAGTAAGGTTCTCTACCTAAAAAGCTATAGCTTCAAAATGAAAGCAGAAAATTTGGTATGATAAAACAGTCACTTCCAGTAATTAAGTGGAAGAAGCCAGAGGACCAGATGAAATTAGCAAAATGTTTTAATTACAGAACATTTGAAAAGAAGCACAGGCCCATTATCTTTTATATGTAGCAAATATGTAGCTACATATATGTAGCAAAGACACTGTGCTACTGGCAAACTAGGATAAGCTTGGAAAACAATCACATGTATGTGTACAATGTTTCAAGTATCCCAAACATAAATTGAGATGAATTACTGAGCTTTTACTATTCTACATAGAAAAATGAAATATCTGTCAATAAGAGGATGTCCTTTTACATATTATCCATTTTATATTGATTTTAAAGAGACCAAATAGGTAATATTTAATGATAAACAGCTACCTACTTATCTATCTTCCATAACCTACTTCCATTTACCTTTAATGAACACTTAGAAGCTAAGTGTGTACTGTACTAGAAACTTCTTACACATTATTTTATTGCATCTTTCCAACAACCCCATGTGGGTACAGGCTACTACTGTCCTCACTTAACATAAGAGGAAACTGGGCTTTAGTAAGCGTACCTCAGGGCATGTCTCAAGACTAAATGAAATTGAGAATTTGCTCTTTTACCACAAATTCTAGCATCTCGTGTAAATTAGAAAGTTCAGATTCACTTGTGCAAGATCACACAAGGGATTTGCACTTTTTTATAACAAATTCTAGTGTTGCTTAAAGGACAGTTCAACTTATGCTTCTTGCTAATAAACTCAACTTGCACACTTGACAGTATCATGAGGCATTATAATTATGTAATCAAAGAAACCACGAGAAGAGAATGCAGTGTCAGTGGAATTCTCCTATGGTGATGGATCTGGGAGAGTCCAGTGGGGGACTAATGATGGAAAAGGTGCAGGAGAGTTAGGGAGCTGTGAAGTCCTGTTTGCTTGAAAATGGGCCTAAGGTCAAGAAATTGGGTTAAGAAAGGACTTCCAACAAGACAGAGTAACCTGGGAGGAGTCTGGGAGCATTATTTCAGCAATATCATCCTACAACTTGCAAGGATCCTATTGTTTGGATATATATTTATCATAAGTAATGTATTAGTAACCATCTAATAGTTTTAACAATTAATAATCATTTGTATGCATCTGGCACCTTTCTTCTAAATAGCTCAAAGCACTTTACATTTGTTATCTCATTAATTCCCAACACTGTCCCTTTGAGGAAAGTAATAAGTATTTTAACATTTAAATGTTTATCTTTTAGAATTTCTCAAGCATACATTAATTATATTTCCAAAAATGCAAATGTTCATTGGTTTTATTTTACTGTTCCTCTGGCTTTAATGTGCATAACAAATTTGTTCAACTCTTTAAATGTACTAATAAGTAGTAAATCTTATCAGAAAACTGTAAGTTGCCAAGATAATGGGAGGGTGAAATTTGGGATTGCAGGGAGGGGAGTAAAGCATTTGCTGCTTTTCTCACTGGAAAAAGTTTGGTCCAGTCCATTGCAAACGCAGATGAAATGTGCTGTGGATCTTCCAAATCTTTTCTGTATCCCATTCTTTCCAAAAGGTATGCCTCAGCAGGGGAAGGACTCTATCTATCAGCCGGAGCTAGATTGAGCCACTAGGTAGATCTTTGTTTTCATGATGATTGTATCCAAGTAGAGCAGAAACTGGATGAATTCTATCAGGAATTCCATCCCAAAGAGTCACAGAAGAGTAAGGGTCAGAAAGTGGTCTTTCCAGCCTCACTCTCTCTGGGCTGCTCCTACCTTCCTCAATTTTCTAACTAGAAAAATGGCAGATAGTAATACCTGCTCCTTAGGGAAGCAGTAGAGATTAATTGGCCAATGCAGGGAGAGTGTTTCCAAGATGAAACATTCTACATAAATGTTTAAGTATTATTATTGCACTGCTACTTCAAATGCAAGTTCTAACTTTGAAATGTGATTATACACTTTCCTAAAAAACCCTTCATAACCACATATATAGGTTTATTTTTCACTCTAACAATCTAACTCATGGTTGTGAAACTTTATTGCACTTGATGGAGGACCCTGGCTTTTATTAGTTTTAAACTGCTGGTTGCTGGGGTATTTATGTAAATGAGGGAAAGATACCAAGACAGTAAATAATCTGCATGTCCCTGCTGTTTAAAAATCTGTTGGTAGAAACAACTTTTGTTTGGTTATAAGAAGACCCTAAACATAGAACAGAAAAAAATATATAGCTTTGGCATCTATGCATAAAACTGCATTTTGGGTTTAGGTATTTTTTTGACACTGTTTTTTTCCCCCAAGCATTTCTTTGCCTTTCTGTAAAAAGTTTGTTTTACCTCTATGGTTGCTACCATATATATCATATAAATGTACTCGGAAAAGAGAGATCAATGAGTAAAACTACATCTTAAGAATTTTTTAATTTAACAAAATGTTATTAAGTATACCAAATAGCTAATTATAGCTCCCAGAAATAAAGGCCAAACCTAAATTTATTTTAGTCACCTCATAAGGAATGTTATGATGAAATCATGGTCCCATAAACTTGACTACAAAACAGTAGAACTTCCATTGGTTGCAAAATAACTTCAAATTCAAATTCTCATTCATTTAAAGATTCATTCTGCCCTGCTTCCCAGCAGAGGACAAAAAATAACTTACTTTGCAATCACTGAAAAATTTAAAATGATCTAACAACACACAACTTCTGGGTTCCCTTTATAATGAGTTTCCATTCATCTTTTTTACTTTTATTTTTAATTTTTTAAATGTTTATTTATTTTTGAGACAGAGAGACAAAGAGTGAATGGGGTAAAGGCAGAGAGAGAAACACACACACAGAATCTGAGGCAGGCTCCAGGCTCTGAGCTGTCTGCACAGAGCCCAATGTAAAGCTCGAACTCATGAACAGCGAGATCATGACCTAAGCCAGAGATGGACACTTAATTGACTGAGCCATCCTGGTGCCCCAATTTTTAAGTTGAGTATCTATAACCATGTTTCTAAGCCAAAAAATTAGATTCATTTGCAATAGTGAAAAATCAGAAAGGTCTAAACATTCAACAATAAAGTATTACTTTAAAATTATGTAATAGCTATATAAAGGATCTCTATACAGTCATTTATAAAATCATAGGTTACTCTAACTACTGTATGATCTAGCCATTCCACTCCTAGGCATTTATTTATTCAAGAGGGGAAAAAAAGTATATATTCATACAAAGACTTGTTACATGAATCTTTATAGCAACTTTATTTGTAATAGCCAAAAAAACTGGAAACAACCTAAATGTCCATCAACATGTAGATGCATAAATTATGAGACATCCTTACAGTGGAATACTACTCAACAATGAAAAGGAATAAGTTATTGATAAAGTCAAAGACATAAACGAATCTAAATATAATTGTGCTGAATGGAAAAAATCCAGACAAAAAAAGAGTACATATCCATTTACATAATATTCTAAAATATACAAACTATAGTGACAAAAAACAAATCAATCATTGCCTGGAGGTGAGAAGCTAGGGGACAGGTGGTAGGGAGGAAAAGAAAGATTGCAAAGGAACAGAAGGAATTCTGGGGGTGATGGGTAGTTTCACTATGTTGATTGTGAAAATGGTCTCTTGGATGTGTACATATGGCAAACTTACCAAACTGTACACCTTAAATATATGTACACAGTTTGAATGTCAATTATACTTCAAAAAAGCTGTTTTTTTTAAAATCATGAATTAGGAGACTATAAGAAAAATGAAATAACATTTAATTATCCTTTTTTTGAGAGAGAAAGAGAGCAAGAGAGCACATGTGCGAGCAGGGGAGGGGCAAAGGAGAGGGAGAGAGAACCTCAAGCAGGCTCCACACCCAGCACAGAACCCAACTCAACACAGGGCCTGATTTCACCACCGTGACATCACAACCTGAGCTGAAATGAAGAGTCACACACCCTACCGAATGAGCCAAATGACATTAAGAAGCATATTTTTAAACAGCATGAAGACTAGGACTCCAGTTATACCTTTTTAAAAATGTGTACATGTATGTACATACACACATACACTCATGACTCTAAGGAAGTCCCCCCACCACCAAATGTTAACAGTGGTTACTTATTTTTCAATTTTTTAATTAAATTCTGGTTTGTTAACACAGAGTGTAATATTGGTTTCAGAAGTAGAATTTACTGATTCATCACTTATATACAATTCCTAGTCCTCATCACAAGTGGCCTCCTCAGTAACTATCACCCATTTAACCCATCCCCCACCCACCTTCCTCCATCAACCCTCAGTTTGTTCTCTATAGTTAAGAGTCTCTTATGGTTTGCTTCCCTCTCTCCTTTTTCCCCCCCTCCCAATATGTTTGTCTGCTTTGTTTCTTAAATTCCACATATGAGTGAAATCATATGGTATTTGTCTTTCTCTGACTTATTTCACTTAAAATCATGGAGCAAATAAAACAAAAATCTAATTTTGGGGAGTCTGGTAAAGAAAAATATATGGAAGTCTTCACTCTAAGTTCTGCTACCATCTCTGAATCCATCCATATTGCAAATGGCAAGATTTCATTTTTTTAAATTTATTTTTATTTATTTATTTTTAAATAAATAAAATTCATTTATTTTTGAGAGACAGACAGAGACAGATCATGAGCAGGGGAGGGGCAGAGAGAGGGACACACAGAATCAGAAGCAGGCTCCAGGCTCTGAGATGTCACCACAGAGCCCAACGCGGGGCTCAAACCCACGAACTGTGAGATCATGACCTGAGCCAAAGTCAGACACTCAATTGACTGAGCCACCCACATGCCCCAAGATTTCATTCTCTTTGATGGCTGAGTAATATTCCACTGTGTACATACACCATTTCTTCTTTATCCACTCACTGTCAATGGACATTTGGGCTCTTGGTTATTGTTGATAATGCTCCTATAAATATCAAGGTGCATGTACCCTCAAATCTGTATTTTTTAATGTTTTATTTATTTGGGGGGGCAGAGAGAGGGAGACACAGAATCTGAAGCAGGCTCCAGGCTCTGAGCTGTCAGCATAGAGCCTGATGTGGGGTTCAAACTTGGGAATGGCAAGATCATGACCTGAGCCAAAGTAGGATGCTCAACCAACTGAGACACCCAGGCACCCCCAAATCTGTATTTTTGTATCCTTTGGGTAAATACCTGGTAGTACAATACTGGATTGTAGGGTTCTATCTTTAACTTTTTGAGCAACCTCCATACTGTTCTCGAGAGTGTCTATACCAGTTTGCATTCCCACCAACAGTGTAAGAGGGTTAGTTCCCCTTTCTCCACATTCTTGCCAACACCTATTATTTCCTGTGTTGTTAATTTTAGCCATTCTGACAGGTGTGGCATGGTATCTCCTCATGAACAGTGGTTACTTCTAATGGTAGAGTTTCCTTCTTCCTGTATTTTCTATTTTATAATGAACCTTTTTGAATTAATGGAGCAAATAAAACAAAAATCTAATTTTGGGGAGTCTGGTAAAGAAAAATATATGGAAGTCTTCACTATAAGTTCTGCTATGAAAAGTGAGAATGAGGGGGCCTAGTGGTTCAGTCAGTTGAGCGTCTGACTCTTGATTTCAGCTCAGGTTATGATCCCAGTGTCATGAGATAGAGCCTCACATTGGGCTCTGAGCTGAGCATGGAGCTTGCTTAGGATTCTCTCTCCCCCTCTTCCCTGCTCACTCATTCTCTATTAAATTTTTTAAAAAGTGATAATGAACTTAGGGACACGAAGTGGAAATGTTACAACCGCTTCACTCCTTCAAGCTCCCAAAGCTATCACCAGATAGTAATGGCAGGTTCCCTAGCATCATGGATTGAAAGTTTTATTCTAAGTTTAATATTCTTAGTCTGAATATTCTAGAATTCTACACCAGACCATGCCTTTAGTACTGTAACTGCTCATGCAAACAGAGATGCATGTAGGGTAAGTGCTTCTCTTCAACTGCAAATATGTGTAGGGACACAACTTATTAGGTGACATTTTTAGTTTTTCTAAATGTGCATAGAATATACAGAAGCACATACACACGTGTGTGCACAAAACATTTTCTTTAGATTTAAAGGTCTTGAAGGGTTTTAGTTCCAGCTCTTTCCTTTATGGACAAGTAACTTCTCTCCAGTCTGCAGTTTTCTGGTACTAAAATAAGAAAGTAGAACTGATATTTAAGCTTCCTGCTAGCTCTAATGATTTATGATTCTATGCCAACCATTATCAAAGTATCAAAAGGGCAAAACCATATATGCCAGAGAAGAAGGTGACTTCTTTTAGCTTTCTTCTTCCATTCATTGTAAATCACGGATAATAATATTTTGTAACTTTGTATAGCCTTTCAAGTTCCCCAACCTACTATCCAAAATGGCTGTGATTTTAAATAGTTACAAAATGTTTTATAATTTTAAGATAATTCCTTGAGATGCGTGGGGCACCTGTGTGGCTCACTGGGTTAAGTGTCTGACTTCGGCTCAGGTCATGATCTCGAGGTTCATGAATTTGAGCCCTGCATCAGGCTCTATGCGGACAGCTCAGAGCATGGATGGAATCTGCTTCAGATTCTGTGTCTCCCTTTCTCTCTCTCTCTGCCCATCGCCTGCTCGTGCTCTGTCTCTCTGTCTTTCTCTCTCTCAAAAATAAACAAATTATCAGAAAAATTAAAAAAGATAATTCCTTGAGATGCAGTTTTCTCTCAGAAGGACTTGTTTTGACTAAAGATAGTAGTAAGCCAAATATATCCTTTAGACTGGGATCAGGTCTTTCATTCTTTGGGCTTTTACTTTCTTGTACTCTCTTGGGTATTGCTAATCACCTAAAGTAATGGAAACATTTTATTTTGAAAGCACTGTATCTGAACTGATGGAATGTGTATCTTGGTTACTAGAAGATCTTGGTGCAAATAGATGGGACAGAAATGAAAATCAAAGCTTTAAATGTCCATTTTCATTTCTGCAAACCCAAAGCAAATCTCCTTTTTACATCGGCTTTGCAGGGACAGGATGGAGAGAAGCATGCAGTACAGTCTCTGAGCTTTTCTTTAATTTGTATCTGGACTCCGAAAAAGATGGATGATGTATTTTGCAATACTCCATTTTGCTATATAGCAGATGTGGTCCCTGGTGAACTGCACAAATAAGACATAAACCCCTGAAACTAATTTTACCTGGCACCTTTAATCCCATATTTTACTGGCCTCCCTAAAATACACTGTTTCCTGGGCAATGCCTGTAAGTACTCCAGCCAGCCTTTCCAGGAAGTGTTCTGCCATCTACGTAGGAGGGCTAGAAAAAGAAGCAGGAACTACGGTGATTCTCCAACCCTTTATGGAGCCCACATTGATTGTTACGGCTAAAGCACTTCTTTAAAGTTCACTGCCAGAGCAGAAATCTGTTTCCTTTATTCTCACTGCCAACTTAGATTCTTGGTACTGAAATCTTGAAAACAAAAATTTATAGATGATGTAAGATTTTTAAACTACTTATGAACACTTTTAAGATTACTTTGTCTTTTGGGGCATCTGGGTGGCTCAGTTGGGCTTGACTTCTGGTTAGGTAATGATCTCAGGGTTCTTGAGTTTGAGCCCTGCGTCCGACCCTATGCCTGCTTGGAATTCTCTTTCTCCCTCTCTCTGCACCTCCCCCATTCTCGCTCGCTCTCTTGCTCTCTCTCTCTCTCTCTCTCTCAAAATAAATAAATAAACAGTAAAAAAAATACTTGCCTTTCAGTATACCTGTAGAGTTTTAAAATTTTCTAATTATGGAACATATGCTCACTATTAAAAAAACAAACATCATCACATAGCTTCTTAAATAAATAATGAAAAACTTGAAAAACAGAAACATTCAGGGAGGAAATTAAAAAATCAACAATTATTTAAAAGAAGGTGGGGGTGGTTATCTGGCTTAGTCAGTGGAGCACGTAACTCTCAATCTTGGGGTTGTGAGTTCAAGCCCCATGTTGGGTGTAAGGATTACTTAAAAGTAAAATTTTAAGGGCTCCTGGGTAGTTCAGTTGGCTAGGCATTCAACCCTTGATTTCCACTTGGGTCATCGTCTTGTGGTTAGTGAGTTCTAGCCTACATCAGGCTCTGCACTGGCAGCACAGAGCTTGCTTGGGATTCTGTCTCCCACTCTCTCTCTCTCTGTCCCTCCCCTGCTTGCTCTCTTTCAAAACTAATAAACTTAAAAAATAAAAAATAAAATCTTTAAAAAGAATCAATAATTATTTCACCACCCAGAGAGACGTACTGTTAAATTTGGGGGTGTATATCTGCTACTATTCCTACCTAAGGCCTCTGGATTTGCCATTCCTTCTTCCTGGTACACTCTTCTCCCGGAAGTCTGCCCAGCTCACTTACTCACTACATTCAGTCTCTGCTCAACTGTCACTAGACCAGAGGGGTCCTCCCTCCTGTAGCACCCATCCTTACTGCCTATCCCCCTACTTTGCTTTTTCTTCAAAACATTTAACGATATGTGGTATTACAAAATAAATGTATTTTTTATTATATGTCTAAGAGTGTAACTCCTAGAACAGTACACCTATCACTAGTAAGAGTTGCTTGATTAATACATATATTGCATTTTTCTTATCAAATATATGTTGAGGGGCGCCTGGGTGGCTCAGTCGGCTGAGCATCCAGCCTCAGCTCAGGTCATGATCTCACAGTTCATGGGTTTGAGCCCCACGTCAGGCTCTGTGCTGACAGCTAGCTCAAAGCCTGGAGCCTGTCTTTGGATTCTGTGTCTCTCTCTCTCGCTGACCCTCCCCTGCTCATGCTGTCTCTCTTTCTCTCTCAAAAAAAAGAAAAAGAAAAAAGAAAAAAACTATCAAATATATGTTGAGTTCCTACTATATATAGAGTCTTTTATCTTTGTATGTATAATTTTTTAATAAGATCAAGCAAATATACTGTTTTGAAGACTGTTTTTCACTTAATGATAAATTATGAAGACACATCAGAAATTCTTATCCAATGCAATGTTAACAATAGCATAGAGGATGTTAATAATCCCCTATTGTTAGAGTGCACAGGCACTCTAATACATTCTTCAAAATACATGTTAAGGTCAATGAGGTGAGATCATTATTAATAATATTAACAATGCCTTATATTCACAGGTACTTTATAGTTTACAAACTATTTTCATATCTCATTTGAACCTTACAATAAACTCAAAGTAAACAGAGCAGAAACTCAAATAGGTTAAATAAATAATTTCCGTAAAATAATAAAACCATTACTAGGGAGTGCAAGCTCAAGCCTTGGTCTGTCTCTGCAACCCAGGCTCCTCACTGTATCTCCTTGTCCCTGGTTGACACTGTCACTTTACAGATGAGCAATCCACGCTTAGAGATGGGAGTAGTGATGTGCCCAGAATCACATAGCTTCTTCGTGAAAGAGTACAGACAGAGTAGAATCCAGGACTCCTGACTCCCCATCCAGAGCTCTCTCAACTACACTATCTCTCAACTACATGCTGGCTTAATAAATTAGAAAAAAGAATCCTAAATTACTCCGTAGTTAAATCAGCGAACAATACATGCTGTTATACTTCTCTGAAGATTGCACAGTATATTTGCTTGGTGCTGCGAAGTGCCAACCTGATGACACTTGCAATCCTCAGATTATTTGATGTGGTTGGGAAGCAAATGAGATTCCAGCGCCCCTGTTGCGCATAGGTGCTCAATGAGCATTTCCTGCATGGTGGGGAAGTGCCCTATATTTACAGTATTTGATCCAGTTTAACAGCAAGATCTAACGTTAACACTAGCCTTGTAAAAGTTTTTGCCCTAGTTCACACAAAAACAAGATTCTGAGATTATGACTAGCAATTCTTCATGAGTTGATTTATCTGAATAAAACCTATAAGGTTTTGAACCATTAGGCATTCGATTTAGAAAAAAAATCTTAGCATACAGAAGAATAAACTGAAAAATGGAACAGATTTGTTTCTTGTAATAATTATGAGCAATATCTCAAACTCAGCATCCTTAGACCATTGAGCTGTGTAGGATAAATGTGCTAATTAATCAATTACTACCCAACAATGTACCCTGTTTATTTACTGAAATGCACCAGAAACGTGTGCAGAACTGGTAATTATTAATCATCTTCAGTAACAAATATGACTCAAGTTCACCTTCATATAATTAATAGAGCATGTAGTTAGCTTTAACATCTTGCTTTATTAGAAATAGCAACAAGGAATTAAAAAAAAAAGTCTGAACCACACATTGTGATTCATTGAAATGCTGGCTTGGACTAAATGTGCCTATTTTCCATGGCAGTGGTGTTACTCAGACCCATCTAAATTATGGCCAGATGCAAAGTTTTTGAAGCTAAACTTTTAAAGTTGAATAAAATGTTAAGACTTACCAAGAAGTTGTAAAAACAGTCCAAAAAATTTCCATATGTGTTTTACTCATTGTCCCCAAAGAAAACCCACTTTTTAGAGCTTGATAACTAGCTCAGAGTTTGGATCTTTGTGTATGGTGCCCAAACTTCTTAGCACATTTAAAGATATTTCAAGATATTTAAAAATACCTCAATTTTAGAGATATTTTAAACTATTTTCAATACACATAGAAATCGTTGTTTTACAACAAATTTTGCAAGCGATCTAGTTTTTGAATTTTTTTTTTTTGAGTTATCATGTGGGCTCCCAAATTTCCTTTCAAGCAGATAGACTTCTAAGCTAGCAGGGCCATATTTTGGAACTACAATGCTATTTCTTAATAATGCAACATTTAAGGAATGTTTACTGTCTCAGCAACATTTATAGCTAGTCTGGCAACACGTAACTCTTTTTAACTATGTTCAAAACATGAGGTTTTGAGTATTGCCAATGAAGGCTCAAATCCCAGCTCTATTACCAATCAGCTCTGTGAGTGCAATTAACTATTTCAACTTCTCTAACTTCTGACATTTAGAATGAGACAATAGGGATAAACTACTTAGCAGGAAGAAACACGCAAGGACTGGCAGATACTATTACGCTGGTATTATTACCCTCTGTGGCCACATTTTTGAAGGTTTTCTTGGATTCGAGCACCTGGGTGGCTCGGTTAAGTTTCAAACTTGATTTTGGCTCAGGTCATGATGTCATGATCTCACGGTTCATGGGTTTGAACCTTGCATTGGGTCCAGTGCAGACAGTGCCGCCCCTGCTTCGAATTCTCTCTCCTTCTCTCTCTGCTCCTCCCCTGCTCACACTCTCTGTCTCAAAATAAATAAACTTAAAAAAATTTTTTTAATTATAAATAAGCAAAAGTTTTATTGGATTAAAATTTAATGTAATTGTATAGAAAATTAAAAACTTATTCCATCTGATATACCAGTGGAACATCACTTCAAAATCTAAACAGACAAATCATAAATCAGTGGGTGGACTACTGTATTTCTATTATCAAATGATTCAAGGCTCCTTTAAATGGAGAGCCCCCTTAGGGCATCTCAGTATTTGTTTATAGATCATTAACTACTTGACAGTGAGACTGGGGAGGGGGCATAAAGACTTACAGCTAAAGTGCTAAAAGCCACCGTGGATTGAAGATCAGCAATAAAGCCACAACATCTTTGGAATTCAGTATGAAAATATGATTTGTGCTACAAAAATGTCATATGCTTTTCATGCCTGTATCTGTTAGTAAAACAAATCTCACTTTACAAAGCTGTGAACATAACTATGACCCACATGACAAGGTAAATTTATTTGGCCATGTTTTCAAATGCTTCCCCCCACACACTGACTACATAGGATTTGTAATATTGGAAACATGCCCATAAAATCGGTTGTGTTATCTATTAGCATAAGTCGCTATCTGGTTTCAAAAAGTCACTAATATGTCTCCTTGCCACCAGATTCTAGCATCCATAGCAGGAGAAGGAAATAGAAATGTTTCCTCATGAAAGGCTCACAGAAAGTTGAAAGGTCAGAATTTTGATTCTTGATTCTGGCATAAGATCTTGGGTAAGTTTCTTCCCTACTACCAAAATTCAAATATTAATTAAATTCAAACCACGGACCCTACATATTATGATTTTTTCTCCAACATTCCTCAACTACACTAATTGTATTCACTTTATGCACACACACACACACACACACACACACACACACACACACACACCCTTTTTTGTTTTTTGTTTTTTTCAAGAAGTAGAGTACCAACCATATACCAAGTACTGTCCTAAGTACTAGAATCAAAAAGGTTTAAAAAAAATAGGCATTAAGTTTCTGGCTTTAGGAAGTTTCCATCGGAGGGGAGCTTGAGAGTACTTTAGACAAAACACGCAGTTTAGATGAGATCTTTGTACACTCTGTGTTCACAGTAACACGTTTGACCAGAGTCATGCTTCCTGCCACTCTTTGTAACAGCAGCCCTAGCTGCCAGCTGACAGCTTGGAGGCTTTCAGCACATCAGTCAGTCCCACAGCACTCAATATCTAGGTAAGAATACAGCAGTTCTTTCCTCTCCTAATGACTTCTGCTATAACTCAGTACTTCCATGAGGATAATTTTGCATAAAGCCAATGTATACTGTCCTTGCCAGGACAGACACAAGGATACAGGAATGGAAAAAAAAAAAAAAAAAGATACAGGAATGGAGCAGCAAGCAGAGTTCACCACTAATGGGAGAGGGGAGAATTAATGAGCATTCATCCAGCTGTAGGGGTAACCCACGCCACCTCCCTGGTGCTGAGGTTGGCTTAGAGGGCACTGAGCCATTAAGCAGATTTGGGTTCCTAGGAAAGCCAGGTCAGTGGCTTTTGGGGGGTATCTGTTTTCAAGTTCCAAAGCATGCTGGAATATGAATCAGGACACTATCATCTCTATAGTCCTTCTTTCCTTGAATCAGAAGCCCTCAAGTCCCAAACCGGGGTTTGTAAATGGAGTACATAAAAGAAATGTCTGTACCTTCCTCTTAATTGTTCTGTGCACCTAAAATTACTCTAAATATGTCTTAAAAGAAAGAATTATAGAGATAAATAAAAGAACAGAATAGTCCCAACACCCAAGAAGTCCCCTCATACTTCTCCTAGTCACTGGCCCCCCCAGACCTCCATCCCTCCTAACGGTGAGCACTAGCCTGCCTTCTAACAGCAAAGATGGATTCTGCCCACTTCTTATACCTCATATAAATGAAAGCAAATTATAAGTACTTTAGTATCTGGCTTCTTTCACTCTTCCTTATGTTCATGAGATTCATACGTGCTATGTGTGAATAGGTTGTCATCGCTATATAGTATTCCATCAAGTGAATATGTCACAATTCGTTTATCTACTGTACGTTTACTGTCATTTGAGTGATTTCCAGTTTGAATACTGCAAGCAGGAATAGTGTTGCTATGAATATTCTACTACCTGTCTTTCAGAGAACATGTGCACGTAATTTCTGTTGGGCATTGTTATACACTGAATGTTTGCATCCCCTTGAAATTCAAATATTGAAGCCCTAATACCCAATGTGACAGTATATGGAGACAGGGTCCCTGAGGAAGTGATGAAAGTTAAATGAGGCATTAAGAGTGGGACCCTCATCCGATAGAGCTGGTGCTCTTACCAGGAGAGAAGGAGGCAGACACCAGAACCAGCTCTCTCTGCCATTGGAGGATAGAGCACAAAGGGGCTATAAGCCAGGAAGGGAACTCTCTCCAAGAACTGAATCAGCAGGCATCCTGATCTTAGATTTCCCAGTCTCCAGAACTGTGAAACACAAATTTCTGTTGTTTAGGAACTCAGTCTGTGGTATTTTGTCATGGCAGCCACACTAATACAAATATATAACCAAGAACGGAATGGCTGGGTCATAACATCACAGATAATATTATATATGCACCTGTAATGCTGCCAAAAATTTTTCCAAACTGGCTGCCAACAATGTATAAAAGTTCTAATTGCTACATGTCCTCACCAACATTTAGTACTTTTCTACTTACTTACTTCAGCTACTTTGGTAGGTGGGCAATAATATTGCATTGTGGTTTGAATTTCCCGTTTTCGGATGATTACTGAAATTAAAGCACTTTTTCCCATATGGATAGTCTAGATATCTGGATATTCTCCCTTGTTAAGAGTACATTCAAATATTTTTTTAATTTTCTATTGGATTGTCTTTTGCTAGTGGTTTTTTCTAGATACCAAATGCTTTGTCAGATAGATATATTGCAAGTACTTCTCTGACTCTATGGATTACTTTTTGATTCTCTTACTAATATAGTGCCTTTTAATGAATAGAATTCTTAATTTTAATATTTTACAATTTATCAATTTTGAAGGACTAATTTTTAACATGTCCTGAACAACTGTGGCATCCTAGGTACTTTTAAAACAAAAACAAGAAGGCTGAATGCCTTCTTTCCAGGAGTAACATCATATCCATGCACATGCTAAATGCTGTACACAGCATCAATCTTTTTTTTTCCCATAATATTTTATTGTCAAATTGTTTTAACATCAATCTTCATAGTCATTTTTAATGGGTTCCTTCTAAGAGGTTTGCAAGTTCTCCATGTTTTGTGTAAAACAAAATGTTTGTGTGTTTAATGCATTAGTTTTTAATTATTGAATAGGATTTTTTTTTAAGCATTGACTTACGTTTTTGATGCCAACTTCTAAGCCCCTTTGTTTCATGGTCATTAAAAATTGGAACTAAGGGCGCCTGGCTGGCTCAGTTGATGGAGCAACTCTTGATCTCAGGGTCATGACCTTGAGCTCCACGTTGGGTACGGAGATTACTTAAAATAATAAAACCTTAAAAAAAAAACATTTGGAACTGATCTGAGTTGTGGATTTTTTAAGAAATTATCTATTTCAATTATGGAACCAGCACTGTATAATCTTAAAGTCAGAAGAGATAGCTAGAAGCCATGTCTTCCAGCTCTGTAACTTTAGGTTAAGATAATATTCCATTCAAACGCTCTTGAATACTTTAGTGCGATCCACCATCTAGCTTCCTTTTGGATAATTTCCTACCATAGACTAGGAGAGAGAGAGATAGCTACAGAGTCTGGAATTAAGGAAACCCTCATCACTGAAGAGATTGTTCCGAGAGGGCACCTTCCAATAGAAATATTTCAGTTCTGAGCTCTTCTCCTAAGCCTTCATGGGAGGATGCAGTGAACCCAATCTAAACGTGAGGTCCTCTTTATCAGCGGTTTTTACTTTATATATGCCACAAACCTAGAATTTCTCAGACGTACTTCAGGTCCCACAAATGTTTGATAAGTTTCATTTTTTAATTTTTAAATAGATTTTATATTGCCAAGAGATACAATGCCCAAATACAACATACTGCAAACTGCCCACACATTAATTTGAGGTTAAGTCTTCTTAGTGTAGATCTCAGAATTAATTTCCTCTTGCCATCTTTGTAACTGAAGCACATGTCCAAGATTTCAAGGTAAGTCTTTTAAAAACCATTCTAATTTGTATTTACTTTTCTGGAGGATCAGAATACTCTTGATAGTGTACAACCAAAACAGAAGAATAAGAAATAAACTGTCCCAAAGCTGACCATAGTTATCCTAATTGCTACTGCTGTCCATAACCCCCAACCTCAAAAATATTCAAGCATAAAAGAGCAGAGCCATGGCTTCAGTAACAGACTGAAAACCAGACTAGTTTCCCTAGGTTTTTGCTGTCCACAGACTCCCTTGGTTCCTTCCCATTTTCTGAGCTTGGTTCTTCAGACTTCCTATTACTTTAGCTACCCAATTTCCTTCCTATAAATTCCTTGTCTGCTAAAAACAAAACAAACAAAACCCTAAGACAACAAACCAGCCTCGTTTTTTAAAATTTCCCTATACAGTTGATGCTAAAAATTTGAACTTCTAAATGTTTAATAATAAAACACAAGGTTTCATCTACTTTCTATGTTGGGGTTCTGTGACAGATTTCATTTGAAAAAGACTCCAATGCCTTTTAAAATTTAATTTGAAAATCACAATACTGAATCACCTCCCTGACTCATCTTCGCCTCCCTTAGCCATTTCTGTAGCAAATCTAACCACATCATGCTTCCACCTAAAATTTTAAAAAAGTTTTAAAGTTTTTATTTGAGAGAGAGAGAGAGAGAGAGAGAGAGAGAGAGAGAGAGAAAGCATGAGTGGGGGAGAGGCAGAGAGCAAGGGAGACACAGAATCCAAAGCATCCACCTAAAACCTTTTAAAAAAACTTTTATCTAATAGGGAATCCTATAAGGTAAGGTTCAAATTATTTACAGGACTACAAGGCCCCTCAAAATTTGGCACATGATAGCAGGTGCTCAATGTTTGTTGAATGAATCAGTAAAAACTGGAAAATGTTGGGGTGCCTGGGCTCAGTTGGTTAAACGTGCAACTTTGGCTCACGTCATGATCTCACAGTTTGTGAGTTCCAGTCCGGCATCAGGCTCTGTGCTGATGGCTCAGAGCCTGGAGCTTGTTTTGAACTCTACGTCTCCCTCTCTGTCTGCCCCTTCCCCTGCTTCCACTCTGTTTCTCTCTCAAAAATAAATAAAACATTTTTAAAAACTATTTAAAAAACTGGGAAATGTAAAAACTAGCCACACTATCCTACATCCCAATAATAGTTGTTATGTAGTGCTCATACATAATTATTTCTTTTACATACAATGGTTTTCAGACACATCATCCTATTTATGAATGGTTTCTCCCAACAAGATGAGTTTAGGACAAACAGGAAGAAATGTTTCTTTAGAAGCAGGTGTTTATGGAGTGCCTGGGTGGCTCAGTTGGTTAAGCATACCATTCTTGGTTTCTTGGTTTCAGCTTAGGTCATGATCTCCTGGTTTCTTTGTGCTCCCACTGGCAGAATGGAGCCTGCTTGGGATTCTCTGTCTCCCTCTCTCTGACCCTGTCAACCACGCTGCCTCTGTCTCTTCCAAAATAAATGAACTTAAAAAAAAATTTTTTTAAGCAGGTGTTTAGGGGTCCACAGGTGGATCAGTCGGTTGAGCATCCGACTTCGGCTCAGGTCATGATCTCACGGTTCGTGGGTTCGAGCCCCGCGTCGGGCCTCTGTACTGACAGTTCAGAGCCTGGAGCCTGCTTCGGATTCTGTCTCCCTCTCTCTCTGGCCCTCCCGTTCTCGCTGTCTCTCTCTGTCTCTCAAAAACAAAAAACAAACAAAACAAACAAAACAAACAAACGAACTTAGAGCAGGTGTTTATAACACCTCAAGACTCTGTGAAGTTTGAGAAAAGGTTATCCTAAAGTAATAGATTGATAATGGGTAGCTGAGGATTATGAAGGTTTATACCTAAAAGACCCCTGTCCCGCAGTCACCTAGCTTTAGTAATAGCGACGCATCTGGGCAATGCACAGAGAGAGGTGTGGGACATTTTTCAATAATAAACTTTTTATTTTGAAATAGCTGGGGCTTACCCTAAACAGTGAACACGACAGCAAAGACCTAAAATGTGCTTCCCGACTATACTGGCCAGTGCAAATCTGGAGACTTGGGCCTTTAACTCGGCTCCCCGAGGTCACCGTCTCAAACGTCTCCTCGACCACGCCATAGAAGAATGTCACTTGGGCCCAAGGCATGGAAGAGAGATCTGGGTGTCAGTTCTGCCACTCACTAGTGTGGTTATTTGTTTTAAGCCTTTATTTTCCTCACACCTCTACCGATATACCTCCCAAATCTCCGCCCCTCGGCGCCCCAGAGTTGTTAACTACATGAGGTCACACGTGACGTTTAATTACCTCCTCTGCGCCACTGACCCTTACTCCCCGCGCCGGTCACCGGGCCCGCCACTCAAGCACCCTCCGTTCTCTCAGCTTGAGGCCGCGAGAGCTTCGTGCGCACGCGCCGCCGCGCCCCAGGGGCTCTCGTGCACTCGCGCGGCGCCCACTG